>NC_056684.1:78993229-79320229 GCF_018350215.1 Panthera leo | reverse complement strand
TGAAAATGTCTTGCTTTAAAGTCGTATTCCAAAGAATATTCGTGGAGTTTTTTTTTCAAATGTTGCTTTTATTCTTGAAAGTTTAATTCGTAAAAGATGAATGACCCTGTGTATATTTTCAAAATACACAAAAAGAAATTGTCAAAATCTTGAATACACCTTCATCACTGATTAAATTTTGATTTAAAAACATAGAAAGTCTTTATGCATAGTGCAGAGGAAGAACACTTCAAACAGACTTTGGCAGCATGTGTCATTGTTTCTAAATGTAAAGTTTTTAAACATAGCTTAGTACAACAGTTTGTTACAGTTAAAATTCAGTTTGTGTCACTTTTAGAAATCTAAACATTGTTTCTCTGTCATATGTCTTTGAAATGATATCATATGTTCTAGAAACTCACTGGGGATATTGAGAATGCCAGAATTTACTAGAGGAAAAAATATATATGTATAACCATTATAGATGTAGATAAAGATATGACTATATATCAAGATATTTTTCACTTTTTTTTTCTCATTAGGTTTATGAAACAGTAATGTCACACTGTGTCCACACTAACTATGGAAATTGAGTGATAAATGGGTATGGTAATTGGTAAATCTCCAGTTTATCTGAAAATCTGACACTGACACTGTGATCTGGGTAGTGTGGGGCTATGCTGATTGGGTGGAGAGCTAAAGAGAAAACTGGTTGTTCACAGGGTCAAAAGAAAGCCACGGTCTGAAAGTGAGATCAAGGCTATTGTGTAAGAAGTTCCTGTCCCAGTGTACTTGAGAGCAAGCAACAAATGTGGGCTCACGATGTCATAGCAAGGTCCAGGGAATCAACAGCTTCCCTCAGGCAGCGTTTTAAGGGAGGGAGAGGTCAGTAACCCACGAAGAATTTACAGGCTGAGGCTTTAGGACAAAATTTTTAGGAGTTGATTGAACAACTTTTTCTTGAGGAACTTGGTACACAAAACCGTGTTGACCAGGGGTAGGTTTAGTTTTATCCAGGACTCAAGCAGTGCCACCAAGGTTTAATTCCTGGCTTAGTTGAACTTACGTTTGGCTCCAGTCTTCACTGTGAGCCTCTAAAGTTCAGTCTCTCCCTTCATGATTCCTAGGTTCATATTCTTATGCTACTAAGCCAGGCAATTAAGAGCTTCATTTTTCCAATTCCTCACAAAAAAATTCTGGGTTTTATTTTGTCTGGGCCAATTAAGTTAATATCCCCAGTCCCTAAACCACTCACTGTAGCAAAGGTAACAGATTTTGCTGACTGGTAGGTTTAAAATACATGCCCCACCTTGAGAGCTGGGGGTGCACTCGCTTCTCCTAAGGATAATGTCTGATTTGTAAAGTTAGATAAAACAGATCCATTTCTAGAAAGATCTAAAATGCTCCAATTTGCACTAGATGCAATAAAGGTTAGAATTAGCCAATTAACTGTTGAAAACTGTTGGCTTTATAAGTCAGTTATGCCATACTTTCAAGGAACTCTAATTCCTACTGTTGAAAGTTCTTCTAGAAAATTTAAATGAGCAAAAGCTGTCCAGCTCACAAATGAGACGAGTGTAATTTTAACTCTAAAGCCTGATGAGCACAACAGACGAAAAGATCATTATAGGTCTGTTTTTCATGTGATGTAGATACCACAACCCAGAGTAAAACAATAGCTAAGCAGATCCTTTAGTGTGTTACAAATAATGCATTAAGATAAAGTAGAGCTTGATATTTGATAATGTAAAAATGTCAGAATAATTCATCTAAAGGAGAAAAAAATCAAATGATTATCTTAATCGATCCTAGAAAGGCATTTGATAAGGTTGAATACCTTTTTATGAAAAATATATCTTGGGAATAAGGAATTAGAATGGCACTTCTTAATTTGGGAAGTATCATGCACAAAAGACTTATAGAAATAATTATATTTTATGGAAAAGTTCAGTACATGTTTTGGAACATTAAAAAGTGAGTAGATAAAGGACAACACTTTAGAAAAAAGAAAAAAAAAAGAAATGGAAGGATTGGAATGAGAGAGATAAAGCTCTCATTCTTTGCAGATGAAATGACCATCTATCTTAAAAGGAAAAACCGAAAGAATTTACAGGCAGACTACTAGAACCATTAAAAGAGTTAACCATGGTCCTGGATACAAAATCAGCTTTCATAAATCAATAATGGTTTTCTATACTAGGAGACATCAACTAGACATCACAATGGGGGGAAAAAAGCAATACAAAGTATTAAATACCTAGAAATTAACATAATCGAGTTCATACAAGATTTTCATGGGGGAATGTTAAAACTCTGATAAAAAGCATAATAGATGATATGTATAAAAAGAGACAGTCTATGCTCTTAGGGTAATACAATTTAATATTATGAAGATATCAAACCTCCCTAAATTAACCTTAATCACAATTTCAGTTAGATTAAAAAATACTAATTTTATTACAACATTTTTGTGGAAAAATACGAATTCAGAAATAAATGAATAAACCTCCAGAAGAGGAAAACAGAGAGATTTGGCCATCAAATATTAAGACATAATACCATGTCATAGTAATTATTTTTAAGTTTTATAGGTATAAGAACAGACAGACTGAATGAATTGAAATGCTCAGAATTAAACAAGTATATGGGAAAACTTTATATATGATAAAGGATTGCACCACAGATCAATGAGGCACAGATGGACTGATTAGTAAATGATATTGGGAAAATTGGCTTACAATATGGAAAAAAATAAAACTGACTCATTTTTAATCTTACACAGAAAGGCGTATCCCAAGTAGATGAAGGACATAAGTATGACAGCTAAAATTATAAATTGAATCAAGGAAAATTAAAGAGACTATCTTGTAATGGAGAGAAGGAAGAAGGCCACTTTAAACAAAATTTTAAAAGCAAAATCATAAAATGAAGAACTGATGAATTTGATGACATCACTTACAGGATTTCTGCTCAGTGAAGGACACCATCAACAACATTAATAAGCATGAGACTAAATGGATGAAGATATTTGTAGCATCTAAAACCCAACAAGGGGCCAATATGTGGAATACAAGGAGTTTCAAAAAAGCAACACCAAAAGAAAAGTAGGCAAAGAATATGAATGGCTAACTTACAGAGGAAGAAACTACTAATGCCCACTACCTCAAATCATTTTGTAATTAGATAAATGCAAACTAAAGGGATTGTGAGATGTCACGTTTTACCTATTATAATGCAAAAAAAAAAATTAAAGTTGGATACTGCCAAGTATTGATGAGTATTGGTGTAATTAGGAAGTCTCAGGTAAAAAAAAAAAAAAAAAAAAAAAGGAAGTCTCAGGCATTGCTGGTGAAAGTGTAGACTGGTGTAGCCATCCTAGAGAGCAATTTGGTACTATTTAGTTAAGTTGAACTATACAGATATCACACAGATATTATAACTTAGTAGTTTAGGTACATATGGCCTTGAAGTTTCTTACACAGAAAAATGAGGAGCAGAGATCAACATATTTATTGTAGCATTGTTTGTGGGGGCAGTGAGTTGGTAGAAATCGGAGTGTTACCACTAGAAAAGCAGTTAAGTAGATTATAGTAGACACCAAGGAATAGAGTGCAGCTGACAGAAACTATGGATTTGATGTGTATATAGCAACATAGATACATCTCTAAAGCAAAAAAGGACTCAAATGATATGTTGCATAATGTTATTTATATAAATCAAATGTATGCATACATACACAAACTAAAGATACACGTGAAGCATATTATGATGGCTTTCCCTCGGGTAGAGAGAGAAAAGGAACGAAGTTTTAGGAATAAAAGAGAAAAAAAAAAAAAGACATGCCAAAGGAAGCAGAAAGCATAGATACCATTTCCAAAAGAAGGAGGAATGAATCCTGTCTGCCAGAAATAGCAAGGGTCTACTGTCTACGGAATGTTCAAGAAATCAGTATATCAAAAGTAGACTTTAACAGACAGAATATGTAAGAATACTGTGTGAACACCAACCTCCTATTGACTTCATTTATAGCTATTAGGAAAATGAGAGCCACTCAAGGACCCAGGCCGCTAAAATGTAGGGAAAAAATGTCTAGTTACTTAAATTTGAGAAAATTTGGCAAGCATTAGCAGAATGGCTTCTCATCATGGCACAGTAAATTAGAAACTAATCATTCTCTCTGGCTCCATTTTTCCCCCCTTTTTCCTATTTCTTTTGTATGCCGCTTAATTTTTTCTGTACTATCATTTACATTTCTTGGCTCAGTCCTTTTACTTTTTTTTTTCACCACTTCAGCTTGCTTTTTCCAATTTTTTTTTCCTCTCTCTATTAAAAAAAATCTATTATCCTGTTATTTCTCTTTCCATATTTTTCCTGTTCCAAACAGTCACACAACATCTCTCCCCATTTCTTTCTACCAAGAGATTGATTTTCCTCAGCCTAGAGATCTGACCTGCACACCTCCCACACTCTATTCCTAACGTGAATTTGGGAGCAAAATGGTGGGAGGGAGTAAACTAGGTTCCTTGATTTATTTTCATGCACATATTTTATTAATAGAAAGTAAAGGTTATGAAAAAATTCAGGAAATCAGAAAACTTTTTTTCTAAATACTTTGCTTTTACATTTTTGGGGGACTCTAGGTTGTTCTTTGATGATGTCACACAATCAGAAAAATTAAATTGAATCATTGTATCAATTAATATCATATTTTGGTCTTTGACCTTATGTTAAGTTGGTGATGTCCTAACGGGTCCTCAAAAATGAGACCCACACAAGAAGTTGTTACCTGATTTCTATTTCTAATAGTTGCAAACATTTCAGACAGCCTGGATATAATAAAAGAAATAATTGTTCATTCCTGGGGAGAAACACAAATAAAAAGTTCTTGTATTTAGAAATCCAGCCCCCTACCCCACCTCCAACCAAAATTCTAGCTTTCCCTGCAGGTTTATAAGGAAGTTACAACCCACTTTCACTGATTATGTCATTCTTTCCCAAAGAGTTGAGCACCCTTTCTTTGAGGAAAAGAATTTAATTTATTATCTTTTTTTAATTGACAAAAAACTGGAAGAATCTCTCCTCTGTCTCAGCCTCTGGGACTTACGGGGCAAGATGGTGTAATATATCATACTCCGTAGTATGTTGGTAAATGTTTAACAAGAAATGCTGAAAAAACTACTTATAAGTTTCAGTGATATAAAATGTGGTATGGCATATAATTTAAAAATAATAAAATGTGCAATACCCTTTATTATAAATTCCATATAGCCAATTATATCTAATAGAATAATTTTGTCTGTTTTTATTCTAAACTCTTATAGCCTATGGATGCAGCCTATGGTTGTAAATGATCAGTGATTATTGTTCTGACAGGACTGTTGGTTTATAACTTTATGTTAACCAGTAAGATGAAAATGAAACCACAAAGATGGATGTCAGAACTTCACATGTTCATCAGTGACATGAATGAGTTCTTTGCTGAATTGAATAAGAGTTCTGAATACTGGAAGAAAATTTTCTCAGTTTGTGTGTGTGTGTGTGTGTGTGTGTGTGTGTGCATATGCACGTGTGTGCTGTTCACATGGCAGTGGCATGTGGCGAGAGAACATAAATGCTAATCCACAGAACTTGAATCATGTTTGCTTATATCCTGTTAGCTAAAGCAAGTCACATGGTCAATCTCAGAGCCAGAGTGGGAGAGCACTAAAAATTACAGGACAGCTAAATGGACATGGATACAGGGGAGGAAATAATTAGTGGTCATTTTTGTGTATTGACTCTATCATAGATGCCTTCAGCCCCATGTGGCAGAAAACCCACAGAACAATGCTAAACAAGGACTCATAAATGTACTTAACACAGAGTTTGTAGGTAGGGGGCTTTAGGGTCTCTTCTGTCCCACAATCTCAAGTTGCAGGCATGGTATCTCTGTGATTCCTTTGGCTTTATCCCCTTGGTCAGAATTCCCTTGTTGCCCGTAATCTAGACATCATAGTCATACAAAACTTGAATAAAAGCAGGAGATATCTGAGGAGACAGGGTAGTGAGAAAGCTTAATTTTCATGCTGCATCCTTTTTTTTTAAGCTTTTATTTAAAGTCCACTTAGTTGACACAGTATGAGATTAGTTTCAGGTGTACAATATAGTGATTCAACACTTCTATGCATCACCTGGGGCTTATCACAAGCGCCCTTCTTAATCCTCATCACCTGTTTAACCCATCCCCCACCCACCTCCCTTCTAGTAACCATCAGTTTGTTCTGTATAGTTAGGAGTTTGTTTCTTCGTTTGCCCCTCTCACTCTCTTTTTTTCCCCACTTTGCTCATTTATTTCCTAAATTCCACATATGAGTGAAGTCCTATGGTATTTGTCTTAATTTCACTTAACATTATACTCCAGCTCCATCCATGTTGTTGAAATGGCAAGATTTCATTCTTACTTATGGCTGAATAATATTCCACTGTATATATATACCACATCTTCTTTATCCATTCATTAGTCAGTGGACACTTGGACTGTTTCCATAATTTGGCTCTTGTAAATAACGCCGCCATAAACATCAGGGTGCATGTATCCCTTTTAATTAGTATTTTTGTATTTTGGGGTAAATACCTAGTAGTGTGGTTGTTGGATCATAGGGTAATTCTATAACTTTTTGAGGAACCTCCATACTTTTCTTCAGAGTGGCTGCACCACTTTGCCTTACCAAGAGTGCGCGAAAGTTCCTCTTTCTCCACATCCTCTCCAACATCTGTTGTTTCTTGTGTTGTTGATTTTAGCCCTTCTGACAGGTGTGAGTTCATATCTCATTGTAGTTTTGATTTGCATTTCCCTGATAATAAGTGATGTTGAGCATCTTTTCATGTGTCTGTTGCATGCCTCATCCTTTTATCAATAAGGAAAATGTGTTCCCAGAAGCTGCCAGTAGACTGCCTCATGGGTGTCATTGGCCAGAATGAGATCACATGACCTCTCCTCACTTTGGGAAAGTGGGATAGCCACTTTCAGGCTTTTCCAAGAAGGGATGGGAATAGCTAAAGGATAGTAAACTAATAGTGATTGAGCAGGCCTCAGTAATATCCTAGATCCCCTATTTAATTGAAAGTTGAGTCCTTGTCCCCTCTATGCCCTTGTGTCACTCAGCTCAAATATGCTCAAAGCACAGTGGATCTTGGGTTACATTGTCATCCCTTTACCAGAGGAGGAACTGTTCTTTCTTTGTACAGTTGGTGGACCAAAGATAGAATGGTAATTTCCTCTACCAAAATGTGAAATGTTCTTCTCTAAGAGAGGAATGGATATAGAATGGCAAAAACCACCACACAACTGTAACACATATCAATGGGGGATAGATTTTTTGAATGGGAAGAGAAATTTTTCTAGCTAATCACAAATATTTTCTGTGTCACGCTGCATACACTTAAAAGGGTATGGCACAAAAGTGTATGATTTGAAGTTATGACAAGCTAAATAAATGTTAAAGTTCATAGATGATTTTTCACAAATTTGTTTTGCTTGAATGAACTGATCTTACTTGGCTTCCCTCGGGCCACATTTCTTAGAATATTGATCACACCTCAAGGGAGCCTTACTATGAGCTGCAGTGAACCTCATTCCAGACAAGGTGAGGACACAGTAAAATAACTCCTTTGGCAGTTCATCAGACTCTGCCTTGTGATACCTCTTTTTTTTTTTTTTTTTTAACGTTTATTTATTTTGAGAGAGAGCACAAGCGGAGGAGGGTAGAGAGAGGGAGAGAAAGAATCCCAAGCAGACTCCCAAGCATGCAGCCTGACGTGGGGCTTGATCCCATGTTGAACCATGACATCATGACCTGAGTCAACATCAGAGTCGATGCTTAACCGACTAAGCCACCCAGGTACCCTGCGATACCTCTTTTATTGGGACTTTGAACACATTTTTCTAATATTTTTTGCTTTGTAACTTTTCGTGTGCTTTTGGTGTACATCCCTACTAATTCTGCCTGCAACTTATTATATCTTCTCTAAAGCAATCTTGCACATGGTAGGAGAAAAATAGATACTGAATTTGTGCTTAATTAAGGGTTTAGAGGTATAGGGTTTCATCTTTCAGTCACTGTCTTTATATCATCTCCTTTCCATATTTACTAATAACTAATTTTAATAACATTGACTATTCATGCTGCTTTACTATATGCCAGACTCTGTTTTGATGACTTTACAGACAGCCACACGATTTATGTGCACGTTGGTAAGGAAGGTGACACCAAGATTGGATCAGTAATGACCAAAAAGTAAGTGGTTACAATGGGTGTGCATGACCTGTTTTGCCTGACCTCAGCCATGTTCTTTCCTATCTTGCTGCTGGTGACCACACTATGGTGGAGGAAACAGCCACACCTGCATACCATCCTAACATAGACAGAAAAGACACATATACATATATTCTAACCTACATATATTCACCTGAGTAGGCTATGAAATTCTATCCTAGAATGAAGAGCACAACCCGTAGCCTGGTTCTTGCCTGTCTTTTTAACCACCTGCTTTCCACATCTCCATTTTTGCCTCCTTTCCTGTGTAAAGAGTGGGACTATAGTCTGGCACAGAACATGGTATGAACTGACTGGCTACAGAGTGGGAGAAGAGATAGCATGGTGTTTCCAAGAGAATGGCAGGCCTAAATCCTTCTCTTATACAATAACTTGCCCCTCCCCCCACTCCTTAATTATAAGTGGATTATACATATGTAGTGGGAAACTTGAAAACTGCAAAACACAGAAGATAATACAGTCTTTCATAATCTCGTTGCTAGATATATCTCTAGTTGATATTTTTGGATTCCCTTCAAGTCTTTTTTCTATGACTGCATTTATTTTTAACAACATAAGGTCTTCATTGTGTATAGTATTTTATCATTTTTTCTTTCATTTACTGGAGCATCATGGCAAATTTCTGACAACATTAAAGATTTTATTTTCACCATTTATTCATTTGGTCAGAACATATTTATTGAGAACTTCATATCTGACTGGCATTGGATTTTAAAGGTGGCATAGTAATACATTAAAATGACTCATCTTTGTTTAACTTTCTAAAAATTAAAAAATTTTTTTGACGTTTATTTTTATTTTTGAGACAGAGACAGAGTGTGAGTAGGGGAGGGGCAGAGAGAGAGGGAGACACAGAATCTGAAGCAGGCTCTAGGCTCTGAGCTGTCAGCACAGAGCCCAACGTGGGGCCCAAACTCATGAACCATGAGATCAAGACCTGAATCGAAGTTGGACACTTAACTGACTGAACTAGCCAGGCGCCCCCATTTCTTTAGTTTTCTGTTGCTGACTATTTATTCCTTCAGTAGACAACTATGTATTGAACATATCTTATGGACCTGGAACGTACTGGGTTCTGACGATGTAGTAGTGAATGACGCAGATGAGATTCCTGCTCCCTGTACCCTTATACTGAGGGAAATCACAGTCAGAGACTCCATGTAAATATATGCACAGAAAAGGTGACAACCTATATGTGATCTGTTTCTGTCAGATTTCCATCTTCTTGGTACTTGTTAGAAGTTTGGATTCTTCCATTGCTCTCCCCACTCCCGTGTTCAGGAGTGATAAGGATTAAATCCCCTTTGTACTTTACTGTTGTTTTAGTAGAATTTGTGGAAATGAAACTTTAATGTGTGTATGCTTCATCTGCTATCCTGAACCAGAAGGCTTATTAGCTTAAATGATTCAAAAAGACTTTCCCCAGACAAATGTACTGTTACAGGTCTTTCTGATTCATTTATTTAACTATTTTTTATATTTAATTTCTCTAGCATGCATTTTAGTTGGTTGTAGAGATTTCAATTTATTTTTCTACAGTATTTTAAAAACTGAAATTATAGCACATTATATGTAGTCAGTAATTATAGCTGTGACTGTAATTGTTGATAGAATTGGAATATTTCTAAGCTTGTTTATTTATTTTTAGAGCAGGGGAGGGGCAGAGAGAGAGAGAGGGAAAGAGAGAGAATCCCAAGCAAGCTCCTCACTGTCAACGTAGAGCTTGACGTGGCGCTTGAACCCACGAACTGTGAGATCATGACCTAAGCCAAAATCAAAAGTTGGACTCTTAACCAGCTGAGCCACCCGGGTGCCCCTGAATTAGAATATTTTTATTGATATTTTCTGTTGGGAATTCCTGCAAATAGTAATTCTGTAGCTGGATTATACAGTACCCATAGCCATGTAAATAAAGTGTTTCGAGTAGTTTTGATATATGTGGCTGAAGAATTATATTTTTAAAATTGTAGTTCTTTGAAGCTACTTACATTGAAGTGATTTATAGTACACTGGTGGTAGGAACGTATAGAATGAAATGGGGAAATTATTCTGGAGAAGTAGTGAAACAAAATCATAGAGTACTGAAATATGCCAGTTCACAAATTAGCAAACTATATTAATAGTTCTTAGCAGTGAGTAAAATTTGTTTACATTCCAGTAATATTCTCCAAATCAATAAAGTGAGTCATTTCATAATTAAGAAAAGAAGTTATATTTAAAGTAGGTGTCAAAATAGGCTTCTCTTACTAGTTCTGAAATAAATGAAAATTCATTTAGTGATTAATGGGGGAACTTCAGTTTATGGAGCATTCATCTGACAACTATTTATTGATTAACTGCTCTGTGCCTGGCCTTGTCCCAGGCATACAGGGATACAGCAATACATCAAACACATGGTCCCTGTTCAAATGAGGTCACATTTTACTGATTAAAGAGATACTATATATAGACACGATGAGGCAAATTATATAAAGATATTTGGTCAGAGACCTGAATTAAGTGAAGGTGTGCACCAGTGGACTGTTAGGTGGAAGGCAAAAGGAACAGCAAGAACAGGTAAGATGAGGCTAAAGCCTCCCAGAAAGAGTGAGAGAGGAGAGTGGGAGAGAGTGGGAGTGACAGTTGGTAAGTGAGTGGGTGAACTGAACCAAGCTCCTGTGGTTATCTAATGACTTGGTGAATCAGCATATCCACTTTTCTTCGCTTAATCTAAGGTTTGTGGAGGTGATAAGGTTAAAATACTGCATTTAGTCAAAAGAGGAAGGAGGAAATACCCACAGGGGCACAGAAAATGAGAATTAGACCCTCAGAGACCTGGAATTTCTAAATTGGGGAAACGTGCTTCTTCAGTGAGAGCAGTCTGCCAAAGTCATTGTAAACATCTGAGTGTTTGAATATGTCTGGGCTGTAACCTCTGCAGGGAAAGGAAATCCTGGTTTCTAAAAATAAAGACTGTTTTTATTTTAGGAGTCAAAGGGGAACAGATCATCCCAGTAAATACAGGTCATTGACCTGTTTTAGTTGTGGATTTAGAGTATGAAGAAAGATCATCTCTTTAAATCCATGGATAGCTAGGTCCCCATATTGTAAAATGTCTCCACATGGATTGTAAAACCTCTATTGGGAAGTCATGAATTTGTTTTCAGTACTGGTTGAGTTGGTAACATTAAAGAAAAATGAAATAATAGTTAACCAATTCCTCCAGTACTTTCATGAGGTAAAATACTTTGCTTTGTTGTGACTTACTTATTCATGCATTTAATACTATATATTGAGCACATACTATGTACCAGACACTATTCTAGGCTGTTGAGGTGTAATAGTGAATCCGATGGAATTAAGTTCCTGTTCTAATGGAGCTGATGTTGTAGTTGGAAAACAGATAATATTTTTTTTTAAGTTTATTTACTTTGAGACAGTGAGTGTGGGGCAGAGAGAGAGGGGGAGAGAGAATCCCAGCCAAGCTCTGCACTGTCAGCACAGGACTCGATCCCATGAACTGTGGCATCATGACCTGAGCCGAAACCAAGAGTCGGACACTTAACTGACTGAGCCACCCAGGTGCCCCCAGATAGTAATTTTTAAAAATGAAGATAGGGGCACCTGGGTGGCTCAGTAGGCTGAGCATCTGACTCTTGATTTCGGCTCAGGTCATGATCCCAGGGTCTCAGGATTCAGCCTCACATCAGGCTCCATCCTGAGGATGGAGGGAGCTTGAGATTCTTTCTCTTTCTCTCTCCCCTCTGTCCCCCTCCCCTGCATGTGCACGCTCTGTCTTAAAAAATAAAGAAAATAAGAATAAAAATGAAGATGGATCTGTAACTTTAGGTGGTGATGATTTCTCTGAAGTAAAAGGAAATGGGATAAAACAGCTTCAGTAAAGGAGCTGTATTTTATTAGGGTGGCCAGGGAAAGTCATGCTAAGGAGGTGCACTTGAGTAACAGGAAGGAGTTAGCCATGTGAAAGAATATTGAGAAAAAGGAGTATTTCACACAGGTACAGAAGAACAGGTGTCAAAGCCCTGAGGAAGAACTGTTTATGATTTATTTGAAAAATAGTAATGTGACCAGGGTGGAGGAAGTGTGGCAGAAGATGAGGGCAGAGATGCAATAGCAGAGTAAGATCATTGTGGGCTCAGCTTACGAATGAGAGATCATTCTTTAAGTGTGACGAGAAGCCATCGGAAGGCTCCGATCTGATACACCAGGGCAAGTCCAATTTCTATGGGTAGAATAGATTGTGCATCCAAGAGGAGAGCAGATGGCTCCGGCAGTTATTGTGGTCGGGGTGAGAGAGGGTGGCTTGGACTTGGGAGATAGCAGTGGAAATGGTGAAAAATTTTAGATTTGGGGTATAGCGTGCTTTACTGTAGAGCCAATAAGATTTGTCAGTGGGTTCCATGTGCAATTAGAGAGAAAGAAAAAATGTAAAGATGATTCCAAGCTTTCTGACCCAGACAACTGGATGTTGGTGCCATTTGTTGAAATGAGTAGCAGTGGAGGGGAAGAACCGGGGATGAGTAGTTGTGACTTCTGTTGTGGACATGGTAATGTGAATACTGCATAGACGTATCCACCCAGAGATGTTGAATGTTGTTAGATAGATGGGTCTGTGTTTTACAGGAACGCTCAATGCTAGAGATAGACATTTGTGTCATCTGAGTATATATGGTGTCTCAAGCCAGGAGACTGGATGAGATCCTCTAGAGTGATTATAAATAGAGAAAACAGACTTTCTGCAGAATGAGCCCTGAACACTCTAGCATTCATGTAATAGATTGGAAGGAAGAGAAAGATTGAGTGATAGTGACTGAAAAGTTAGAGCCCGCCAAGCAGAAAGAAAACCAAGAGGATGCACTATTCTGGAATCAAGAGAAGAAAGTGTTTTGTAGGAGGGGGGAGTGATCAACTGGGGCACATGTTGCTGACATATTGCCTAAGAGGGTTTCCCATGGAACCTGGCAATGTGGAGAGCCGCTCCCCTGGAGGCAGTTCAAGTGAGAGTGTCTGCACTGAGCCCTGAAACTTCTTGTGAGGGAAGTTTCTTTAAATGGGATGAGGGAATGGATGCCTGGGTGGTTCAGTCAATTAAGCGTCTGACTTGATTTCATCTCAGGTCATGATCTCATGGTTGTGACCTTGAGCCCTAGTGAGGCTCTTCTCTGACCTCTCCTCTGACCTAGCTGAGCCTGCTTGGGATTCTCTCTCTTCCAAGCTCTCTGCCCTTCCCCCGCTCATTTGCGTTCACAAGCTCTCTCTCTTTCTCTCTCTCTCTAAAGATAAATAAACATTTAAAAGAATAAATGGGGTGAGAGAAATGGGGTTCAGTTTGAAGTACAGTACATCTAGACTGTTTTGCTGGCAATGTGAATTCTAATTAATGTATTTGAAGTTTTGTGATGAACAGTGTTGTGATTCTTAACACATTTCAGTCTCAACTAATGAATTTTATTTTCTATGAATGTAGAGTGATATATAAAAATTTATATAAATATGTATATTTAGTGAACGTTAAAACATCATGTTCAGTTCAGGGGTGCCTGGAATATGAATTAGTGCAATGACTGGGTCCAGATGAAAGGACATATCACAGACCACCCTCTTATAAACTCTCAGTTCCTTCAAGAATACAATAGGGATTGCCATGCTATTCAGACGGCCCAGATTTCTCAAATGTCACAGTGTAAACCAGGTTCCTCTGAAGAGGGTTTTGTACTGCCCTACTTTAAAGTCAAATAGAAACTTGTCTCCCACTGTCTCACTTAACACATTTCCTACACTGGCTTCTTCCATCTTGACTGTCTTGTGATTATAAGCAAATTGGATCATAGAAATACAGAGGTAACAGGATGAAAAATGACAAGAAGTTAACTTTTGGGGGATTGCCTCTGGCAACTCTAGGAAATTCATGAATTTTCGGCTGAGAAAACAGAGAAGGGTATCTTAGATCTTAATGAAGCTGGGGGATATTTGTCTATATTGTTTACCACTGTTCTCCAAGCACCCCAAAAAATAAAAATATAAACTTGTACTGGAATAATTTATGTCACAAGGTATTAGTATAGTTATTGGCAGGTCCTTCTTCTTAAAAATTTCAATTTATTGGGGCACCTGGGTGGTCCAGTCTGTTGAGTGTCCGGCTTTGGTTCAGGTCGTGATCTCATGGTTCGTGAGTTCAAGCCCCATGTCAGGCTCTGCACTGACAGCTCAGAGCCTGGAACCTACTTTGGTTTCTGTGTTTCCCTCTCTCTCTGCCCCTCCCCTGCTCTCTCTCTCTCTCTCTCAAAAGTAAATATTAATTTTTTTTAAAAAACAACTTATTTTATATTAGCATATATATTTATAGATGACCTTATATAAGTTTGAAAAATGAAAGAAATTAACGTACTTAATGCTAAGTCATAGAATGAGAATTCACCTATATATAGATATCCCCCCACTTTTCAAAAGGTTTGTTGAGCCACTTTGCTTTTATGAAAGACCTCCATTAGTACTGGTTTTAGCTAACTGAAAGGAATTTGAAGAGGATTCCTGCTTTTACAAAAGAAAGGGTGAAAAGTAAAAATAGTGTTGAGCATTTGTTTTGCAGTGAGCAGTTATCAAGGCAGCACGCACCCCCGGCAGTAAGAGTGGCCCCACAAAGACCCTTTCCCAGGACGACACTTCAGTGTGTCAGCATCCAGTCTCCACAGCTTTGAACTGTATCCGTGAGCATCTGTGCTTTACCTCCATTTATTTTGTGTATCCCTTAGCAAGATGTGTCCTAAGTCATTAGAAAAGCTTAAGAAAATTTGTTTTTTTGTTTCTGAGAATGCTCAAAAATTTTCCCATGTGAAGAGATGGTAATTACCTCTTTGCTTTATACCATTTTGGTTTATGAAACGTTTTCTAGGAATGCTTTACTTTTGGATAGTGGGGGAAACCTATATTCATTTTTGCCATACACAAACGTCTGTAGATTTTTTTTCCCCAAGGTCTCATTCTTTAATTATTTCCCTCAGGTGAACCTGTTATGAGAGAGAGCAACAGACCATTAGTAAGTTTTGCTGGAAATATAATACATTTCTCCATGACCCAGTAACCTGAATCAAGGTCCTAAGTCATCACAGATATTCATAAGTGTTTTTGCAGATATCTTAGAGAGAGAGAGAGAGAGAGAGAATCCCAAGCAGCCTCTGCACTGTCAGCACAGAGCCTGATGCAAGCTCAGACTTACAAACCATATCATGACCTGAGCTGAAGTTGGGCACTTAACCAACTGAGTCACCCAGGCACCTTGCAGATATCTTTTTACTACAAGCTTCAAGAAGTCTATGTAGGTGGGTCCAAGGCTGCTCTTGCCTGAGAGCTCAGCTGAGGACATCTGGCCCCTTGAGACTAAACTGAAAGGCCAATTTATTGAATGTTACTTTGGGTGGGGTGGCAGGTGGTTTTAATATCTTTGGCCATTACTAACTCTTCTGCATGCTACAGCATTCTTTCCAGAAGCTGTATAGCATTTTACAGGGGGTGAAGAAATTCTTTCCTATCTTGGGGAACATCTAAGTAATTGAGAGAAATTGTTTTCATTTTGATCCTTTAAATCAGATGCACTGCCTGCTTATCAGTACAAAGAAGAAAAAAAAAAGTGGCTCCTTGGGGATTTGGTTTTCAGGAAATGAGATTTTTATCCATGGAACCAAAGGATCATTAGCAGCACAGTCAGAACAATGGAATTCCACAGTATCAATGCCAACATCCAAATCCATGGCCCTTGCTTTTTTCTAGTACAGCACATGAAATTAACACCAAAATGTTATAATATGAATAAATATAAGGAAGGGAGTTGTTTAAAAATTAGTTAATTAAATTATTTTCATCAAATATAGGTTAGTTTTGAGTAAAAATAAGGTACCTTAGGTATAATGAACATTTGTATCAGAAAATTCACAAAACTGGAACTGAAGAAAGCCTTAGTGTACGTAGCTTTTTATAGTTTCAGGATCTTGCTCAAGCCAATTAGAAAGCATGTGAACTATGCTGAAGCTATAGGAATGAAGCAGAAATGTCAGGACACTAAAGCATGCCTGATGTGTGCATTTAAGTGATCCCCCCATCTGGAATTTTTAGAGTGACCAAGAAATCTTGGTTTTCTTGTAACTAACTACTTATATAACTAATAACAAAAACAAACACCTATCATTTTCTGTGAGTCTATTATAAATACTGTGCATATGTTAGTTTATTTAACATAACCTCTACAGTGGTTCTGGGAAGCAACCAATCAGTAACCCATCAGTAAACAACCAATCATAATACATATGATATGTCACATATATACATGTATATGTGTCAAATATAGAAATGTGCTGAGAGACAGGTTTCTTAATAAACATTAATTATGATAAAGTGCATGGCAAATTTTCGAGAAGGGTATAGTGTATGCCACATTTTCCAAACTTAATTTCAAACCTTATTGTCACAGAGTTTCTCATGGAGTAAGTACATAGGCTTTGAGAAATGTTAATTTTATCATTGAATTCAGATCTAGGTCTAAGTCCAGGGGATTCTTTTTTTTTTTAATGTTTCATTTGTTTTTGAGAGAACGAGCACAGGTAGGAGTGGGGGAGGGACAGAAAGAGAGGGGGACAGAAGATCTGAAGTGGACTCCGTGCTGACAGCAGCACACTTGATGTGGGGCTCGAACTCATGAACTGCCAGATCATGACCTGAGTTGGAAGTTGGACGCTCAACTGACTGAGTCACCCAGGTGCCCCTAAGTCCAGGGGGTTCTTAGTGGATAAGCAGTTTGTGGGGTCTCATGTGGTATCAGGGCTATAAAGTAGATCCTGACCCAGGCATTAGTCCCAATGTGGCTTACCGTGAGATATGAAGGGGTAATGGTATAGGAACCAGGAATACTTTTTTCTGCCTTTCTTCATTAATCGAAGGAGACTTATCACTGTTACTGTTAAAGTTAAAGAACATGTAAGATTTTTGCACAGGTGCTTGCTCTGCCAGCAGCTCTCACCTCCAGCCAGTCTCCTTCCTAAGTGACTCTTTTTGAACATTGGATCTGAGCTGAAATGCCATTTCTTTAGGGAAGCTTTTCCGAATTCCCTGTCTAGTCCTTTGTTATATTCCTTTGTTGTAGGCCTTCTTAGAATAGTGCTCTATTTCTTCATTATACTTACCTCACTGTGCTGTTACACCCTCATTTGTGGGATTACCTGTCTAATGTCTATCTCCCCTACTTGGACAATCTCCCCTTCCTTATCTTGTGAGAAGAAGGGACCATATCTGGCTTCATTTATCATTATATATCTAGCTAGGGGCATAGTACCTAAATGTTTTCTCAGTATTTACTCAGTGAATGAAGGACTGTGAGCACTTGTGGTGTGCCGTGATATGTCTGCATCTCTCTTGAGATGGTTAGATTTGTGACATCAGCTTTTGAACTTTGTTTGGAAGGCCAGTGTCCCATACCCATTTCCTGTTCCTTTATGCATATTGTTCAGATACCTTTGGTATCTGGTTTAGTCAAAATCAAACATTTTATAACATAAGAGTAAATAGTTAAAAAGGAGATGGTTTATTCATTTAGTTATTTTACTAAAGGTTGATTTTTTTAACTGACTTGCATAAGTGAGCAAGGTATTTATACAGTCCCAAACAATTTGAGAGTTAGTGCCATCATTAAAGATTACATAAATACTTTGTTGTAAATGTGTAATAGTAAATTAGCATTTTCTGGTCAGTGGTCTGTGTGTGTTCAAGTTTACAATTTAATTTTAATTTAATGAAAAATTATACTTCATGCGTCTGAAATACACACACAGGTGTACTACACTAATATAATTATCCCTCATTTATTATCATCAATGAAGATGATAGATACATTTTGCAAATAAGAATACATTTTATTTTCCAATTTTATTTTAGATAATTTAATGGAAACCTTGTCAAATGTATTACTCAGTACTATGTGTTTATTTTTATCTAAAGAACCAATAATTCTTTAAATATCAATTATAGTTCTCTTACAATAAAACTCTCCTTTGAAGGTAGGATGTGTAAGACTGCCCCCCTTCTCTTAATGACCCCAACCAGTTTTCTTCTGCTATAAAAGCTGTCCATTCTGCTGTCACCCAGCATTCAATGGCCTTCCTCACTGCCACGACCCTTTTAATGACTTGTCTATCCAGTAAGAACTGAAGATTGGCAGAGAATAGCTGTTTTAAAGTTCATTAAGTCATTTACCTTAGTTTTGTTCAAAATCCAAAATCTATAAACCCAGGTCCAGCACTTTCTGGCAAAGAAAAGTGCTCAGGATTTTCAGTTCTGAATCACTGTTGGCTGTACATTTGACCAATCTTCCTGTATTTCCTTTCTAGGAGAAGTAGAACTGTGAGGAAAGATCAAACAATATGATTTAGGAAATTAGGCTTCTCACCCTTATTCTGGCTTTACCTAGCACTGTGTCCTTGGATAGATTCCTTAGTTAATTTTGGGCACCAATCTACTTCTCTAAATGAGAAGATAAAATAAATTAACTCTGGAAAATTTTCTTCTCCAAAGTTAATGATTCTTAATTTTTGGTAAAACCTTTTTAGTTGCTGTCATATTCTTCATTTTATCCAGCACATGCATCCATCATCATTAATTCATTAAAATAATGAACAACCATGTAGCCTTGTTAATAAACATAAAAAATATATAGTATTCTATAATGACAGTTGAATTCAGTGAGACAGAGTGAAGTACATTTTTTTCCCCATTTCCAAGCTGCACATCTACACACCTAATTACTGTTGTGCGAATAATTTCAGAGTGCCTACTAAGATTTCTAATAGCTATCACTGACTAGTAATCTGTCAAGGTATAATGCAGGATAATATGTTTTTACACAACACTGGTGAGGTTCTCATTAATTATTACCACCTATAATTGCTTGATATGAGCATTTATTTTAAACCTTAAAAATGATGTACAACAAAATAATGATTTCAAGTACCTCCAGGAAGTCTCTACCCAGAAGTTGCTGCATTAGAGTTAATGATGTATTAAGTCATTCCTTACTGCCTTTTTAATAGATGACATACTATTCAAATTAAAGTAGAAGTTTCTGCTAATAATTGGGCATCAACTGAGTCACATCTCCTGCCTTAAAGATAAGCATGTGATTTATTAAACAGACTTCTTTAGCAATATCTGGTATATAACATCAATATATTTATATGCCCTAGGAAGAAGAATTTATAGTCTAGCATTATTCCCCAAAGGTGTTGCAAGTTCAGTCTACATGCATGTTTCTGTGTCTTATAGTACAATCAACTTTTAAGTCTCATAGTCAAAATCTGCCATTTCACATTTAATCTAAAGATTCCAAGCAGACCTCTCTTTGATGAAATATATTCCTTCTTTTTTCAAGTATCTTTTTCTGTTTACTTTTCTTTTCTGTAATGCAAACAGAGGGTCCAAATGTAAAATTATGAATGAAAATGATTGCTTCAACAATGGGATTTTGAACTTGATGGAAAGGAGAGTGGCTGAAAAAAGGAAATCTAAGCAGAAACAAGTGCATGGATCAGATTCTAGATCTTCCTTTAGGAAAGTAAGAGTGGAATAAATTGAAGTTCTGTCTTGAATGAGAAGAGGAAGTGTTTTGGCATGTGAGTGGAGAGAGGACTAATCAGAGTGACTTCTGTGTTTGTAAATTTGGTCCTTGAAGATTTTTGAAGTTGATAGACCCTTGGTGTTAGGCATCCCTTTTCAAAGGAAGCATTGGGGTTAGTGGAGCAGAGAGTCATGTGACTGCCGGTGTGGGCAAGAGACAGAACTGCAGAGGGAGGAAGGCAAGAGCCGGGATTGTTTGCCAGAGTTATCTGCATTTGGACAGCATGCCCGTGGCCCAGAAAATAGCAAGGTAAAATGGAGAATGCATGTGCTCCTGGCTCTGCAGTGGACAGTTGTGTCGTTTTTCATGGCTTGGGCAGTGTATGATACATCATCTTATTTCACCACTGGAACTATCATTTAGCCATCATCATTCCAGAAATTGGAATTATGCAAAGGCTTTTAAAAACATTTCGTGAAAATAGGTATTGCATATTTGTTTTCATGAATCACATCTTTTGGACTGAGAGATAAATGATTCGACCAAGAATCTATAACAACAGCTGCCACCCAGGAGGGAGAGCAAAGCACTACCTTTGACAGTGGTTCTTAGTTATTGTGGTGGAATACTGTTCCGTTTCTGCCTGGCTTGGCAGGAGGGCTTGAGCAGAGGAGTTAGGGCAGGAGGAAAAAAGAAAGAGTAAAATGTGTTTGTTTGTTTGTTTGTTTGTTTGTTTGTTTTTCTGGTTTCTGTGTCCTAAGATTACATTCAGAAATTAGTCACATAGCTGTGTGGTCCTAGGATGGAATTCTTTTCATGTGCGTCTTTTTGAGGTTGTGAAATCACCAAATCAAAGAGCTTGTGCCCAAATTTGAATACAATTCAGGAATATGCCTTCAGATAGTATGAATTATTCACTTTTTCTTTTCCCCTTTCATTTTCACTTTATAACTTCTGTTTCTAAATGAAAATTTAGTGTTCATGCTTTTGATGGGCTTAAACCAGCTCATAATTTTGTTTGTTGATACAGCTGTAATGCTGTGTACATGATAATCATGTTATTCACTAAGAATTTGTTTTTTCATATACTTATCTTTTATATACAGTACTTAAATTTTTGGTCTGTTATCAGACTTTTTTTTTTTTAATTGTGAGGTCATTAAAAAGGGGATAGGTTAGTTTCCTAGGCAGAGTTAATGATCCAAGTTTATGACTATTACCTTAGTGCTGGCTCACAACATCCCTCGGCAGGATCCAATTGACTTAAGGATCCACTGCTTTCAGAATCATCATCAACTGCCTAACTTTTCCTGCTTTTACAGCTCAATGCAGACATCATTCAGGTGCAACTCCGACAAGGGAATCAAGAGAGAGTTTCACCCAGCTGTTTAGGCATTCTTGTTAAAATAGTTGCTCATAATGTATCCTTGTTGTCTCAGTACTCCAGGAACAATACTGAGGGAGTATTCTGGCCAAACTAGCAAGTGGTGGCACCTTTCTAGTTTCTTTGTTCATTAAGGGTGGCCAGTCATGACACCACTTGTCACGAACAGGAGAGGTCTTTGAAAATAACTTGGAAAGCCTCTTTGATGAGAAGAGTACAATATTCAGGTGCCTGATGTGTCTTGTTATTGAGCAGAATAATTTAATTCGAGGATTTTCGTCACCTTCAGCAAAAGTAAACTGGCAGTGTATTTTCATTTCCTAATTAGGCCATCTCTCTCTTTCTCTCTTTTTTTTCTACTTGACTGAATCATAGATTAATTTGTTTCTGGTATGGCTTGTTTCTTGCCCTTTGTGATTGGCCTCAACTGTGGAAAAGCACCCTTTGTTCCTTAGAGTTCCTGTTGGCCAGGTCGCATTTCAGCAACTCATTAAAACATGTATTTATTCTACTCTGGAGCACATTGTCTGGCCAGCCATGAATTTATACTGAAATGTAACAGTAAATTGTGCTCTGTGGTCAAAAATGCCAAATGATACACACAGCAGCACAGAGGTTTCCAGCATAGGGTAGAATTAAAGAGCTTAGGACCAGTGCCGTGATTGTTGGCCGTATTTTCACAGTGGCCAGTTTTGTTACAGTGAAACTTGGAGTGAGCTTGAAATCACTTATCTCAGATGTTTGCGCTCACGACCACAAAGCCTCTGTGAAACACAGAACTGATCTTGTAATAAGCTCCAGCTGAGTTTACAAGCCTCTGAGCCTTTTTGAAAGCCTGTTTAGTTTAATGAGGGTTTTCAGATTTCAAAGCTCACACACCTTCACATAAAAACAGATGATTATGACCAAATTAGGGAATGTTGTTCCATGAGTGTTTTCCCCCAATATGTTCTCTTCTCAGTTGTCAGGCATTGTTTTGTTATACTTTTCACCTTCCAGGCATCATTTTTAAATATAATTTTTGGAAGTCTTATTGTATATTTTCTATTTAAGCAGAATGTTATGTTACATCAAAGAAAAGATGTTTTGTTTTGGTTTTTTTTTCTCTTACACAGTAAAAGGCAAATGTGCATATATTTTTTTCTGGCCAATAGGAAAAGGTATAATCTGAAAAAAAATCGAACCCTCACTTTCTGCTGCCATGACAACTGTCCCATGAGGCTAGGCCTTCATGTTCACCCCTGTGCCCTTCTTCACAAGGCTCTACAACCTGATTCTGAATGGCTTGTTAATGAAGAGAGAACAGCCATGTCTATGACCTAGTAAGAGGGAATGTGGGAGAGAGGATATCCACGCCCTTCATGAATATTTATAATGTGGTCTTTTTTTTTTATTTAGTCTTTTTAAATAATAGCTTTGATATGTGTTGTATATATTGGCATTATGCTATCTATTCTTATTTTTAAAAGTGTTTTGTGAGTCAGAAAGAAATATAATAATTAGCATGTGAGGCACTCAAGCCTTACTTGAATACAAAATCATCCATTCCATATACCCACAGTTTTACAGAGGCCTCTCTGTAAACAGAATGTGATGGTCAAACGTTAGCAATATAGGACCATAAAGAAACAGAATATAGTGATGCTCTTGAAGAAAGCAAGAGGCGTATGGACATGTTGACAGAAATTATGATGAGGCGACAGGATCCTTGTCTCCCAAGCCCCCACTTCAGTATTGCCACCTGGTCCCTCCCCCACACAGCACGCCCACAAGACATTAGTTAGAAGACACTGTAAAGTTTGGCTCTTCTTTGGGGAAACACTTGCTGTTTTCTCTCTCTTCCTCCCCAGCTACAATTGTCTACTCACCCCAACTCAAACACTGTATCCCTTCAATTTTCTCTTTCCTATCGTGAATCAGAATCAGCTATTCATGGTTTTGGAAAGGATATGGTAAGAGCATCCATGCATTAGTTAATGTAGTTATTTTGAAGAACACTTGTGTTCAATCAGGGAAAACTCTTTCAGTAAAAGTTTAGTCCAAACTCTCAAAGTGAGGTTTAAGAGTTGTAATTTTTAATTTTGTAATTTTATTAAATGCATTTTGTATCTTTATTTCAATGTAATCTTAGAATATACTCTTATCAATTGAAGACATTTTTTTTTCTTTAACTGGCTTTTCTTGCAAATGCTGTTTACATAGAATTAGGTAGTCAAAAGGTTGGGTGGAAAAGATGAGCATTCTATATTTAAAAGGCACATGAGACTTTGAGTTCTACTCACAAGGAGTGTCTGGTATGGGATAGGCTCATCTGTTCCAAACAAATAGAAAACCATGAAAAATATGTAGAATGCCTGTTTTAGACACTGTCCAATGGGAATGCAGGACTGTGATCCCTGAGAGAAGAGAAACAAACATGGTAAGTACTATAGCTGTCTGAACTTTCTGCCTGGATGGAGGATCCAGAGTGTAGTGTAGGGAGAGAGAACCTAAGAAGAGCCTCCTTGTCTGGCTGCACAGAAGAGACACAGAATAGAGCTCAAGGTGACCATGTCAAAGGATTTTTAGGGGAGAAATACTAGAAAGGTAGGACATATACAGAGAAAGAGCTTCAGAAATCTGCTTAAAAGTCTGCTTGAGTATTAGACTGACTACAAATCTGTGTGTGTGTGTGGGGTGAAAATCTGTAAGTCAGAGGAAAGAGCAGCTGCTGGGAAGCTGTGAAATGAACACTTTCCAGAGCCCACACAGGGCTGGGAGACTGTTGAATTTCTATCAGGCAAATGGGAGAAATTTCACTGAACACTTCAAGTATTCCATAGAGATGTTCAAAGAATTATATATTAATAGTAGGGTTAAACTATCCCTAGAGGAAATACTACTCTAGAGCTGCCTTAACAATGCTTAAAAATAAGCCTTGAAAAGATAAAACTGATCTGTAATTATCTTAATATTTTTCTAAGACAAATATCAATGTTGTCTTCAAAGGAAGACAACAAAGTCCAGCTGCTCACATTAATTCATAAAATCTGGCATCTAATTTAAAAAGTACACCTAGGTTCTACAGATAAATGAAATCATATATGGTATCTTCATTTCTCTGACTTATTTCTGGCAGCATTATACCCACTAGGTCCATTCATGTTGTTGCAAATGGCAAGATCTCATTTTTTTATATGACTAAGTAACATTCCATCATACACACACACACACACACACACACACACACACACACCCTATATTTTATTTATCCATTTATTTATCAGTGGACACTTGGTTGCTTCTGTATCTTTGCTGTTGTAAATAATACTGCCATAAATAGAGGGTTGAATATATCTTTTTGAACTGGTGTTTTTATTTTCTTTGGGTAAATACTCAGTAGCAGAGTTACTGGATCATATAGCATTTCTATTTTTACACAAAATGAAATAAGTCAGGCAGAGAAAGACAAATACCATATGATTTCACTTATATATGGAATCTAAAAAACAAATGAACAAACAAGAAAAAGTAGATATAGACCTATAAGTGTAGAGAACAAACTGGTGGTTGCTGGAGGGGAGGAGGTAGGGGATTGGAAAAAATGGGTGAAGGGGAGTGGGAGGTACAGGTTCCCAGTTATGGAATGAATAAATCATAAGGATGAAAGGTACAGCATAGCAAACATAGCCAATCAAGGCATTATAATAGCATTCCATGGTAAGAGATGGTAGCTACACTTGTGATTAGCTTAGCATAACATATAGAATTATTGAACCACTGTGTTGTACATCTGAAACTAACGTAACATTGTATGTTAACTGTACTTCAATTTTTTTTTAATTTTTTTTTAACGTTTATTTATTTTTGAGACAGAGAGAGACAGAGCATGAATGGGGGAGGGTCAGAGAGAGAGGGAGACACAGAATCGGAAGCAGGCTCCAGGCTCTGAGCTGTCAGCACAGAGCCCGACGCGGGGCTCGAACTCACGGACCGTGAGATCATGACCTGAGCCGAAGTCGGACGCCCAACTGACCAAGCCACCCAGGCGCCCCACAATTTTTTTTTTAAGTATACCTATGAAAAAGCAGGAAATGTAGGAGGAAATGTTACATACAACCAGGATCAAAAGAGTTAATGGAAGTAGACCAGAAATGGTGGAAGTGATAGACTTAGTAGAAAAGAATTTTCAAGGATTTATGTGAAAATATGAGGTGAAAGACTTGTACAATGAAAACTATAAAACATTGCTCAAAGAAGGGAAAAAAACACAAACAGACATTCTACGTTCTTGTATTAGAAGAATTAATATTGTTAAAATGTCCATACTACCCAAAGCAATCTACAGATTTAATGCAATCTTTATCAAAATACCAACAGCATTTTTCAGAAGTAGAAGAAACAATTCTGAAATCTATATGGAACTACAAAAAACTCCAAATATCCCAAGCAATTTTAGCAAGAAGGAGAACACTGGAGGCATATTTTCTGATTTCAAGATATGTTATAGTAATCAAAACAGTATGGAACTGGCTTGAAAATAGATCTATAGACCAACAGTATGGAACTGACCAATGGTCAGAGACTGATCTAGCAAAAATGGAGAAAAGACACAAATTATGAGAAAGTATTAAGAGACATCACTATAGACACTACAGACGTTAAAAAAGTGATAAAGGAATAATATTTTTAAAAAGTCTTTTTGCCTAGATAATCAGCAATTTGGATAAAATGAGTAGGTTCCTTGAAAGAAAACTGCCAAAGCTCACTTAAGAGGAAATTGAAATCTAAGTAGTGCTATCTAAGAGCTAAATCTTAGTAGAAAAATTCAGGCTTATATGCCTTTGCTGGAGAATTCTACCAGACAGTAAGGAAGAATTTACACCAACTCTATTCAAATCTTTAAGCATATGAAAAAAAAAAAAAAAAAAGAGCCTTGATCTGTTTTTTACTTCATTCAGAAATCATCCCAAAGTGTATCAGATCCAAATATGAAACCCCCAACCATAAAATGTAGAATAAAACATAGGAGAATATCTGTGTTATTTTCAGTTATACAAAGATTTATTAGGTCTTGAACCAAAAGCATGATCCATAAGGAAATATTTGAAATAAGTTGGGCTTCATATAAATTAAGAACTTTAGAAAACAATGGGTAGAGAATGAAAAGACAAGCCACAAACTGGAAGAAAAATCTGTAAAACACATATCTGATAAAAAGCTTTTATCTAGAATATATATATATAGAGAACTATTGCAGCTCAATAATAAGACAATTCAATTTAAAAAAATGGGCAGAGGCACAAATTTAAAAAAAGGCACAATTTAAAAAAATGGGCACAAATTGATCAGTTGTGTGCATGACGGGGCATATAAGCACAGGGAAGGATGCTCAGCCTCATTAGTCATTAGGGAAATGCAAATTAAAACTGTGAGATACTATTATACCTGTTAGAATGTCTAAAATAAAAACAACCAACATTACCAAGTGCTGTCAAAGATGCAGAGCAACTGGAACTCTCATACACTGCTTGTAGGAATGTCAAATGGTATAGGCATTTTGGCAATTTTGTATAAAGTTATCCAGATACTTCCATCCACCCCACAGAAATAAAAACTTGTGTTCACACAAAAACCTCTAAGTGAACATTTATAGCAACTTTATTTGTAATAGTCAAAAATTGGAACTAAAATGCCCCTCAACTGGGGAATGGGTACATACACTTTGGTATATCCATGCAATACAATGGAGCACTCCTCAGCAATAAAACGGAATACATTAATGATACATACAACAGAATGGACAATTTCAGATTTATTACACTAAGTGTGAAAAAAGTCAGATTCAAAATTAGGTACAATAGAAATGGGATAATATCATTTATATGACATTCTAGAAAAGACCAAATTATAGAGACAGAAAGCTGATCAGTATTTTCTAGGGGTTAAGGGTCAGGGGAGAAGTTGATAATAAATGGGCATGGAGAAATTTTAGGGGGTGATGGGAACTGTTCTATATCTTGGCTGTTTTGTGTATAGCACATATATGGTATGTAGTTATTATATACATTTGTAAAAACTTTCAGGACTACACACTAAAAAGGGTGAATTTTATTGTATGTCAATTATACCTTAATGAACTATTTAAAATAGCATAAAGGGGCATCTGAGTGTCAATTCTTGATTTCTTCTCAGGTCATGATCTCATGGTTTGTGAATTTGAGCCCCACATTGGGTTCTGAGCTGACAGCGTGGAGTCTGCTTGGGATTCTCCGTCTCTCCCTCTCTCTCTGCCCCTCTCCTGTGTGCTCTCTCAAAAATAAATAAATTTTAAAAATAGCACAAAAATACCAAATACTTAAAGGCAAATTTAGCAAATATATCTAAGACATGTACAATGAAAACTACAAAACATTTTTGAGAGAAATTTAAGAGACTAATAAATAGGGCAATATATCTTGTTCATAATAAAGTACAAGTCTCTGCATTGTTAAAATACAGTCCTACCCAACTGATCTATGTTTGTTTCAATGTAATATCATTGAAAGTCATTGCAGATTTTTTTGTAGAAATTACAAAGTGATTCTAAAATGTGTATGGAAATTCAGAAGACCTATAATGTCCAAAGCAATTTTGAAAAGAAAAAAAAGACCCTACCTGACTTTATGGCTTAGTATAAAGCACCAATAACAAGTATAATGTGTTAATATATAGTCAAACATACAATTATATGACCCAGAAATTCTGTTCCTCGCTATTTACTCATAAAAATTGAGAAACACCCACTAAAATACTTGCACATAAATGTTCATAGCATTATTATTTGTGATAGCCACAAATTGGAAAAAAAATACAAATGTCCATCTGAGGGTAAATAATTATCCTAGGCCCATGTAATGAAATACTAGTAACTGATAAATAGAGAGGATTCCCAAAGGCAGTATGTATAAATGAGTCTCAAAAATATAGTGAGCAAAAGAAGTTAGCCAGAAAAGAGTATATAGTATATACTGTATGATTTCATTTGTATGAAACTCTGTAGCAGGTGAACTATGGTGACAAAAAGCAAATCTGTGCATAGGGTCAACATTGTAAATAGCATCAACTGCAAGAGGGTATAATAAAATTTGGGGGAGGTTGATGTAAATGTTTCATGGCCTGGGGTGCATGGATGGTTCAGTCGATCTAGCATCCGACTTTTGATTTCTCACTGTTCCTGGGATCGAGCCAAGAGTTGGGCTCTGAACATGGAGTCTGCTCGGGATTCTCTCTCTCTCTGCCCCTCCCCTACTCACATGCACACACTTTCTCTCTCTCTCAAAATAAATAAACATTTAAAAGAAACGTTTTCTGGCCTGATTGTGACTTTGGTTGCATGAGTGTTGATGATTGTCGAAATACAGACTTCTGTCCATTTTATTTGTTAATTATATCTCAGTGAAGTTGATTTTTAAAATAGTATATGAACTATTCATTGCTTTTAAGTTAGGGAAAATGGTATTGTACTTTTCCCTATAAAACAGTACTCTTTCCTCCTTGTACTCTAAAAATATTGTTGGCATGCCTGGGTGACTCAGTCGGTTGGTTAAGCAGCCAACTTCAGCTCAGGTCATGATCTCATGGTTCATGAGTTTGAGCTCCATGTCAGGCTCTGTGCTGACAGCTCAGAGCCTGGAGCCTGCTTCAGATTCTGTGCCTTCCGCTGTCTCTCTGCGCCCCCCCCCCCCCCCCCCCCGCCGGTCATGCTCTGTCTCTCTCAAATAAAATAAATAAGTATTAAGAAAGTAATAATAATAAAATATTTTTATTACCAAAAAAGAACTTATTTTTCTTTTAATTAGCACAACGAAAGCAGTAACATCATTTCAGCTCTTGTGTTTGCTTTAAGGAAGCCAACTTTTTTTTTTTTTTAATTTTTAACTCTTATTTATTTTTGAGAGAGAGACACACAAAGAGTGCGAGTGAGGGAGGGGCAGACATAGAATCTGAAGCAGGCTCCAGGCTCTGAGCTGTCAGCACAGAGTCCACGTGGGGCTCAAACCTAGGAACGTGAGATCATGACCTGAGCTGAAGATGGACACTTCACTGACTGAGTGAGCCACCCGGGTGCTCTGGAAGCCAGCTTTTCTAAGTGATAAGTAGTAGCAGTTTTGTTTTGTTTTTTAATCTTTACTTCTTTTTGAGATAGAGAGACAGAGTGCAAGCGGGGGAGGAATAGAGAGAGGGAGACACAGAATCCAAAGTAGGCTCCAGGCTTCGAGCTGTCAGCACAGAGCCCAATGCGGGGCTCAAACCCACGAACCATGAGATCATGACCTGAGCTGACGTCGACGTTTAACCGACTGAGCCACCCAGGCGCCCCAAAGTAGTTTTAAGCTTGGTCACCAACAGACTCTTAAGCAAGAGGATGATCTGAATATACTTAATTTTAATTTATACAAAATGCGTCATTTGAATGTAGCCCCTAAATTTATTAATAAGAAAAAATAAAGAGGAATTCACAATACAATGTGTTTATCTGCAGAAGATAACCACATTCTGGACATTTTTCCATGACAGTAGCCCCTTAAAATACACTTTTATTGACTTTAGTGTCAGACCCATCCTGTTACATGAACAAAAAAGACAGTATTCTCTCCTTGACTATGACCTTTCCCACTACATTACAAATATCAACATATAAAAGAAATCATAATTCTTAATAATTATGTGAAAAAGTTGTATGTGAGAAAAGAGTCCTTTACACATAAAAATTAACTTAGGTTGTTTGATTGTTTTAACAGAAATATCCAATGCCACTGCAGATGGACCTACTCTTAACACCGCCCATGAGATTGTGGATTGGTAGTTTTATTAATGGTTTGAAGTTCGCTTTAAGATCCTTAAGGATGTTTCTACCCTTTGATCAAATAATTCTACTCTTAAAATGGAATTATACATTAGGACTGTGGTCTGAATTTAGAACCTTTTCTTGCTTTAGGAGGGAGATGGGAAATACAGGGAATAATATTAATTGTTAATATTATAATAGTAATTGTTACCGTTAAAATTTTTTAGATTTTTCTCCTATAAAATATCACTCATTATATGCCTGCTATTGGGAGATAATCCTTGAGTAATAAACTCTTGGATTTATCCCTGTGGAGGGAATTTAAGCCTGATGTATTTAAAACAAATTGACTTTTGGATCCTGAGAAACGTAACAGAAACCCATGGGGGAGGGGAAGGAAAAAAAAAAAAAAAGAGGTTAGGGTGGGAGAGAGCCAAAGCATAAGAGACTGTTAAAAACTGAGAACAAACTGAGGGTTGATGGGGGGTGGGAGGGAGGGTAGGGTGGGTGATGGGTATTGAGGAGGGCACCTTTTGGGATGAGCACTGGGTGTTGTATGGAAACCAATTTGACAGTAAATTTCATATATTAAAAAATAAATTAAAAAAAATAAAACAAATTGACTTTTAACTATTGTTCATAATCTATTTAACTTAGATTGCATGAAAATTAAATGCAATGTATGGGCAATAACAAAAAGGAGAGTTGGTTTGTCTCCTCTGGTGCTTTCCTGAGTCAAAGAATCTAGATAATACTTCAGCCCGCACAGAACATGATCAGTTTTATTGAGTCGTCTCATATTTTTGAATATGCCAAAATGGACACACCTTTTTTTTTTTTGCAAGCAGATTGCAACAATATGTGTAATGGAATTGTATAAACTGATTCCCATTTTTATGCTACTGGATTGCTATAGATCTTGTGAGAATGCACAGTTCTTCCCACCTATTATATTTCTTAGCCACCTCACTGCCAGGAGTCTCTCTGATTTTTATCTCATATTCTTCCATTTCCTTGCCCTCTAATTAGAAGATCGTTTGGTCCTTATTGCCCTTATCACATGTGATTTCTTTCCTCCTGACTTGGAGGTATGTCAGTATCAACTTTGCTATCCACTTTCAGTGTTCTGGATACTTTGAACTTTTATAATTAGCTGTGTTTTTACCCTGACATTTATTTGGTTTCTATTTTAAATTGAGAAGGTTTTGACATCTAACCTATTGTGGTATCTGTATTTACAGTTCCCCGAATGTGGTTTCTATGGAATGTATGATAAGATCCTGCTTTTTCGCCACGACCCTACCTCCGAAAACATCCTTCAGCTGGTGAAAACGGCTAGCGATATCCAGGAAGGCGATCTTATTGAAGTTGTCTTGTCAGGTAGTACTTTTATTTCTCTATCCATAGATTAATAATTTCTATTTGAAGAAATCTTGGGCATAAGTTTTTAAGGGTAACAGAAAACATACATCAAAATTGGGCCCAAAAGGAAATTTTGGGCTTCTGTCTACAGGAACTTTCAAAATTTTTTCAGGAAAAGCAAACAGTTTGCCTTGAATTGGCTGTTTCTGCATCCAGTATTGTCCCATTTTTCCCAAATTTACAGTCTCCCCAGCCTCCCAGCAACACACAGGCGTACTTTCATTTATCACCTTGAATCATTTGGACAGCGGCAAAAGCAAACAAAAAAACTCACCAGAGGTGAAAGACAGGTGTTAGGGCCCCACATGTATGGAGGGTATGGAAGCCAAGAAATGACAACAGGGCTAGGTAGGAATCCATTGCTTTCATTAAGTCAGAAGCCTGCTTACTATAAGCCAAGGCCAAGTTGGAAACCAGAGTTCAGGAGTTACAGCAGATGAGGCCATGCCATCTCGAGGAGCAGCTGCTCTCAGATAGAAATCTGCCCAGATTTATATTTCTTGTTTAGGATTTACAAGTTACTAATGGGACTGTGTGTATCAATACAGAAAAACAAAAAACCAAAACAAAACAAAACAAAAACAGTGTATTTCACTTAAAAAAAAAAAGTGCCAAGGAACAGCTGTACAGGGATCCTCACAAAAATGATCAGTGCAGCAATGTGAAGAGACCCAGATTTTTAATGTTTATTTTTGTTAAAATTGAGGAATTATTGAGAAACTCAGATTGTATTGCTCCTTTGTTTGTTATTTCTTTGACTAAAGGAAACCCATTGGCTTTAATGATTCTAGATTTTACTTCTTTAAGTTCCTCAACTTGTTCAGCGCCCAGGCCTCGGTTGCACTGATTAGAATTCAGCTGGACTTTGCCTGGATGCAGTCCAATTCACTAGGTCTTTGCTGATCACCTGTCATTGTGTGATGTCCTGGGATCACCACATTTTCATTGTGTAGATAGATCCTATGAAACAACTTGCTTTGCAGAAAAAAGTAATAATTTTCTTGTTTATAGGTTTGCCACTTGCTAAAGAAACCAAAAAAGAAAAGGCTTACATGTGTTTTTTTGTAGATAATGCCAACCACTTTTATGTTCTATGATTTTTTCATATATATATTTTATTCAAGTATGATTAATGTCTAGTGTTACATTAGTTTCAGGTGTACAATATAGTGACTCAGCAATTCTGTACATTACTCAGTGCTCATGAGCACTCCCCACCTCCCCTCCCTGTGGCAGCCATCAGTTTGTTCTCTATAGTTAAGAGTCATCTTTTGTTTGTCTCTTTTTTCCTTTGTTCATTTGTTTCTTAAATTCTACCTTGAGTGAAATCACATGGTATTTGTCTCTCTCTGACTTATTTCACTTATTGTTATACCCTCTAGATCTATCCATGTTGTTGCAAAGAGCAGGATTTCATTCTTTTTTATGGCTGAGTAATATTCCATCGTGTGTGTGTGTGTGTGCGCGCGCACGTGTGCGCGTGCGCGCATGTATTGACTCTTCTTTATTCATTCTTAATGGATGGACATGTGGGTTGCTTCCATATCTTGGCCCTTATAAATAATGCTGCAATAAACACTAAGGGTGCATCTATCATTTTGATTTACTAGTGGAATCTAACTGGATTATATGGTAGTTCTATTTTTAATTCTTTGAGAAACTGCCATGCTATTACCTTTCTTGGACTCTTTCAGAAACCAGTGCACCTGGCCTCAAAAAACTAGTGCTTAGACATGTCGTTTTTTTCAGTTTCCTATTTCTCAGCAGTAGGGGCTGCCTGAAATAAATTATTCAGGGAAATCATGCCCTGGATCCATCCTCTCTATAATTCATATCAAACTCACAGTCAGACTGCTTCACAAATAATGTAATGTGTTTTATGAATCTTTTTTGCCTGTGGCAATGTCCAGAAATATATGAGAATTTTTAAAATTGCATTTCAAAATTTAATTTATTTTCCTTTCCATTTTACTTTTGTTGTCAAGTGTTTTATAGCAGTTCCAGGCAGATTGAATGCAAGCTGTGTGTGGGTGTGCTTGCGCTGTTGAAAGGGGCTGCCTCTGTGCATGTGATCTCTGTGTCATAGAGCAGGACCTGCTCTTGGGCACAGTGACCCGATGTGGCCCTCTGCATTGCTTCATAGCACCGAGAACTGCATTGCGCTTCTCCTCGCTGTCTTTGCGAACCAAAATCCTCATTGTGTTTACGTTCCGCTTCTTTTGTCATCCACCCTTTCCATTCCATGTTCTCTTCTCCATCTCCCTGGCCTTGATTGCTCAGAGGGCATTTAAGGGCAACCTTTTTTTTACCTGCTGCCCCAGCACCAGGCTCGGGAAGGCCTCTCCTGCTCTTATCAGCTATCTTGTTGGTATTTAAAAGGAGCTGTTCTATAACAGCCTAGCTGCAGATTTGAACCTGGAGCCTTTCAACTTTTTTGCTCCACATAGTCTCACTTCCCCAGTGTCATTTAACCCTTAAATATACAATTATATATATTTAATTAAACATATATAATTACATATAATATATGTAATATACGTATTTATATGTACACACATTCATTATGTTTAATTGATGATCTCCAACGTTTCCCCGTTAGCTTCTTTGGCAACTATATTCTCCTCCCTCCTCTCCTACTCTAATGCTGAGCCTTGTGATTTTCTCGATAAATGTTAAAAATGATTTTTCTTTAAAACCTCCCCTACCCGCGTTACAGTCCTGGCTTTTCCCAGGCCTCTTTCCTTCCTGTTTGTTGTCAGTCACCTGCAGCACAGTCCCACACCTGAGCTCACCAATAAGACTTGGTCCAACTCTGAGGTCTTCACACCGGCACACCCCCTTCATCTTGCCTGTTGCTACCAAATCCACATCCTAGGTGCTGCCATTTGACTGTAGTTTTCAGTCACTAACTCCCTACCATTTTAGGACCATTTTTCTTTCTTCTTCTCTCCCCACAGCACACAGGCCACCACCTGCATGTCATACATCACTTTGATGCAGTCTCTAGTATCTCATGTTTTCCTATACCCTAGTTGGGCCTGTTATATGTGTCTATAATCTGATTTACATTACCATCCATTTTTGCCATTCCTGTTCCTGAGCCACACATGTCCCCTGAGAGTCCCCTGCCCCTGTGTCTCAGTTTATACTCGTCTTTACCAACCTTACAACTGTTTGACATTTTCTTCCTCCCCCAACCCCCACATCCTTTTGTTACCATAGACCTAAGGTTCTCAATAAATTTGTATGAGTTGATTGATTGACTAGTGACTTTCACATTAGAAGTTATCACATTTCCAAAATTTATAAAAATATTGATTTGTTGTAAAAATATTGTTTCTCGGTATATCCACAATAGTCAACTAAAGTTCAAGTCTCCTTGCTGTGCACTGACTTAGCCCTTACCAGAAATTAGTGCCTGTGATATGGGTACTAATAAAATATCATATCATATCATATCATATCATATCATATAATGCATTGCATTATAATTGGATACCAGGGAGCTCATATCAATAGCTCATTCCTGACCCAGTCCCTGAAGAATATGGAGCGCTGTAATTGGCCAGAGAAATATGCCATTTCCTGAAGGTGTGGTGAAGGATCGACTTCATTCAAAATGCAATGGGTAAAGGAAGTAAGAGAACAAAACACTGGACATCCCCTCTGCTGCCTTTAGACCAGTTTCAGAACATAAACAATGCTGGAAAATTTCCTCTTAAAGACTATAATTTTATTGTTAAAATTCATTTATCTAAATTTTCTGTTTTTCCCCATGAAAAATTAAATTTTACTCTGTAGTTCAACATAAATGTAATCTGGTTCTTTTCCACCAACAGGAACATGTTCTGACATAGGAGTAGAGTAAAATGTGAGAAAATATCGAAAGATTAATTTTGAAGAAGGTTATATACTCTTGTCTCTTCAGACAACATCAAGAATTTTCTATTGTTTAAGTCATTTTCTGCCAAGGTCTTTCATCATCTGTTAGTACTAACCAGGCTGCTTTTGGCTAATTTGCTAGTTTTCTCTCTCCTTTTCTTTTTGAAAAACAGGGCTTGTATGATCTAGTGTATTTAGACCCAGTAAGCCAGGAAAACATTGCTCATCGGTGGATGGGTTGGGTTCTGGAGGAAAAAAAAAAGAAATAATTCCATGGAAGTTCCCCACCATGCACACTCCCACCACTGGCAAATTTTCTTTGTCTGCTAAGCAAAGGATTAGGATTGCTACCATTGTTATGGAGTAAGTAGGAAAGCACTACAGATGAAAGTTTTTCCTACTAACACCAAAGTCAGGTTCAAGTGTATAGTACTGAACTATAAAACAAAGTTCATGGAATTTATCTGAAGCCTTTCTCGTGATGAATCTCTATCAAAGTCTGATAATTCAGCTGTAGCAATGCAAATTAGTAATAGCACTGCATTCACGTGACTCAACTCTTTCTTTTTTGTTTTATGGAGGCTTGACCTCCAATAAATGTGTGTGTGTGTTTCTGTGTGTGTGTGTGTGTGTGTGTGTTTATAGGTGGTTAAATGGAAAATAGATGAGGACTATAAGAATTTCTCAAGATTACAATTTTAAAGTCTTAGAACTAAATGTTGAAACTTTCCTTCTTTAATTAATGGTAAAACTCCATTTTTTTCAGATATTTTTCACTAGTTTTTACAATAGATTATGCAGTATTATTTGTAACTTTTGCAAAGCACTGTTTCCACATGTGGCTGGTTATTAGTTCCACACCATCTAGAGATGGGAGCCTCAGAAAGCTAGTGCCATAGCCCAAGCAGAAGGGTTGTGGGTCTATTTTCAGGCAGTGATTGAAGAGCTGAAAATGAAGTAGAGGGAATAAGAAATATTTTAGAGTTAAAATTGAAGAGATCTATAACCACTTGGATATAGTTGATGTAGGAAAATGAGAAAATGAAGAGGACTCTAATGAGAGCTCCAGCTACCTAAGAGTGATCACATGCTCTTTCCCTCACATCAAGTCTTGTTCTCAAGTGTTGTTCAGTGTGTTTGGCTCCTGTCCCAAGATGCTGGAAAACTAATTTCTCGGGCATATAGTACCATTAATTTCCTTTGTGATTTTGTACAAGTTGCATAATCTCTAGGATTGAGTGTTATTTTCTTTGTTTTTTAATAAAAAAAGAAAATTATACAGGGTGAAAGTATCATACAAGGCTAATAGTACACGGATTCCATATTTTCTTTAGTCTGCTGGTAAAGTGGTATTCATAAATATTGAGTACAGTTCCCAGGGCCAGATCATCTGACTTCATATCCTTTCTCTATTCTGTACTATTTACATCTTTGTGAAGACATTTACGCATTCTGTGCCCCAGTTTCCTCATCTGTAAAATGGAGACAACACTAGCACCTACATTGTAAGGTTACTGCAAACATTAAAAATCAGTTAACTTGGGGCACCTGGGTAGCCCAGTTGGTTAAGCATCCAACTTTGACTTAGGTCAAGATCTCATGGTTCATGGGTTTGAGCCCCACGTTGGGCTCTGTGCTGACAGCTCAGAGGCTAGAGCCTGCTTCAGATTCTGTGTCTCCCTCTCTCTCTGCCCCTCTTCCACTCCACTTGTTCTCTCTCACTCTCTCTCTCTCAAAAGTAAATAAACATGAAAAATGTTTTTTAAATAAAAATTAAAATAAGCTAACACATGTGAAGCACTTCAGAGAGTTTCTACACATAGCAACTGCACAATAAATGTTAGCTCTTCTGGTTGCTTCTACTCTTCACACTCTAAGCAGCCTTTCCTCACAATGTTCATTGTTGTTAAACATACCACAAAAGGGAATCCTGGTCTGATAACTTTGAAAGCTGTTGTGTCAAACAATGTTAAAAGAATTATTTATTGCAGGACTCTTCAGAACTTTGGTGCCTGCTAATATGAAGCATAACTCTTGAAAATCTCTTCCCAAATTCACTGTAACACAAATACTTTTTTTTCTTCTAAGTATATGGTCTTTGGCTAGCAGTCCACAGTGGGGATACTCCTCTGGGACAAACCCATGGACCAAATGGTCTGAGAAGGTATATCCATTCTGTCTACACGTAGACCACTTCTCTCTCACAGAGAGTAATATTTGACTCATGGAGATATGGGAGTTAGGTAGAAAGAAATTTTTGTTTACATAATAGCAGCAAGCTTTTGAATCAGTTTACATAAGTAATGTTTCTTTCACAATTACTCTGGGAAGTAGTGAAATCAGAGATCTTAAAAGGTACAAAATACGCATTTTAACTTGCTCACATCCTACAGTGAGTAGTAGAGGGAATACCAGAATTTGAATCTAAGTGCTTAGTCACTATTAACATTACCTCAACTTCAGTTTAACCCTTTGATCTTGGACCAGTAAACAGGATTTATTGAGGTTCTGTTCAGAGAATTCCTACCATGGTAAGTTTATATTTCAGGAAAATATTGATGGTATTTGTAACAACAAAACCAGTAATGAGCTACAAATTCCATTGACATGATTTTTATCACAGAACCCTTATCCCTCTCTTCCTCATAAAAAAATAACTGTTTAATACAATATATAAACTGTGATCAGGTTAAGAAAACCTGAAGTCTCTTCTTCATAGAGTTACAGTACAAAAATATGAAGTAATAAAGTAACCAAGCCCCTTCTTAAATAAGATCCCATGATACAATTTCACAACTCTGATCAACATTGAAATTGTGTCTGAGCATCACTATATTTAAGGAATCCTTATGACCATGTTTTTATATTACTAGGATTCAGTGCATAAACCATAAGCCAGAAAAAATATATGGTAACAAAATTCTGGCAAGGTCCTTCTATCTTTTATAGGAAGTGTAAATTATTGATTTATATGGCACCATGCCGGTTATATCCATTTCTCACACATGTAAGATACTGCTTAGCAATGTTTTATACTCCTGTGAAATATGAGTGGAAGAGGAAAACCATGAGAGGAATACACTAGGTCACTGCATTATTATGTCCCCAAGAATACATTATGTAGATATAGTTTTGTTTCTCTCCTTTTAGGAAGAGAGCATTAATCATGGGAAGCACCTCCCCAGTGTTAATACTGCTTGAGTAATTAAGGTTGTAAAAGACCTGGCCTTTCAGTACCCATTTTATATTTCTTTGTAGTTGGTTTGGACATCTAAGTTTTCCAGGCTTAGTGGTGCCAATTCCTGTCCAACTCTGTGCTGGTGGTTTTGTAATAATGGAAAAGTTAAATGTAAGATTACATGTCATTACTCTTTTCTTCAAAGTATGGTTTCTGTTAAGTGTGTCTTCAGTATTTCCTTATTATTATTATTAATATTAATTCTCTTTCCTTCTTTATGTTGCAAGTAAAGTTCATTTTAGTTTCTTTGTACTACGTTAAATCATTTTTGTAGAAAAGTGAATACAAAGATCAGGCTGTTGGAATATTTCCATAGACTTTCTATCTTTCCCAACTTGTGACCTCAAATGGGTTTTGGGGGCTCAGAGCACTTCTTCTTTACTTTGTTAGTTTTCTCGATTATGTGTCTCCTTGTAGAGTGGATTATCCAGAGAGATATGGTACAACAGTACATTGCTCCTGTATGATTTTAGGAACCCTAAGTGTCAGGGCAGAGTGAAAACATTCTCCCCAGGTAACATAGGGCATAAGACAAACCCTAAAGGGAAAAGTTCTTTGAAGAATCTTATTTCATTCAAAAACTTTATGCACATTTTGAACTCTGCTGTGTTACATTTCTCTCGCTTAATTTTGAATAAAAATATCTTTCCCATGTTATGCTTTAAGAAAAATATTAGCAAGGCGCCTGGGTGACTCGGTCGGTTGAGCGTCCGACTTCAGCTCAGGTCATGATCTCACAGTCTGTGAGTTCGAGCCCGCGTCGGGCTCTGTGCTGACAGCTCAGAGCCTGGAGCCTGTTTCAGATTCTGTGTCTCCCTCTCTCTCTGACCCTCCCCTGTTCATGCTCTTTCTCTGTCTCAAAAATAAATAAACGTTAATTTTTTTTTTTTTTTAAAAAAAGAAAAACATTAGCGATGATATAAAGACATATAGCTTTTATAATTTGTTAGGCACTGTTCTAAGTGCTTTCTGTATATTAACTCAGAAATATGCATCACAGTTATTTTATGACATATATGCATGTAAATTTAGTTTAATAATTAGTGGACTTCCAGCCAAAAACTGGGCTGAGTCCTAGAGATTCCATTTATTTCTTACATAATTACTGGCAGGTTATCTCCTTTCCCCGAGTCTTTATCCATCACCTGTCAAATACCAATGGCAATATCTTTACTATAGTGTTAGGCTGTATATTTCATGAGGATAAATATAAAGTCTTTCATAAGATTCCTGGCAAATGTGAGGTACTGTGCCTTCCTGTCCCACCTCCACCCCACCGGACTACACAGTTCTTGAAACAAGATCCATGTATTTTTATATTGAATCCTCAGGACCTGTGTAGTCAGTTGCAATTAATGTTTATTTGTTGAGTGAATAGATGGATACTTGAATTAGCAAAATGAACAAACCAGTAAGCAAATTGTTAAATTGCTACTCTATATATGGTATCCACAATTCTATTCTGTAGGAATTGAATTTCAGTTCTTAGAGTTGCCTATCCTAGCCCTAATCTCTTAGTAATACCAATATTATCATCTGACTAATGTTTTTTTTCTGGTTTCTTGCTATCTTCTACATGTTGTCAAAAACTATTTTTAGAAATTATTTTTAGAAATCCAGTTCTACTTTCAAAGTATTTCCATGTCTTTCACAACATTTGTCATGTAAAATAAGGCCTAATTCATAAAACACCAATTATTTTCCTTTTGAATTCCCACAACTCCTGGATTACGCTGATCACCATGACCAACTAACTCATTTGCTACCTAACTCAATTCATTCTTCCTTCAATCACTTTTTCCCACTATTCTTTTCTTTCAAATGTTCTTCCTTTCTTTCTAAAATGTATTCAGCAATCACCCCTTTTTGATACATCTCTCCATATACCCCATTCGAATCTCACTTGCCTTCATCAGTTTATTGTCATTTCCTCATCTGGACCCTCAGTACTCCATACTTGGACTAACTCATAGTGGTGACCCTGGAGCTATTTCCATGTCTAGAAGGACCAAGGACTGATCTCCTGAGATGCTGGTTGACCTTTCCTGCTGTTCCTCCCCACCTCCCACCCCCGCTCCTCACATCAGAGCACCATTGCTTTATCCACCTAACAGAACAGCTGTCTGTGCCTAAGGGTCAGCTGGCATGATCTATAGGAAAAGTTGAGTCATGTGTTCTAAAACCAGAATCTAAATCTCCATAGATCTCTGGCTGTGTACATACTGTGGTTTTCAGAGACAGACATATCAAGCCCCTCTGTTCACACAGAATTAGCCTAAGGCCTAGTTCTTCACCATCTGGCAAGTGGATATCCAGCCAGAAATCATAGTTTTTCCTTCTCTTCTCTTTTCATCTATTACTTCTCTAATTGAAGCCAGTATTATAACTCATTCAGATAAACAGGAAAAAGAACACAGGGGTAATGAAAACCACACAAAAGGGAATTTTCCTCTGTATTTTCTGGTCTTTGTGCAACAAGAAGTTCTTCATATTTGCTTCTTAGAGTGGATATTCAACAATCTCATGTATGTCAATCTTACTATGTTAGCACTTCAATGTACAACAGGATCTCAGAGAACTTTGCATATTTAGAATCATTCTAGGAAATATACTAAGGTACTAGTACACTCATTCTCTTTGCCCTTTTGTATAAATTGGTTTATAAAACCTCTACCTCATTAACCAGATTTGATTCTGAATTATTTGGGGCTTATTTTCAAAAATTACATTTCAACTCAAAAATGAAGATTTTTACACATCAGAGGTAATGAAGTAAATGAGTTATAGAACCAGACCCTAATATAAAAAAAAAAACATAGGCAACCATCGTATCTTATAAATAGGTATTTCCTTGGCTCACTTCTATACAGAGGTGATATGAATAGGGCTTTTTTCTGTCAGAATCTTTGAAAAAATTATTAATGTTGAATTAGCACAAAATTCTTGTGTTGTTGGCTCAAACTGGAGAATAAAAGTGTTTGGGTTTTTATTTTGTCTATCTGTTATACAAACATGAAATTCTGTTCATGAGAATTGGCTGAGAGATAGGCAACCCAACCATTTCTCTAGTTCTGCCCTGTCTACACTAATAACTGTGCATGGCTATATGAAATTTAACTAAAAATAAGTAAAATTAAAACTGAGTTCCTTGGTCACACTAACTACATTTCAGGTGTTTAATAGACACATTAAATAATAGCTTCCATATTGATATGGAGCATTTCACTGTCAAAAAAATTTCTATTAGACAGAGCAGTGAGATAAACCAAATTCACTCCTAAGAATCTAGAACAAATTGTACACACATACATACCCCCCATACCCTGCAGAAATGCCTTTATTGAAATGTTCCTTGATGTGACATTTAGAGGAATGTTGTAATTAACACACCTGAATGTTTTGGTAGTAAATTTATTACCAAAACCTCAAGGGAGAAATTGTCCACCATATTACCCTGTAACTTCCTTGTAGGACAAATTCGTCAGATTTTAGTACCCAAAACAGGGTACTTCATATACCTGTTTTATTAATTCATGGGCCACCTTTAATATGGCGCAAGTCAATACTGTATTACTTTTACCACACTGATTCTTTGTATTTGCCACAATATTCAATTTCTGCAGACTTCTTAATTTCTTTATCTTATCTCATTACATGCTACACAGAACACCCCAAGTTGTTAAAAGCGCAGACTCTGGAACCAAGGTGCTTGAGTGAAGTTCTCAGCAGTGCATTATTAGCTCTGTGGCATGGGGAAGGCTATTTAGTGTTTGGGTGTGTTTCCTCACCTTCAGACTGAGGATTCACATGATAATAATGCACAGTATCTAACACATTACCTAGGATATAAGGATCTTGTAAAATCATCTGAGAAATGAAGGAGATAGGAAGAGTAGATAGGAGCAAAAAAAGAAATAGGTCAGGAAGAATAATACAGCATCGTGGTATGGGATATAGACTACTGATACAACTTATGGATGGCTTCATTTCTTTGTTTTATCTCACATGTTTTCCAAAAATAAATTTTTGCTGGCTTACAAAAACATACAAAATATAATAAAATACCAGCAATTGGCAATGGATGTTGTCCAAGTTAGAAAAGACAACATTTAGTGAATGTAAATTGTAGAATATTTAGTAAAAAACAGTCATATAACTTTTCCCTCATTCTTCATAAGCTGCTTTGAATTAGAGGAAAAAACCTATTTTTGAAGGCCAAACCTTTCGTTGATATAGTGCCCAGCTGTTTGTATTCAGGAAAATCATCTCTCTGGGTTTTGGGGAAATTTACATAGCAGTATTCTGAATGCATTTTTAAAAATGTATTGGTCAAGATTGATCAATAAAAGTTAATATTGATCACAATTGTTTAAGATCTTATATTTTTTTCCTTTTTCCACGTGAAGACATATTGGAATGCTTTCTTGACTTCTTATGCAGCGATAATTCCCTTGGTAATGGGAAAAATTTATAACATATAGTTTGTTTCCATATTCATCTCTCTCTTTCCGTCTCTCTCTCTCCCTCCCCAACACACACACATACACACTACACACACACACCCCTACGATAGGAGGGCTTAGAGGATTAGAAAGGAAGGAAAGAAAGTCAAAATTGTATATACCATCAAAATCAGTGAAATAAGATCATTGAAGGCTGCCCCCGTTAACAAAGACCAATTGGAGAGTGTCTTTCCGAAAGCTTCATGGGCATGGATTATTTTTGTTTGAGGTAAAGTATTGGGCTTCACTTGAAAAGCTGCCAAATACTCCTTTTGGATGTCCCATGATTGGTGGTGGCTCTTAACACTTCAATTCAATAGCTCAGCCGTGCCACCATCTGCCCAGCACTTTCATTCTGCTGGTTGGCATGTCGTTTCTTTGCTTTTAACATGCAACCCATGTAAAAATCCCTCATAATCTGCCAAAATTAGAAATGCAGCTGTTTTAAGTCTTAAACAGCAATAGCACTATTCATTATGCCAGTATGGAGGAATAAAATAGAAAGATGTATTTGAAAAGAGCAATACTACACCAGAATGTGTTTGTACCTCCACTTTTCTGAGTTATTTTTAAGACATCTATAGCCTGTTTGTTACCAGTGTTGACTTCAGGCTTAAAGTGAAGTTGATACAAAAATATACCAAATATCTCTTTCCCTACATATATTTTAATACAAGAATTGGAATCTGAATCAAGCTCTGAGTTCATTTTTCTCATGTTATGAGGCAATTTCAGTTTCTAGAAAATGACAATTTTTTTGGCTAACACTGGGTCTCATCTTATTCTATTTTTATTTTCCTCAGAAGTTTTTTGAGATTCTGATTATTATAACTTGTTAATCCTGAGAGCATGGTAATGTAAGGCTGTGTGGAAAATTCTTGATGGGTCAAAGCAGTTGGTCCTCTATTTAAAGAGAGAGAGAGAGAGAGAGATGAAGAGAAAAAAGATGTTTTCCCCCACACAGCAATCCCTTGATATTGAAAAACAAAAACTGAAACCAAAGCAAAAAGTACCCCTTGCTTCACTGTTATCCATAAGCATTTAAAAAAATTTTTTTAAACATTTATTTATTTTTGAAAGACAGAGAGAGACAGCGCAAGCAGGGGAGGGGCAGAGAGAGAAGAGAGGGAGACAGAATCTAAAGCAAGCTCTAGGTTCTGAGCTATGAGCACAGAGCCCAATGTGGTTCTTGAACTCATGAACCATGAGATCATGATCTGAGCTGAAGTCGGATGCTTAACCAACTGAGCCACCCAAGTGCCCCCCCATAAGTAGTTTTTTAGGAATGATAGACATTAGGAAACAGTGGACATCTGGTATGGAACACTCCATCCAGAGATACCTTTTTTCACATTGATTAGACGTAACTATTTTGAAACTAAAATTGGACAGTTTGAAATTGGTTTGCTCCATCCTGTACACTTTGATATTCATACTGGTTTGAAGGTCTAAGCTGAATTCATCTCATTATGTGTTAATACTGCTCCCACATTGGATTTTTTTACCATGTGAATTTCAAGCACTTAAAAAATCATTTATATTTGTGAAAACTGACCTGGAAAAAATTACCTCCTATGGAATCAGGGCATGAAAAGTAATGACAGAGCAAGACACAAGTTGCTGCAATGGATGTACTTGATATGTTTTTGTCTTACATATTCAATAAGATTAATAATACTAAAGGAGAGGGGTAGTATATTATAGTTCTTAAAAAAATCCACATAACAACTCAGTGTCAGATATATAGTAGTAATTCCAAAAATACTTGTTCATGATTGATATGCTTTGCTTAGCAATTTAAGACTTTATAAATGGATCTCAATATGGAAGTGAACATTTAAGTTTGATTTTAGAGAGTTAAAATATTTGGAAAAATCCAAAGTTAAGAGAGACATTATTCCTTATGACATGTTATTCTAACAATCATTATAAATTTTTTGTTAAAAAATATTGTAAAAATTTTAATGACAAATATTTGTTTGATTCTGTAATCTTAATATGCTACCTTTTCTGCATAAAAAAAGGTATAATGTTTATATCTTGAACCAAATAGATTTGTCTTGTCCTTCAAGCTTAACAGCAACCTCAGGATTATCTTATGTGTAAATCTCACTGTTGCTGGTTTTGTGCTTTTAAAAACGTTTAGTGCTGAGCCGAGGTCTTGGTTTGCCATCTCTAATGACTAAAATCTATTTTTGGTCTCCTGGAGTACTTAACATGCACAACAAGTGAGACAAGCACAAATGCATCTTTCCAGCTTTGAAATCAGACTAGCCTCCATAGATGATACCACCCTAGCAAGTGAGTCAACAGCCAAAATCCAATAGATTTTTAAATAAACTTTTCCATTTTTGAGTAGTTTTAGACTTACAGAAAAGTTGCAAAGATAGTACAGAGAGTTCACCTCACCCCGATTTGCTTTCCTCTCATGTTATCATCTTACACCATCGCGGTACATTTGTCAAAACCTAGGAGTCAACATTAGTACATGATTTGAACTTACCAGTTTTTTCTACTAATAACCTATTTCTGCTCCAGGACTCAATTCAGAGTACCACATTGCATTTAGTTGTTACGTTTTTCCAGTGTCCTGCACCAATTTCTCAGCCTTTCCTTGTTTTTCATGACTTTGACAGTATTGCAGAAGACAGACCAGGTATTCTGTAGAATGTCTCCCATCTGGATTTATCTGATGTTTTGCTCATGAGTAAACTGGGTTATGGATGTTTGGTATAAAATACCAGGGAGGTGCAGTATACTTCTCAGGGGTACATGATATCAACACAGCCTCAATGATGATGTGAATCTTCATCACCTGGTTAGGGTAATGTTGGCCATGTTTCTCCACTGTAAGTTTACTATTACTCTTTCCTTACTCTATCACTAAGTCTAGCCTCCTTCAAGGGATGAGGTCAGGATAAGTTCATCTCTGGAAGAGGAATATCTACATATATTAAATTGAAATCTTGTGGAAGGAGAATTTGTCTCTTCTCCATTTATTTATTCAAAACCCAATTTTAGAGTTTTTTTGGTTTTAATGTTTTTACATTTGATAACATGTGTTTTAGTGCCACTTGTCATGGTAATATTTTTGAGTTCAGTGTTCCGTACTGTACATTTAAGAGAATATACACACATATGATTATAGTTTAAGGAGATAATTGTGAATGCCAGTGAATACCAGTATAGCAAACTGTGATGGTTAATCTTCTGTTAGTTTGACAGGGCCATGGGTGCCCAGTTATTTGGCTAAATATTCTGGTTATGCCTTTGAGGATAGTTCTGGATGACACTAACATTTGAATCAATAGACTGAATAAAGTAGATTACCCTCCCCAGTGGGGGTGGGCCTTGTCTCCCAATCCCTTGTAGTCCTGATTAGCACCTGCTTTTGCTGATTAGCAAAAAAGCAGAGTAAGGGAGAATGGTCTACTTGACTGTCCCTAAGCAGGAACATTGGTCTTCTCCTGTCTTCACCCTGGGATTGGAAGTATATCATGGCCTCCACAGCTTGCTGATTGCTGATCCTGGGACATGTTAGCCTTCATAATTGTGTGAGCCAGTCTTCATCCTATTGGTTGTTTTCCTGTGGAGAACTCTGACTAAATACACCAATCATCCCACTGAAGAATTCGAGAAATACTGTAACCTTAAAAAACCCTTTGTGTGGCCCTTCCCTGGCTCTCTCTTTCTGTTGAAATTTATGTTAATCATCTCCTTGCATTTATTGTTTTATGTGATGAGATTTTAAAACTTATAAATTGAAATTCTTCTAAGATTGTTAAATATGATTCTGAGCTAGCAAAAGCTGTGAAATAGTTCTTCGACACTTTTGCATTTTCCCCTTTTATTTAGAGGAATAAAATGCATTTCTTCCTTAATTCTTTAGTAGTAACTGATAAAGTATACTCTGTGTACTGAATAAACTAACTCTTAAGGAGTTTCTTCACTCCTAAATAATGTGCTTCTGAAGCAAGTGCTAATCAATGGATAAGGATCCTCTTATCTTTAGTTCTAATTTGCCATAAAAGAGGATCTTTGCTTAATAACAATTTTCAACTATTGTAGTGCAATTTGAAGAAACTTGACATGTTAATACTATGATAAAAGATAAGTCATATAAAATGTATCTTGGCACAATTATGTAAGATTTTACTATCTTGCTGTAGAAGGAGTGATTGTAGCTTTGTTTCGATTTAAATATCTATAGTTATTTTTAAAATATTATAAGTTATAAAGGCACTTGGTATCTTTACTAAGACCAATAAGTAAGGAGAAAATATTTAGATCTCTTATTGACATTATAGCCACTGTATACATTTTGAAATTAAATTTTTAAAAGTTTGAAATGTTTACACACTTATAATAATAGCCATACACTCCATAAAACAAAGGCTTGCAAGTTTCAAACCCTAATAGTTAACTCATGTCTCATTTTAGTTTGTCCACTGACCATGTGCAAAACTAATCTTAATCCCATTTCTTTAGGTCATCTTTTAAATATTTTAATGCCCTTAAAATCTCCTCTTTTCTAGGTCATGTTTATTTTTATTTTTTCACTTTGTATTTTTCCAGCTTTATTAAGAGATAATGAACAAGTGAAATTGTAAAATATTTAAAGTATACAACATCGTGAGTCAATACATGTATGTATGTACGTACTGTGAAAGGATTTTCTCCATTGCATTAATTAACACTTCTATTACCTCACATATTTACTTTTTTGCATGTAAAAACATTTACATTCTACTCCCTTAGTAAATTTAAATTATACAATACAGTGTTATCAGCTTTAGTCACCATGTTATACTTTAGATCCTCAGGCCTTATTCATCTTATAACTAAGATAGGTTATAAGTTCCTTCACTTGCCTAAAAATCATTTGAGGTACTTGATTTGGTCATCCCATTAAATTGTCCTTTCTAATGTCAGTTTATTTGCTTGATAAAGGCATCACTATGTGTTAATCCATTAGCAAGGAATAATAAATGTCCTAGAATGACTAGCAATACTTATTAAGCAGCATCTGTGTTTTGGATTATAGTGAAGGCCCAAAGGTAAGATTGACAAATTTACCTTTAATGGTCAAATGGAGCTATAGTCAGAAGTGATGGGCTGTTGATGGAAACTGGAATGTCAGAGTCAGATATTTCAAGATGTCACGACAGGGTCAGTGATCTGTCAACCTGAAAGATGTATCCTATGGGTCATTTTATGATGATGAATAAGCAACTCCAGGTAGGTATATCAGCATTCAGGAAGCCCATAGAGCTGGGCTAGAATCTGGAGTCTCTATTAGAGAGAGTTACTAATATCATGAAGTGGTCAGATAATGAGTTTCATATGTAAGCAGGGAGTTAAGCTCCAGAAGTCACAAAAAGTACTTGAAATAGAGGATATGATCTAATTTGGAAGTGACAGTTGTTAGTTGTTTGGTTGCATCTGGAAAGGAACTGATGCGAGAGGGGAGTGATACTGGACATATAACTGTGTGCCATAAATTATCTACTTAGGTATTGTTATTTTTTCTTTCCCACTAGGATATAAGTTCCAGAAGGGCAGGCACATTATCTTTCTTCTGTAGTCCAAATTATTCCAAAATTATCTATTGCTTTATTCCAAATACTTAGAACAGAGCCTGACACGTAGTAAGCACAATAAATAGAAGTTAACTGAATGATGAATGTATCTTTCAACAAGTTATATTAGCAATTCCTTTTTACTAAATATTTGCATTGCTTTCTATTTGCTTGTTCAAATCACTATATTTCCCCTCCTGTATCACTGGTATAGTTTCCTAATTGGCTTCCTGGCTTCCAGTCTTTTCTCCTCTCATCCATATTCCTCCATCATACAATCCTAGTAAATTCTAAAGCCTAAACTGGATCATGCCGTTCCTCTATGTAAACACCTTTCAACAGCACAAGGATAAATCCTCCTGCATGACTTATGAAACTGTTTGTGATCTGCCTTCTGCTTATTTCTGCAGCCATATGGTCCCTATTCCACTGTCTACCTCACCCACCCCTAGTATATGGGCGTCTGGAACATCTTTCATTTCTTCCAGTATATTACAGTGTCTTATCTTACTTTGAATGTTCCTTTACACCTGCTAGTCTTACTATCCATACTATTCATATGCACCTCCATCCTCTTTTGCTTAACTTCTTTTTTTTTTAATTTTTAAAATGTTTATTTATATTTGAGATAAAGTGTGGGTGGGGAGGGGCAGAAAAAGAGAGACACACACACAGAATCTGAAGCAGGATCCAGGCTCTGAGCTGTCAGCACAGAGCCCAGTGTGGGGCTCGATCCCACAAAATGCGAGAGATCATGACCTGAGCTGAAGTCAGACGTTTAGCCAACTGAGTCACTCAGGCACTCTGCCTGGCTAACTTCTATTCATCTTTGATGACTAGGCACATGTAACCTCCTCCAGGAAGTCTTACCAAGTTTGGATCAGGCATCTCTTCTACCAGGTGCTCCCTTCCTTAACATTTGTCACATTCTATTTATAAAGACATATGTACTAGTTTTATATATATATATAATATATATATATATTATATATATTAAATTGCTACACTGATTATCACCATGGGTACTTAAGTCAGATTTGGATTTAAATATGATATGGATGATAATCAGTTTAGGACATTATCATTATTACTTGTCAATCCAAAGAGAAATTTTTTAAATGATTTTTTTTGTTTGTGTGCCTTTTTTAAATTCATAACTTGATTAACATTTAACAACAGTGTTACTGAAAAACTATTTTCAGTGAACAACAATAAAGAATATATGGAATGAGTTTCCATCGAAATACAAAGACTTAAAAAGACATGAAGAAACCAAATTTTTTAAATGGGCAAATAATTTGAAAAAAAAAAAAAAAACAGCAAAGAATTTGAATAGACATTTCTCCCAAGAAGTTACATCCATGACCAAAAAGCACATGAGATGTTCCACTTCGTTAGTCACTGGGGAAATGCAAATCAAAACCACATGAGGTACCACTTTACACCCACTAGGATGGCTATAATCAAATAGAAAAGCAGTAACAAGTTTTGGCAAAGATGTGGCAAAATTAGGACTCTCATAGATAGCTAATGAGAATTTAAAATGGTGCTGCTGCTTTGGAAATAAGATTGGTAGCTCTTCACAATTTCCCAAAAATTTACTCGTAGATATATACCCAAGAGAAAACATGTTCACACAAAAACTTGTAAAAAAATATTCATAGAAATATTCATTGTAGCCAAAAAGTAGAAAAAAAATACAAATCTCTCTTAACTGATGAATAGATAAGACAACATGTGCTGTATCCATTCAGTGAATGTTATTTAGCAATAAAAATGAATCAAGTACAGATACATGCTACATCGTGGATGAACCTTGAAAACATTATCCCAAATGCAAGAAACCCGACCCAAGTGGTGACATATTCTATTATGTCATTTATGTGAAATGTCCAGAACAGGCATAACCATAAAGACAGAAAGATTAAAAATACAAGAAAAAATAAATAAGGAGAATTTGGCCTTTCTGTTCATCTAGAGGATAAAGGTTTGGTAGAGTGAGGGTAAGGGAAGGTATTATATCAAAAATACCATGGAAATATTTTATACACAATTTCATTTGCTTTAAGAACTTTGAATTGCTTAAGATCGATCAAATATAAGAATTAGAGAGTCAACAAGCTGACTCTCAGTAAGCTTTATTTTTAGGACTTACTTAAGGAAAGATTATTATTCAAATTATCATCTTAGGGTAACCTGGCAATGTGAGTAATTTAGAGCATTTGGCTTTAGCACCTTGTAATTCTGACATGCAATATGCTTTGATCCTTTCAGAGCAGAGATTTTCTGTTTTTGCCAATGCAGAGTTCTCTCTTCTCCTTAACTGAACATGTTTATGCAGTGATATGATATTCTTGATGGAGCAATACTACATCTTTAGCTTTGAAGAACAAAAATTTCATGGACTGAATTGTGTGAGTCCATGGACACACCTGTGTGTGCATGCGTGTGTGTGTGTGTGTGTGTGTGTGTGTGTGTGTGTGTGTATGTGTTTGTACAATCTGGTAGAGTCATATTATCATGGTTTTTGAATGGAAGGTGGTAGGAGACCTCTGTACTTAAATGAGAGCTGCAGATAAGTAAGTGGAGATAAAGTAACTGAAATGAAAGCATAGACAAAGGATGATCAAAGATGTATGGGAAAAAAATATCCTGGAGTTGATCATATCATGAAAAAAATCTTAATGAATTCCTCCAAGTAGAAACTATCCAGGGTATGTTTCTTAACCTCAGTGAAATAAAATAAAGTGGTGTAAAAGACAAACAAAATCTATCAACTCAAAAATTTTTAAAAAGCCTTCTAAACATTCAGGTTATAGAATAAAAGCAAACAATGAAATTATAGACTATTTGGAAATGAATGATAATGAGAACACTATACATCATATACTTTAGGATATTGCCAAAGTGGTCTTAAGAAGAAAGTATATATTCTTAAATGCATTTATTAGAAAACAAGAATGTTTGGAAATGATGAATTAATCATTCCACTCAAGAACATGTAAAGAGAATAGTAAAATAAATGAATTACATAAGATTAAAGAGGATACTATGCATAATTTTTACCAATGCCTTAGAACATGGAAATGGGGTTTATTCTATGAGTGAAGGATTGCACACTTTTTAGAAATTTATTGTAATTTATACATTAATCTACATTAGTAGATTAAAAGAGAAGAATGACATGATTAACTCAGCAGGTATTGGAAAAGCTTTGCATTTTATTCTGAAATAAATCTGTGGCAAGTTAGGAATAAAGATAAACTTCCTTAGCTTTATAAAACATATTTTAAGAAACCTGTGTCACGTACCTCATGTAACAGTGCAGTGAGAAAGAATCGTTCTCATAAAAGTCTGGAATAAAAACCCAGTAGTCTGTCTCATGCATCATTATTAAATATTGTACAGACAGGTCTTAACTAATGGTATATGAAAAAGAAATTGTATGTAAGTATTAGAAAGGAGAAAAGCCAACTTTTTTTTTTAACAACTTGATTGTCTAATAGTTAAATCTAAGGAATTTAACTGAAAAGCTCTTAAAATTGATTAGAGTGTTTAGAATAAAGTGATGATAAATCATAACTTATAAGAGAAATTCATAAAATACTTAGTAATAAGCCTTAGAAATGTTGATGCCTCTAGAAGAAAACTATGATACATTCCTGGAAGACATTCAAAGAAGAGCAAAGAAGATAGTTCCATTTTCCTAGATAGGAAGGTTCAATAAACTGAACATTTTATTTCCTCCCAGCTTAATAATGCATTTACTGGAATCTTAATAAAGTTTAAAAAGAATTTTATTTAACGTGAAAAACTGATTTGGAAGGGAAAATGTGCAAGAATAAGACTTTCGGAGGTATCCAGATTATGATCTTGTGGCTCTTAGGAGGTTGGAGAATTTAGGGTTGAGACAGGAAATAATGCAAGGTGAGCCTGCAATATTTTATTATGCCAGCAAGCAAAGAAGCTATCGAGGACTAATGACTTGAGAATGATATCACCAAAATGACAAACGTAAGTTGTTCCTGACTTCACTCTCCTTCACAAGAAAAACAACTAACAACTATTTTAGAACAAGACACCACTGAAAGAATTCTAAAATATGAGGGTGAAGCTAAAGTACCAAGAGCACAACACAGACCAAGACAGACTGCATTTCAAGACTAAGAGAAACAGAGAGCTACATGTTGACCACATTACCCCTCTCCCAGTCCAGCACAGCACCATGTAGAGAGATCTACCCTGATCCTCAGCTTCCTTCAGTGGGAAAAGAGAGCCCATAGGGACAACCAACCCCCTCTCCAGCATTGTGGGTCACTTTGTGGAAGCCCTTATCTGATCTTGCACCACAGGGATTGCAGGGCAAACTGTGGGGCACAACCACTGAGAATCTGACTTTGATAGAGAAGGAGTGAGGGGCTTACAACAATTAGCACATAGGATCTTGGCTGGCTGAGTTCCTGCCTGCATTGTACAAGGAGTATTCTCAACCAGCGGCTTTATTCAGCTTGGTATGTGGGTTGGTTGGAGTTAAGAAAACAAAGAACTTTACCAGCTTTAGAGCTTCTTCTCCTGCTGTGCCTGGGTAGGGAATCTAATTTGCAGCCCTGCTGAATATAGCCGTTAGCCTGTCTGACCAAGGAACCTAACCAGAGCATGTGGGAAGCTGCATAGTTCATTCAGCATCCCTGCATACAGTGGCAGTTCAGCACAGAGCATAGCCTGTGGCTTCTGCTGTCCATGGAATTCAGTGCAACATTTGGACCGATTTGGGTTCCCCAACCATGAGGTGTACAGCAATGGGTCTCATTTTGCTGCCTTCCAGGACAGGGGAGCTAATTCATAGCCTCATCAATTGCTAAATATAGTAGTTGTTCCCTACCATTTAGTAAGCCTCACAAGAGCCTAGGCACCTGCAAAGCCCATCTACAACCTCACTTGGTAGGGAACTAAGCCAGAAGTCTTGTTTACCTGTTCTCAGCCACTGGCACAGTCCACATCCCCATTCTCAGAGTTCAAATAATTGTCTTGCCCCCAAATTGACCATATTAATAGACTCCACCTGTTCAAGGACATTACCAGCAAACATACCCGGAAACCCAGCTGAGCTCACTAGTAAATAACTGTCTCTGACAAAGCAAAACTGCAAAGTTTGGGAAAGGTGCTTGATTATTCAAATGCACAGATACCATCATAAGGAATCAAAGATGATGAAAAATCAGGTAAATATGACACCACCAGAGAAACTAGCTTCAATAACTGACTAATGAAATGGAGATTTCAGAACTGTCAGACATTGTATTCAGAATAATTCTTTTTAGGAAGTTAGGAGACTATTGGAAAACACAGAAAACTAAATGAAATTGGGAAAACCATGCATAAACAAAATGAGAAGTTTGACAAGGAAATACCAATCACAAAAAAAAAACCCATACAGAAATTATAGACTTGAAAAGTATAATAACTAAAGGGAAGAATTCATTAGAGAGTTTCAAGAGTAAGCTTGGCCATGCAGAAGAAAGAATCAGTGGCCTGGAGGATAAGACATTAGAAATTACCCAGTCAGAGGAGTAAAAAGAAATGAGAATGAAAGTGAGTGAAGAAAGCCTATGGGATTATGGGACACAATGAAATAATATTTGCATTATGGGAATTCTAGAAGAAGAAGAGAAAGAGAAAGGGGAAGTATATTTACAGCAGTAATGCATGAAAACTTCCTGAAGCTGGGGAAAGAAATGGATGTCCAGATCCATGTGGCCAAAGGACCCCAAATAGATTGAACCTAACTAGAACTACATTGAGACACATTGTAAAGAATTTATCAAAAATCAAAGACAAAGAATTTTAAGAGCAGCAAGAGAAAAAAAGATAAATTACATATAAGGGAACCCCCATAAGAATATTTGCAGAATATTCAGTCCAGGAGAGAATGGGATGATACATTTGAAATATTGAAAGAAAGTAACTGTCAACCAAGAATTCTGTATCTGGTGAAGCTGTCCTTCAGAAACAAGGAGGTGGATAAAGACTTTCCCAAATACATAAAAACTGAGGGAATTCATTACCAGACTTGCTTTACAAGAAATACTAAAGGATGGTCTTTGAGTGGATATAAAAGAAAACACTAATTAATGTCATAAAAACATAAAAAAAAATAGTGTAAATCTCACTGGTAATGGAAAATATATAGCTTTGATTACCTTCTGCAGTATGGTAATAGTGGTGTAATTCACTTACAACTGTGGTTTAAGAGTATAAAAAATGTAAAATGATAATGATAATGATCTGTTATATAGTATAAAGCACATGTAAATTGTAAACCTAAAATGTGAGGAAAAGGAGAAACAAAAATGTAGTTTATGAATTGTATTGAAGTTAAGTTGCTATCAGTTTACAATATGGTGTTATAAGTTTAAGATATATTATGTAATCCTCATGGTAACTACAAGAGAAAATCCTATAGTAATTACACAGAAGAACATGATGAAGAAGTCGAATCATACTGATACCAAATGACATCAAAACACAGAAATGACAGCAAGATAGGAAACAAGGAAAAGCAGATCTACAAAACAACCAGAAAGCAATGAACAAAATAGCAATAGTAAGTCCTTACTATCAAAATTACTTTAAATGTAAGTGGATTAAAATTTTTCCAATTAAGAGAAATAGAATGGCTGAATGAATTTTAAAAAATGTCCAACAATATGCTACCTATAAGAGACTCATGTTAGCCTTAAAGACACACATAGTCTGAGAGTGAAGGGATGGAAAAAGGCATTTCAGTCAAATGGTATCCAAAAAGTGCAGAGGTAGCTATACTTAGCTTTAAAACAAAGATTATAATCAGAGACAAAAAAAAAAGGACACTATATAGTGATAAAGAGGTCAATTCATCAAGAAGACATAACAATTGTAAATATTTATGTGTCCAACATTGGAACACCCAAATATATAAATAAAAAATCTTAATAGAGCTAACAGGAGAAATAAACAATAATACAGTAATAGATGAGAACTTGGCTACCCTACTCTCAACAGTGGATAGATCGTCCAGACAGAGAATTAATAAAGAAACAGCATATTTGAAACAATACAACAGACCAAATGGACAACAGACATATCCTGAATATTCTGCCCATCAATAGCAGAATATACATTGTTCTCAAGCATACATGGAACATTTTCTGGGATAGACCATATGTTAGGCCACAAAAGTCTTAGCAAATTCAAGATTGAAATCATAACCAAGTATCTTCTCTGACCACAATGGCATGAAAATAGAAATTAATAATGAGGAAAACTGAAAAATTCATGGATATGTGGTATTAAACAATACTCTCCTGACCAACCAATGAATAAAGGAGAAATTAAAGGGAAAATAAAGTTTCTTGATAAAAACAAAAATGGAAACACAACACACCAGAACCTGTGGGATGTAGCAAAAGCAGTTCTAAGAGGAATTTTCATAGGAACATATCTAAAGAAATGAAGACACTTAACTCGAAAAGAAATATGTACCACCTTGTTCATAACAGATCTATTTACAATAACCATGACATGGAAATGGCCTAAGAACCCATTGATGGATCGCTGGATAAAAAAGTTGTAATATATCTATATATATCTATATCTATATCTATATCTATATCTATATCTATCTATATATATTTATACTTGTTTTGTCTTCTTGATGAATTGATCTCTTTATCACTATATAATGTCCTTTTTGTCTCTGATATATATATATATATATATATATATATATATATATATATCCCACACACACATATATATATACACACACATATACATACATACACACACACACGCACACACACACATAATGGGATATTACTCAGCCATTAAAAAAAAATGAACACAAGGAAATCCTACCATTTGTGACGATGTGAATGGGCCTTGAAAGCTTTATGTTAAGTGAAATAAGTCAAACAGAAATACAAATACTGTATGATCTTACTTATGTGGAATTTAAACAAATATATCAGACTTGTGGTTATCAGAGGTGGAGGGTGGTGGAGGGGAAGTTGGAAGAAGGTTTTCAAAAGGTATAAACTTGGAGTTTTAAGATAAATAAGTACTAGGGATATAATGTGCAACAAGATGGTGGTGGCTAACACTATTGTATAATATATAGAAAAGTTGTTAAGAGAATAAATCCTATGAGTCTTCATTACAAGGAGATTTTTTTCTTTTTGTCTTCCTTTTCTTTTCACTGTATCTATATGAGAAGATAGATGTTAGCCAAACTTATTGTACAAGCATTTTGCAATATATTTAAATCAAATTATCATGTTGAATGCCTTTAACTTATACAGTGATGTCTGCCAATTCCTTCTCCGTGAAACTGGAAAAAAAGTGACAACAACCATTTATTTAGCCCAAGGGAAAAAGAAGACTAATAACTCTTGTCAAAAGGACACAGGAGCCAACATGAAGGGTTTCCCATTGAGTAAATGTGGTACAATTTAAGCATCAAAAAAAAATGAGTTCAAATTATGGAAAGAAACATATTGGATATATAAAAATTTGTGAGCTCCTGATATGTAAGACAAAATAGAGTGAAAAAGAATAAAAATACTTATACTGGAAATAATTAAGGTACCAACTAATTATTGAAAATAATAGCAAGTAAAAGGAAAACATCAAGAATTTATCTTGTCTTTTCTGTACTAACTGTATTTCAGAAAAACCAAATAGCACCAGTTTATGAGAAAAAGCTATGCTTTATAGAATTATCCTAACAATATGGAATGAATAATAGAATTAGAAAATTACTGTTTTGTAGCCTGTAATGAAATAGTTGTTTCAGGTAATGTTCACTAATGAATGAATTATTAGTGTTGATTCTCGAATTTTAGTGAGCATCAGAATCTTCTGGGGGAACTTATTAAAAACAGATTGTTGAACTTCAGAGTTTCTGACTCATTATGTTTAAAATATGGCCTAGAAGATGCATTTCTGATAAGTTTTCAGGTGATACTAATGCTGCTGGGGTGAGGACCACACTGTGAAAACCTCTGCATTAGATGAAACTTTGGTGGGGAGCTTCAGAATGGAAAAATCAAGCTGTCACCACCTGAATCTACTCATCAGTGAGCATTACTAACATGGGGTGACCGGATATCATGGACCTCCAGATGTTGTATAAAATGGAGTACATGGTACTGAACTGCCTTAGATAGCCTTCTCCAGAGAAACAACCAATAGAAAGGGCATGTGTGCAGTATGCGTGTATGGAGAGAGAGAAGGAGAGAGAGAGAGAGAGAGATTTTAATGAACTGGCTCATATAATTGTGGATGTTGTCAAGTCACAAATCTGCAGGTTAGTCCAGCAGGCTGAAGACCCAGGGAAGGTTGATGTTTTAGCTGAAGTCCAAAGGCAATCTGTTAACAGAATTCTCTCTTCCTCAGGGGAGGTCAGTTTTTGTTGTTGTTTGTTTGTTTGTTTGTTTTTTCTGTTAAGACCTTCATCTGATTAGATGAGGCCCACTCACATAATGGAGGACAATCTGCTTTACTTAGAGTCTACTGATTTTAAAATTACCCTTAAATTTTACCTTAAAACTTACCCTTAAAATTACCCTCACCTTAAAATTACCCTTACAGAAACATTTAGAATGATGTTTGATCAAATCTCTGGATACTGTGGATTAGCCAAGTTGACACATAAAAGTAACTATCATATGAACATAAAATATTCTTGCCAAAAAGTTGAACCTGAATCCAGTCAAGCCTCCACAGCTAACATTTTTTTAAACAAAAACTATGGGAGAAAGATGAACAAGATAAATGATAAAACAAGGAATAGAAGTGATTAGGTTTCTTCACCGTGTCAGTGGTATTGAAAGAAGAAGGAAGGGAGAGAGAGCAGGGGGAAGGAGGGAAACAAGGAAAGAGGAAAAAAGGAAAGAAAGAGAAAGGATGGGGGACTGCCCTAGACCAAGAAATTTGAGAGACAAAACAACCAAATGTGATTTGTTGAACTTGTCAACACCTTATTCTCACAAATCAGTTGTAAAAAGAAGTTTTGAAAGTATTGGACACATTTGTTTATGGAACAGAAATTATCAAGAAAACAAGTCTTTGTTTCAGTAGATGTTATTATGGCATTTGTGATTATATATGAAAATGTCTTTTTTTATTTTAAAAATGCATTCTGAAATATGTAGGGGTGTATGACAAAGTGTGGAATCTGCTTTAAAATACATCAGCAAAGGAAAAAGAGAATTAAAAGGGATAGGTGGAGCAAATAGGGCAAAATGTTGATAATTTTTTAATCTGGTGTTGAGAATGAGAGTTCACTGTACTATTCTTTTTCTAGGCTTGAAAAATTTCATAGTAAAATTAAAAAAAAAAGAATAATGGAAGAGCACTTACCCTTCTAGCTATCAAAGCATCCTATACATCTACATAATTAAAAGTGTGGTTTTGACTGAGCGATAGACAGCTCGGTAAAAAAATACAATCAAGAAAGAGACATATTTGTCTATAAAAAATTAGTTTCATTTTGAATCAGGAGAAAAAAGAATGGATTCTGCCATTGGTGATGTTGAAACAATTGGACACCCACTTAAAAGATAAATTCTAAACAGTCTAGTGCTAAGAATCAAATCTATAAATTGTAGGTAAAAGCTTTCTGAAGTATGACACAGATCTCTAAATCCATAAGGGAAGTTATTGCAAAGTTCAAAGTTATTAGACTATTTAAACTTCTGAACAATTAAAAAAATGTCACAAATGCAAAGCACTAACACAAGAATTGGAGAACGTCTTGCCATGAAAGACAAAGGATTAAAAGTATGAATATATGTGGAGCTCCTTCAGGAATGAGAACAAATGAAATTAAAGGAAAAATGTGCAAAGGTCTGGACAGACACTGTACAAAAGAAGAACTAAACATATATGAAGACAAATGGGAGATACTTCTAATAAAAATTTTGAAAAGATGGTCAATCTCGTTTGTAATCTAAGAAATGCAAATGGATACACTACCTAGCAGATTATCAAAACTGAAAAGCCTAGGCAACATCCAGTATTGATGAGGGTACAGAGTTTTACAAAGCAAACTTGTTGACCAAGCAGTTCTACTTCTAGCTGTCCGTTCTTTAGAAATGTTCTTGCGTGTAAGAACACTCCTCCAAGGCTATTAGCAACACATTAGAAATTTGGTATAAGAAGTGCCTGTTATTATCAGAGAACTGGAAAGGAACTGTCAAAGGCTAGGATTTTCTATAGCATTTAAATTTCAGGATGACATGGAAAAGCAGAAATTAATTTAGAAGGTCAGAGTGTATGTACCATCTAGGATTTTTCCTTAATAGATCATTGTTTAATATCTCATTTCTTCCCTGTCAAGCTTGACAGAGCTTGATGAAGCTTACTTTATGAAATTTTAAAACTATAAATAGCTTTCCTTATAAATAACAGTTACACTAGTTACTTTGTTGTCTTCATTGAAAAATGACATCCTAGAGAACCACATCTATTTTGCATAGTTTTAGTGATTTTATGAGTTTTACATAGTACCTCATGATCCAGATAACAGTCATTAGAAACATGTGTTTATGTTTCAAATGTCATTTTTCAATTTTCCAAATCTTGGTTTCAAATATCCAAATCTTTGTAGGAATGAGACACCAGGTTAGTGTTCCAAATATCAACACTTTGACAGATCTCTTATGAGTAATGATAATGGTTTTTATAAAAATTAGAAATATAAGATGTAATCAGGAAAGGCATATTTCAGTAAAGTTTTTGCGCATCTCTTGTTTTTGTGTGAAATTTGACCTCAGGTTACTTTAGAAATGCGTAGCACATCTTCAGATACTGCTTCACAAGTTTGAATAGGCATTTATTCTCAGGTGCTCTGTCTTCCCTGGCATATAAAATTACAGGGTTCTTATATAATATCAAAAAAGTAGAAAGCTGTGGGAGTTATACAATTTCATTATGTCAAACAGGAATACATTAAAGCTTACTGTTTGTTAAAGTTAAAAATACATTTGCTGAAATTGCTGGAGAAATTCAAGCACAATCGTGTCAAAAAAAATGAAAAAGAAGTGAAGTGCAATTACCTAAAATTTCTTTAATCCAATTCATGAAACACAATTTTATATTAAAACATTATTTCCTTTCCCCCAAAGTTGTTTTGCACATACATTTTAATAGAATAGATGTTTGCAGTGGCATAACATACTGTAAATCAGTGGCTGTCCTAAAACGGCATCATGAAATTTAAAATGTTACTAAAAGCGGATCTGCATATATGATACAGACCTCCTTATTTTAGAAGATAGTAATTCAGGTGAAATTTTAAATTTGTATTAAATGTTGAATCTTGTGTACATATATTCACTTATGCAGTAAAAACGCTGAGGGTTGTGTTGGTGTTATCATTTGCCATCTGAGTCATAAATGCTACGAACAGTTTTCAAAATATGCAGCTGAATGTTTCAGCTCCGAATACCGAGATTTGAAATTGTCCTGTCAGAGCAGGAATGGACTTAAGTAGGGGTATGTGATTTGTTTTCTTCATGTGTGTCAAAGTGTGGCAGGACATGGGTCAGGTACAACTTGCAGGTGTGCTTTATTTAAGAGTCAACAGATAGTTGTTTTTTCCAGAAAATTAGAGTAGACAAAAATATGGAGGTTTGACAGAACATCTGGATTCCAGGGTTTTCTTGAAAATTCAGAGGAACTGGCACTTGGGCTCAGCATTCCACAACAGCCACCACCTGGAGCAGGTAGCATCCCTTCTGATGGATCTTCTCCTCTTTTGTTCACTGCAGTCACCTCCACCCTTGGTTGTCTTCCTGACACTGAGGTCAAGTATCAGTCACCACTTGCCCTTGCCACTGCAAAGTGTCTCCAATAATTTAGAAATATTTAGTGGGGACTGTGTCTCCAGCTAATGAGAGAAAACAAAAAATTGAAACGTCTCAATGTTTCAAGCAGAATATGTTGTAATCTTATAAAGTGGCTTACTTCATTCATTTTTTTTTTTAAATTTTCTGCCAGGTCTTATAAACATTTAAGAAGTATTTTTATTGACATAGAATTAATATACCATAAAAATCAGACATTTAAGGTTTATAGTTCATTGGTTTTCAGTATATTCACAGCATTGTACAGCCATCATCATCTAATTTTAAAAATTTTCTTTACCCCAAAAGAGACCTTATAACCATTAGCAGTCTTTAAGTCTGTATAGACATTTAAAAGTATAAAACTGATAGTAGATGTGAAACAAAGGAATCAGCTTTAGTCTCTAATCCAGATCTTATTTCAAACTTGCCAAAACTTGATTTTCATGTTTTGTAAATAGCTGGCCTTTCCTAGATTTTTGTGTACTTCAGATTTTATAAACAAACCTCTTATCTCTATCTAAAATAATTAGTTGAAAAAAATGGAAAACCAAAAAACCTTATACATATGTGCATACATAGGGAAGTACATAGCTCTATGTAATATCACTAGATGCTTTCATGGTGACAGACATGAATTCCATTATTCAATAGTTTGTATGCTTAAATGGATGAAAGACCTAAATGTGAGACAGGAAACCATCAAAATCGTAGAGAAGAACAGAGGCAGAGATGTCTTTGACCTCAGCCATAGCAATTTCTTACCGACACGTAACCCAAGACAAATATATATAATGTAATGTAATATAGAATGAAATATTACTCAGTCATCAAAAAGAATGAAATCTTGCCCTTTGCAACAATGTGGATGGAGCTACAATGTGTTAATGCTAAGTGAAATAAGTCAGTCAGAGAAAGACAAATACCATATAATTTCACTCATATGTTGAATTTAAGAAACAAAACAGTTGAGCATAGGGAAGTGGAAAAAAAGAGAGGGAAGCAAACTATAAGAGACTCTTAACTATAGAGGACAGACTGATGGAGGGGAGGGGAATGAGGGATGGGCCAAACGAGTGATGGATATTAAGGAGGGCACTTGTGTTGAGTACTGGGTGTTATATGTAAGTGAAGAATTACTAAATTCTCCTGAAACCAATGTTACACTTTATGTTAACTGACCCAAATTTAAACAAAAATTTGGAAAAAAAAGGTTGTATGCTCAATGTTCAGCTCATGGTATTTTCGTATTGTTTTTTGGTTTTTTTTTTAACTTGTTAGACTAAGTTGAGCAACTCTAACATGTGCTTTGTAGAAAATAAGAGGCTTTATGCTGTGGTTATTCTCTCATCTTTCAGTATATACCAAAATGAACATTTATAAAATACTAACTCCTAAGACAAAGTGACTTTATCTGGCTCAAATCAGTCAACTAATCAGTATTTTTTCCCTCAGCTCTCTGAACTTGTTGATTAATCCAATCCAAAATATATATTTTAAGTTCATCACACCATCATTTTTTTCCTCTTGCTTCTCTTTTAAAAATCTAGGATAACACATGCCAGTTTCCATTGACTGGCAATCCCCCTCTTTTCTGATATTTCCCTCATGATTCACTCTAAATTATTTCAGTTTGAAGATGTCTCCCCTGAACTCCAGACTCTCATATCCATCTGCCTACTTAGCATCTCTATTTGGAATGTTTATTAAGCTTTACAAAGGCAACATGTCCTAAGCCGGACTCCTCTTTGTTTCCTCTAGACCTTTTGCTCCTATACTGTTCCCTTCATGGTGAGAGGCAGTTCTGTGCTTTCTTTTGCTCATACTATGGATTTATAGAGCCATCTTTGCTTTCTCTCTTTCATATTCTACATCTACTCAGTTATTAAATCATATCTACTCTGCCTTCAGCATCTATATATATATATATATATATAGAGAGAGAGAGAGAGAGAGAGAGAGAGATGCTGAGCACTTCACCTTTTCTCTACTGCATCCGCCATGGTCCAAGCCAACATCGTCTCTCATCTACTTCTGTCCTTGCCCCCATACAGTTTATTCACAATGTAGCAGCTAGATGATCTAATTTATTTCTAAGTTGGTCCCTACTCTTCCCTGAACATGCCAAGTCCACTTCTAATTCTGGGTCTTTGTACATTCTATTCTGTCTGCCTTGAATGCTCTTGCCCCACATAACAGTGTGGTTCATTTATTCATTCCCTTCACTTGCACTCAAATGGTACCTTCTCTGTGATTTCCTTAGCCACATTATTTAAGTTTTTTCTAATAATCCTTATAATAGATAGTTTGTCCTTGAATGATACAAAGGTTAGAGGCCTCGACTTCCTGTGTAGTCAAAAATTCACGTATAACTTTTGACTCTTCAAACTTAATGACCAAGAACCAATTGTTTTTTTTTTTTTTTAATATATGAAATTTATTGTCAAATTGGTTTCCATACAACACCCAGTGCTCATCCCAAAAGGTGCCCTCCTCAATACCCATCACCCACCCTCCCCTCTCTCCCACCCCCCATCAACCCTCAGTTTGTTTTCAGTTTTTAACAGTCTCTTATGCTTTGGCTCTCTCCCACTCTAGCCTCTTTTTTTTTTTTTCCTTCCCCTCCCCCATGGGTTTCTGTTAAGTTTCTCAGGATCCACATAAGAGTGAAACCATATGGTATCTGTCTTTCTCTGTATGGCTTATTTCACTTAGCATCACACTCTCCATTTCCATCCACGTTGCTACAAAAGGCCATATTTCATTCTTTCTCATTGCCACGTAGTATTCCATTGTGTATATAAACCACAATTTCTTTATCCATTCATCAGTTGATGGACATTTAGGCTCCAAGAGCCAATTGTTGACCAGAAGCCTTACTGATAATATTGATGGTCAGTTAACACATTATTTTGTATGCCATATATATTATATACTTTATTCTTATCATAAAGTAAGTTAAATAAAAGGAGACATTGTTAAGAAAATCATAAGGAAGAGAAAAATAACATTTATAGTACTGTGCTCATGTAAGTGGGCCCACATAGTTCAAATCCATGTTGTTCAAGGGTCCATTTAGTATCCTTATATATAATCCATATATATTTATATAGTTATAATCTCTTCTTTGTAATCTGTATTATAATTATTATAATTATTATAGTTATAATCCTATATTACATATAATTATAATATTCTCCATAATAAATAATAGATCTCCTTTTCCATATACATTATTAAATATGTTATTATATAGTTATAATTATATGTAATTATAATTCTTATAATAAATTTATTTTTATATATGATCACATGATTTCGGAGGCTGAGAAGTCTCATGATGTGCATTCTGTAAGCTGGAGAACCATAAAAGCCAGTGGTATAATTCGAGTGCAGTTGAAGAAACTACAGTAGTTTTCTCTAAATTGGTAAATATTAATTCATTCAAGTCTGAAGGGTTTAGAACCATGAAAACTGATAGCATAAATTGTAGTCCATGTCCAAAGGCTTGAGAACAAGATTGCTGATGGTATAAGTTCTGATCCAAGTCTCAAATCCTGAGAACTAGGAGTACCAGTGTTGTTGGTCACAATCTGAGAACAGAAGACCAATGTCCCAAATCAACCATCGGACAGAGAGGGTGAATTCTCCTTTCATCTACCTTTTTGTTCTGTTCAGATCTTTGATAGATTGGATGATGCCCACCCACACTAGGGAAGGAATTCTGCTTTACCCATTCTACCAACTCAAATGTTCATGTCTTCTGGAAATACCCTCACAGACACACCCAGAAATAATGTTTAACCAAATATGTGGGTGCTCCATGACCCAGTCAAGTTGACAAGATTATCACACATTGCAGTTTTCTTGCATGGATTTCTGGGTTTCCTGGAGTTGGTATTAGTTATAATATGGAAACTTTATATTTGCTACAACTATGGGAAAATAAATGATTTGACTCAAAATCACAGCAGAGAATATTAAATTTAACTGTCTTCAACAACTCTTGGCCATCAAAATTTGATCTGGATGGGCTTCAGAGCGCAAAGGACTTACTTGAAGCTCAAAACTTCTGACTTAGAAGATGTATTTTCTGCCAATCAGCATTAAACAGTGACAACATGAATTACAACATCTTTAGAGTTTAACCAATTAGTAGGGGAACCAGAATTGCATTGCTTGTTTAACTCAAATGCTTTCCAGACATTGTTTCTAAGTGTAAGACAGATGTTTGTAATTTGTATTGAAAAAATGCCCAAGTTCATTACCAAATAACAGAAGATTTCAAAAGATATCATGTGCAATATATTACTGAACAATAGCTTAAGAAATAGCAGGGCCATCAGATAATTGCTTTATTGCTTTTGACCTGTGCTTTACTTCTTTACATGAGGATATTTGTTGTCATGTACAATTTAGTTGCTGTGGAATGAATCAATATTAACCAATGTAAAGAAAACAACTGTAGTTACTTGGCAAACTTACATCTCAGATAACTTCCAGAGTCATAAAAATCTTATATTTATCAGGCTCCCTACAAGGACATGATGACTGTTGGAAGGATGGGTGAATCAATTGTCTGTGGAGTAGAATTCAGAATAACCTGAATTAGGGGAAGTTGAAGATGGTGAATAAGTGTTAAATCAGGTCACTGTCATTCTTATAAAACTTAAAAAAAAAAAACAAAAAAACTTTGAGTGCATAATGGTTCCAGTAATTACATCCAAACTAAACTTTAATTACTAAAAGAAAATATTCCCCTTGTCTCTTTTTCCAAAATGTTTTTAAGTTCCTTTTTATAGTGACCATCAAAATTTGCAAGTGTTTTTTCTCCTCCATGTAAATAAAAATAATCTTTTTCCTACAAGCTACCCCAAGAACAGTTATTCTGTGGTTCTCCTTGGTTAAAACATAGTCCTTAAATCTTGGTGCTCTCTTGCTTTCAAAATATACACAAGGTCAAGTGCTGAGACAATCTGAGCTCTGGAGGTATTTAATTCTTTATTGAACTGTGCACACAGAAAGATGTAAAGCAGAAATCAAATCATCCAACAGGTACATTGGGCTATTGGAATGCTATTTTTTTTTTTTTTGAGAAGAATTTTTGAAAAACGAGAATTCTGTTGTGAACTTTGTTTAAAGACATTTTTACCATCTTAAAATGACCACCAAGATTATTGTAAAGAGGCTAACTTATAAATTAACTATCTCAAGCACAGAATACCATCATAAAAAGATTTAAGTTGTATTCAAAGTTTTGCTGTGTGAGTTCAGTTTCACATTTAAAAGATTGCATTTATATGCCTCCATGAACGCTGATATACTACTTATTCTGGTGGAGCACCTACCTAGAATTGTATGTGTGCATCTTGAAAAACCCTGGAGGAAGGCTGCCTCTTGATTAAGGTAGGCAGGGAAAATGGGAAAGCATCTTTTTTTTAAGCTCCTTTAGCTCTATGCTAGCTCAGAGCATTCTAAATATACCTTCAAAGTTTGGTGGCAATATATCCCTTTTTTTGCGATATAATGGTGACAAATTGAGGGAGTCTTTGTTTTAATTTTGTAAATATTAAATGATGAAGAAGTGGCCAATAATCATATTTAACCCTTTGTACACTGATAATCCAACTAATTCTGACCCTCAAAGTACCAGCCCTAGAATGAGATGATGTCTCAACGTAATAGAACTTTTCTCTTACTGCTATTATTTGGGTAACCCTCTGCAGGGCATTGTGGGCCTCAAGCTGTGTAGGTCACTATGGACCCTATGCTCTCAGAAAGACCTTATTCTCATGGCGGTAATTTTAAATTAGACCACATGAGTGGTTTTAAACTGTGCCTGCTTATTAAAATCACATAGGGGAACTTTTAAAAAATAACTATCCTTCACCATCCCCAAGACTTTCCTATTTTCTGTGGGTGTAATCCACCACCTGTATGAGACCCCAATAGAATTTTAGTGAAAAGAATTAGGCTGCTTCCCAACTCTGTTTATGTTTGGGCTTTAATATATTTAAGGCTGTCATTTCTTCATGTTACAGAGGTGTATTGAGCATCTATTATGTGCCAGGCATTGTGCCAACGTGAGGATAAAATGGTGCTCACAATAGACATGCAACCGCCATTATGGGACTTAGAGCCCAATTGGAGTGTAAACAAGTCACTAGACAGTTTTCATACAGTACCATGGTAAAGACAAGCAGGGGGTGAAGGTATCTACCCATACTGAGGGGAAAAAAGAAGTCAAGGGCAGACAGAATTGAGTTTACACTGAAAACTGAAGGATGGTAGGACTCAGCTGAGAGGTAGGAATGGAAGCATTCTGAAGAAGTCAGGTACTCAAAGGCCAAGAGAGTGTGTGTGCCTGTCACAAAATGAAAAAAAATTTAGTGATGCTGGAGTGGGGGGGCCCAAGGTTAGGAGTTCAATGAGGTGAAACAGATAAACAGATCTGAAGATTATAGATTAATGTCATTATTCATAAAAGCAGTGGTTTTGACTCTTGCCATGACACTGAGAATAGACTGAGCAAGGAAGCAAGAGTGAAGGAAGAAAGAAGGGATCCTGAAGAGGAAATGTAGGTAAGAGGTGATGGTGGCTTCTATCACAGCAATAGAAGTGGAAAGAAGTAGACAGATTGTGAGAAGAATAGGAGTTAGTTATTGGGTAGTTGGAGATAGCAAAAAGGAAAGACACAAAGATGAATGACATCCGTGCTTTGGGTGTGGGTAGTTTGACCAAATGAAGAACCTTAAGGGGAGAAACCGGTTTTGAGGAGAAGTTGATAAGTTTTGTTTAGAGTAAATTACATCTGGCGTGCCTGGCTGGCTCAGTCAGTTAAGCGTCTGACTTCAGCTCAGGTCATGATCTCATGGTTTGTGAGTTCAAGCCCTGTGTCGGGTTCTGTGCTGAGAGCTCAGAGCCTGGAGCCTGCTTCGGATTCTGTGTCTCCCTCTCCCTCCACCCCTCCCCCACTCACGCTGTGTCTCTCAAAAAAAAATGAATAAACTTAAAAAAAATTTTTTTAAAGAATAAATTACATCTAAGGTCCTGTGAACTGACCATGTTCTCCAAATCTATCCCTAACCCCAATATCTGTCATGAGCTTTGTATGTGTATTATTATGTATTGGGAATAGTGATAGACTTGGGGAATATAAACATTCATCGGATAATTAAACTAGGGGAGTAAATGACCTCATTCAGAAAGTGAGAGGGGAGCCTATATTTCAAAGTTTAAAGAACAAGGAGTTTGTAGTGGGCATTACTGTCCAGTACATTGGGCATAGGTATAACTAGGTTATAGTTCTGGCTTTGCCACTGCTTATAACTATGACATGGGCAAATGGTTTAATTGCTCTCATTTCAGTGAAGGTGGAGGCATGGGTTTCTATTTTTATATCATATAATATTTTCATATTATGGAAAGAAATATATTGGAGATGGTGACAAAGCCTCAAGGGATGCATGAAGATTAGGGGTGGCTGAACTAGGTATGACCCCTGCCTCAGAAAGGCTTGAGCTGGCAGATCACAGAACTTGGTGCAGAAAGGGGATGGTCAAAGTTACAGTGTGGAGGATAAACTAAAACAGACTAAGCCAGAGAAGGTTCTAACAATGGACCTGTGACATGTTGTTAATTGTTAGCTTCTGGTAAGTTCTCCACTGTGGTCAGTATCAGTCCTGTCTAACCTCAGAATGGTAATGATAATAGATTTCCTTCTTGAATATCTAACAGAGTGCTAAGTATTAACTTAATCCCATTTTAAAGAATCTTCAAACCATTTTGTTAGACAAGCAGTGTGATTATTATTCCCATTTTACAGATGGAGAAACTAAAGCATAGAGAGGTTCAGGGATTTGGCCAAGGTCATGCAACCAGTAATTGGTGAGTAGAGTTACACGGCCTACAGGCAAAGCCCTTGACTGGGAATCCAGAACATCTATCAGATAATAACAAATCCCCAGCCCCTGGTTTAGTGTCTGTGGCTGAATCTCTGGGATGAAACCTGACAAAAATAAGATGGGGTAATAGGCATAGAGGGGGAGTACCTGGGTATGGATCCCAGCACAGATTATGGAGAAAAGATTCAGCCATCAGACCTAGGTACTTAGAGCACCCTGAGTGTAGAGAAGAAAACTGAAGAACAGTTGTCACAACTGACTAATAACAAAGGTAGCTGGATAATATGTCAATGCAGAGCATCAGCTTAAAGTCCCCAAACCTCTCCCAACTGGAAACACTCCCTAGTCATTCCCCTAAGTGCCTCCACCGGGAAACCTAGTATGAGATTCCTGGTGATTGCCCGTCCATCCAGTCAGAGTCAGATATGCCAGGCAAGTGTGTCACCAGCTGAATTATGGAGCACAGTCTCCACTCAAACAAGAAAGAAACCAGAAGAAGGATTCCAATTAAGGGTAGGAGGATGAAGGGTAGAGGTTCTGAGCTATCAGTGGGACCAGAGCTCTGTATCTCATTTCACAAAACTATTAAAGAAGTAGCAAGCCCTTTGTAAGTACTGTGCAAGCCAAATCCAAAACCGTGGTCGTGTCTTCCCCCTTATAATACTGTTACTATGGAAAGTTATTATGTGTGTGTCTTTGAAGACTTTAAATGGAAATAAACATTTTCCCTAAATCAGCTGTCATCATCAAAATGAGAATCTGTCTTACTGTTAGAAATTCTGAGTTTAAAAAGTTTCTATTTCTAAAACTAAATGCTGATGAGAGCTATACAGTCCAAAATAGAATTTTTTTCTAAGCATAAACATCTGAAATTTGAGTTATAGTTAGCTGGTCCAGTATTGCATAGAAAAGACTGTTAACACACACACACAAAGAGGGAGGATAAAGATACATCTTCGTTCATTCTGTGAATTATAACTATTCATGTTTCTAAAGCATGAAAAATCCACAACGAATCCTATTTACCTACAAAAAATCTATCACCTTTACTGAAAAATACGTCACAGTGTTTATGACTGGATTAGGAATTTTAACCATCTACGTTTTTTGTTCAGTTTGTTGAAATTATCTTGAACAAGGTGAAGCTGAAGTTGAATTAAATGTTCCCCTTGTAACAGAGTTTGTGATACCTGCTTCATTTCTGTGAGATTAAAGGAGCAGTTTACTTTTTTTTTTCCTTGCAGATGATGAAAAAATGTGATTAGGTAAAAACATTATTCAGTTTAATATTTCAGAGAGATAAATGGAAATAATTTACAGAAAAATTCAATGACATAAGGTTACAGTATATACAGAAAGTTCTTTTGTAAAGAACTTCATCACTATGGTCTTTTTTCACCAAAATGAAACTTTTGAGATGTTTGGATGTGCTCGATCATCTCTATCAGCATAGAGTTCCATTGCAGTTGATAAAAGGAGCAGTGGTTTTAAATGCATTTAGTTTGGCATTGACTTTCTCAAATATATTTAGACTAACACTGTGGAGCATATTTAAACAAGCTGAAAACAGGCAGTCAAAGCAGGGCAAAGACATACTTTCTAGTAATCATCAAGTTAGATGTTTTGTATACAAGTAAGGTATCCCTAACCCCTAGGGCGGTCAAGCTTCTGCAGTCACATTGGGCCTGTGGCCTGAGAAAAGCTGCTGGATGGTGATGAGCCAGGATGTTTGAGAGGCTTCCATTTTGGAGTTTGTCTGAATCTTACTCTAAAGAAGGACTCCATAAAGGGAAAGCTTTGTTTGAGAGACAGTTTTCGTAGAGCACTCCCTGAAAAGGGAGGACAAATTCTTTCAGAGTTCAGATATCAGTCCTTCTAAAATAAGCTTAATCTGTTAGTCCACTGGAAAAATTGTATGCCTTAATTTGTTAACAGTCTCAGGGTTGTGCTAAATTCTCATGTGATTAGACTTGAGAAGCCAAATGTATTTGCAGAACTTTTAGCTCAGAACAGTCCTCCTTAGCCCCACCCAGTGAGCAGGGTCTTTCCCTCCAGTCATCATCCATTCAAGCCTGCACAGGCTGGAAATGTCCTTCTGCTCTCTTAGAACCATCCTGTTAAATCATCCTGTTAACCGAGAACATTTCTGCTCATGTAACACTCACCCAGTTCTAATTTCTTTTAGAGGCTTGAGACATGGGTTAATTTATAACAAATATTTCCTCACTGGGTACACCACACCTCTCACTGATAAGTTCTTTGTGGGGTACAGGATGTAAAAGACCATTCTACATGTTAATCTCACTGGCCTTTTCCAACTACTTGGCTGAGGAGAGAGCAATGAACTTAAATTATTGGTGTATAGTACGGGACAATACATAAAACTAAATGGTCTTCCATGTATTGAAGAGCAAATTCTGTGAACATTATAAAGGGAAAATATTTGGAGAGTCCAGGGAGACTTTCTGGAAACACCGGTCCTTGAATTGGGCTCTAAGCGCTGGTTTTAAGAAGTGTGAGGGACGGTACAACTGAAGAAATCCCATAGCAATGGTACATGTGGGCACAGGGAATTTGTTAACTGTGAGAAAATGGTCATTGGGGTTTGGTTGCCCCGGGTGCATCCGTGCTCTACCAGTGCCAACTAGCATTATGTCCTAGGACAAGTTCCTTAAATTCCAAAAGTCTTAATTTTGTCATCTGTTAATTGATAATGACAGTAGAATCTACCTTGTTGTGGTTTGGGGTCAGGAATAAGTAAATCATGCATATAAAGTGTTTACCATAGTGCCTGATATATATTTTTCCCTTTTTATTCCTTGTTTTTATTATGCTACATGCATAATAAATGTTAGTTATTTCTCATTCCATATTCTACTCCACAGTCATCATTTCAGCATGTGATACTGGCTTAAAAACCCTATTTGGACATCGCTTCTCTCTTACCTTCCATTGAATTCCTGCCTCCTTTCTGACTACAACTCTTCCAGCTCTCCAAAGACCTCTACTAGGCCTCTTTGCTCCTTCTGTTGGGGACCTTTTCACTCCTGTGTTTTTAAGAACTGCCTGTGGGGTGGGTGCCTTCATTAATCTCAGTCTCTCTCCTAGCCTCTGTCTCTACTAAAGCACATTTCTAATCATTTACTGGACATCTCCACTAGACTATCCTACTGACACTTATAGCTCATTACATCTGGAACAAAACTCATTGTTCCTCCAGCTCAACTCATACCTCCTGCTGATGATCTGTTATCATTGATTGTAGCATCTGGTTTCCAATCAGTTGTAAGAGCTCAGTTGACTGCTTTTCTCAATAACTTCTCATTGTATCCATTGTCAATTTGCCTTTCTTTTTTTCTCTTTTTTTTTTTTACTCTTCAGAACCACTGTAGCTCTTTCTAACTAGTGTCTTTGACCCTTTGCAGCCCATCCACTCCATAGACCATTCTACGTGTTAATCTTACAAAAACCTGACTGTAGGAGCGCCTGGGTGGCTCAGTCGGTTCAGCGTCTGACTTTGGCTCAGGTCATGATCTCATGGTTTGTGCGTTCCAGCCCCATGTCGGGCTCTGTGCTGACAGCTCAGAGCCTGAAGCCTGCTTTGGATTCTCTGTCTCCTTCTCTCTGTCCCTCCCCAACTTGTGCTCTGTCTCTCTCTGTCTCTCAAAAATAAATTAAAAAAAAATGTAAAAAACAAAACAAAACAAAACTTTTAAAATCTGACTGTAATCTGGCACCCACTATGCCCTGACACCCCCAGTACTTTCCATTTCACTGTCTGCTGAATACTATTTCCCTAAGCAAGCGTCCATCCCTTTCCTCACAAGCCCTGACTCACCTTTTGGCTCTTCCCCAGCACACTTCTGTATGTCCTCTTTTTGGGTATCCCACGATTCAGCCCAGCTGAACAACTATCCTGCTTGAACTGTCCTTTGCTTTTGTGGGCATTTCTTTCTGCCTGGAATACCAGCCTCTTCCCAGCTTTGCCTTTTAAGTTTCACATTTACCCTTCAAAATCCATATGAGATCCCAAGTTCTGCATGAAGTTTTCCCTCCACTGTTACAGTACTTGTCACATCTTTGTAGTGCTTATACACATTTTATCTCTTCTACGGCACCATAAGCTCTATAAGCACCCCAACCGTATTTTGCTTTCTGTCTTAGCATCCCCACCTCCCCTTGCCTGTCCCCTTCCTAGCTCTATGTCTTCCATGCAGTTTCTGTTCAACAAATATTTCTTGAATGAATAAAGCCACTTAGTTTTAAGCAAGGGACAGATATTGATGAAAGTGGTATTTAGGAAGATTGGTCTGATACTAATTATATGAAGGATTAGAGCTAATTTTACAAAATATTTGAAACTTCCAAGGGAAAGTAAAATTATTTAAACAGGACCTTGAACCCAGTGTATCCTTTGAATCATAAGGAGGGTCTAGAAAAAGCCCTTGAGATACAGGTTGACAGAAATTCTCCTAATTTGTATCTTCTTTCCTACCAGCGTGCAAAATTCAGTATCCTCACTTTAATTGATACTAGATAAGTCAGTATGTAATAATTACCAACCCTTGTTGATAGTCCCAGATATGGCATTTACATTTCCATGTGAACCAGTATGATAGAGAACCACAAGCCAAATTACCTACCTAAACCCTTAATTACATGAATACTCACATGCACAGACATGTAGACTTTATGATTCAGTGGATATCAAATTACGTACAGTAATCCATGGCCATTTTGCTAGTTTTCACTTCCAATTTGTTCATTATATTTAGATTCAGTGTAGTTTTTTTTGCTATGGCAAATGTCATTGGTAGTGTAATTGAGAATTACATCTATACTCAGTAATTTCGAAAACCTAACTGCTCATTTTCTCAGCGTTCTCTTAGTGGTTTTGGCTTGTACTGATTCTTCTCAAAGCATTTCACCATTAAGTATGTGAATTCTTGAATACAAATTGTGCCATGTTGCATACTTGAATAAAAAGCTCAGAATCGAAACCATGATCCATGAGGGCAGGTTCTGGTTTTAAACAAAGGACGGAAAAATATAACTATGACAAAAGAGAAACATTTCTCAAAGATAATATTTTTCCTTACTTAATTTGAAGATATTCAAGTGTGTAATTGCTTGACATGTCTAAGTGCCCGCCTGATAATTTCAACATGATAAAAGTCTCTACTTGGTTCCTGTTACTCAGAATACAACGGAGAATAATGCCTGTCACAATGACTTCACGAATATACATTGACTGGTGACATGAGGGAGGCAGGGTTGGTCCCATGTGGACACTGTGTAACAGGCAACTTGTACACCTTTCCCTTCACCCAGTGTGAAAACATTACTCTTCTTTGTTATGGACACATATAAATATAATTAACTTGTGATTACTCAGAAGTAGAATAAATTTGCCAGGACACTAGTTTGTCTTCTCTTTTTCCTTTTTATTCTTAAACTTTTTAATTTGTCACATATTCTCATTATCATGAAAAGACAAAGGGTCGGGGAGCAGAGCTGAAAGTACATAAGAAAACTTTGAAGTTTTACCGTGAGGAAAAATTGGAGGCAGTAGCTAAATAAAGTTTGGAGAGTTTTTTTTGTTTTGTTTTGTTTTTTTTTTTTAATGCATTAGCCTCCCATTTTTGAAAGCAAGGGAATATAAAATATGAAAAGGGGCAGGTACACAAGAAGTAGTACTTTCTTTACAGCAGGAAATGTATCCCAAAATAGCAGTACGGAACTCTACAGAGCAAAGCTGAAACAAATTAAACAGTGCTTCTCTGTATTAGTTTTCTTTTGCTGCTTTAACAAATAACTACAATTTTATTGGCTTAAAACAACACAAATTTATCTCATAGTTCTGGAGGTCAGAAGTGCAAATGAGTCTCGCTGGCCTAAGAGAACATGTTTCCTTGCCCTTTCTAGTTTCTAGAGGCTGCCTACACTCCTTGCCCTTGGCCCTCCACCATCTCCAAAGTCAGCAATGACCAAGTGAATCCTCCTCATTTTGCATCACTCTGCCTTTGACTCCTCTGCTTCCCTCTTCCACATTTAAGGACCATTGTGACTCCATGGTGCTAACCCAGAAAATCCAAGATAATCTCCCTGTCTAAAGTCAGCTGATTAACAGCCTTAATTCTGTCTGCTACCTTAGTTTATCTTTGTCATAACATACTTACAGGTTTGGGGGATTTATACGTAGACATCTTTGGGAGGGGAGAGGGTGATTATTCTGCCTATCACAGTCTTCCCTCTGCCTGAAAAGATTCACATCCAGCCCATATCCAAAATACATTGACTACATCCCAAGATGACCCAAAGTCATTATAGAATCAACTCAAAGTCTAAAAACCTCATCAGCTCACAAGTTCCAGATCTCATTATGTTCATTTGAATATCCTGGGTATCTTAAAATGTAGATTCTGATTCAGTGGGTGTGGCAGGGTAAGGACCAGGAGCATGAGGTGTGGTTGTCTGCCGTTTCATTTCTGATAAACTCCCAGATAGTGATGCTTCAGGTCCATGGGCCACATTTTAATTAGCAAGAGTTTAAATTTTTCCCCAAAACTTTGGTGGGTATTGTTGGAAAACTTTTCATGAGATTTGGATTTAGAGTTTTGGATTAAATTCACAGGGAAGGTCTTTGATGGACTTTAATACAATGTTATCTAATGAGGACACACACATACACACTCACTCACACTCACATACATGAAAAATGGAAAAGAGGGAAGGAGGAGGATAAAGACTTGGGCCTAGGACTTTGGCCCCAGAGCATATGCTCTTGGTCATGACTTAGAACAGTCATATCTATTCCACTGCAGTGGATATCCTAGCTCCGCATATAGGTCAAGTTGATGAGGGCAGTTGCTTCAGCTGTGGACTGCTCTAGCCAATTAGAGAAAATAATATGAAAGGTTAGCCTCACCTCCCACCTCTTAGATTGCAAGGAAGACTGAACAGAAGAGACCATACTTTTCCTTACCCTGAGCCAGCTTTATTCCTTTGAGTGTTCCACCCACTTGTAGGGCTGCCTAGTAGTTTCTTGCAATCTGACCAGTTAATTACAGTGTAAACTTCCCCTTGAGAATGGACCAGGTAATGTGGTTGTCCAGAAACAGTCACCTTGGTTCCCCCATCAGGTGGTCTGCTTCTTTAGAGATGGATGTCTCCAGGGCAAACTGAATGCAGAGCTTGAGAATTTCTGATGAAAGAATAGGCAGCAAGTAGATACCAAGTGAGCTTACCGGATTAAAATTGAATGCTTCTTATCCAAAATGAAGACTCAGTGAGATGTAAGCCTGCTTCTTGCTGTTTAGAATTGGTTTCACCAGGGTCCAGGATGGGCCACCAGCTCTCCATAAGTGGCATTTTTAATAGGACAGTACCATAGCCCTGAGAAGAGACTCTCTGCTGTCTTATGCAATCTTTCATGCCACAGTGGCCAAGAGCAAAACACTACTTACATGTATATGTTAGAATGCACAGAGGGGAAACACATAGCTTCTCTCCCTTGTTTATCCTAGCAGCTAATTGAGATAGAGATGCCAGGCAAGGGACGGCACATATGTGGCCCATGTTTTTCCATCATCACTCCCTGTTCTTATGGGAGATGTTTCACATCATGGGCTCTAGAGACCAGAATTACTGAACCTGCAGACAAATACTGACAGTGTTAAAGAATGTTTGGAAGATCGAAGAATTTTACTTCAGTTAGACTCTTTCATGGGTTTATGATTTTACTAGGCTTATGTTATACTGGCATATCTGCTCCTATGCTTTGAAGCATAGCATCAGGTATACATTTTTGACTGGATTAGTCCTTAATGATTGTCATCATACAATTCAGCTCTGAGTCACATGTGTCTTTTGATGTTCTTAAAATTCTTATATATAATGCTGTTTTATTTCCCTGTTTAGCAAATTATGGACGGTGATTACAATTTTTTTTTGAGAGAGAGAGAGAGAAAGAGAGAGAGAGAGAGAGAGAGAGAGAGGATGCATGCAGGGGAAGGGGCAGTGAGAGAGAGAGACAGGAAGAGATAGAGAATCTTAAGCAGGCTCCGTGCTCAGTGTGGAGCCCAACGCGGGGCTTGATCCCATGACCCTGGGATCATGACCTGAGCCGAAACCTAGGGCCAAATTTCGAACCAGTTGAGCCACCCAGGAGCTCCAACATCTTTCTTTAAATATTACCCTTAATACCTTGAAAAATAATAAACTGATGCTAGGTTCTAAGTCCTTTTTAATTGACTTAAAATCAATGAGATCAATATTAGACAGTGATTGTTAACCTTGTTCACTTATGAAACTTTAAACAAATTCATAACTATGCTCAAAGTCAGAACAATTAAATCAGATTCTCTAGAGGTTAAGAGTAGAACTGTCCATTGGTTTAAAGCTTCCTAAGTGATTCTGATGCATAGCCGAGGTCAAGAATTTTTGCCATAGATGTAGGCAGTTTGTGAGTTGGAGGCACAGGGAGGGTTTTGAAAGCCCAGCTGCTTTGTCAGTGAATAGGAAACATGCATTTGTTTTTGTTTCTACTTCTTCTTCTTTTTTTTAATTTTTAATGTTTATTTTTGAGAGAGAGAGAGAGAGAACAAGTGGGGGATGGACAGAGACAGAGGGAGACACAGAATGTGAAGCAGGCTCCAGGCTCCGAGCTGTCAGCACAGAGCCCAACACGGGTTTTCATCTCAGGAACTACGAGATCTTGACCTGAGCCGAAGTCGGATGCTCAACTGACTGAGCCACCTTGGGTGTCCCTGTTTCTCCTTCTTAAGGGATAAAGAGGCTAGGGAGAAAAAGGTGATGGATGCCTCTGCTCTGCCCTGGATTTATTAAAGATGCCAGAGAGCTAGTTATGGGTTGCCGCAGCAGGATTATCATTATATGGCTATAATCCAAGGAATTCTTACTCTTGCTTCAGTGACCTGAAGGTATCACTGTGAGTGAACTTCTCCTACCTTACAATGCCAATTGCTGTGGATAAGAGAAGCTTAAATACAAGAGATTCCCTTGGCTTTATAAATGAATCGTATGAGTCATATGTACATGACTGCTTTCCTCTCTTTTTTTCTTTCTCAGCTTCTAGCAGGCTGCAGTCTGCCCTTTCACTCCCTCTTGCAAAGGTCTCTAACTGACCAGGGGCGCCTGGGTGGCTCAGTCGGTTGGGCGTCTGACTTCAGCTCAGCTTATGATTTCACGGTTTGTAGGTTTGAGCCCCACTTCAGGCTCTGTGCTGACAGCTCAGAGCCTGGAGCCTGCTTCAGATTCTGTGTCTCCCTCTCTCTCTGCCCCTCCCCCACATGTGCTCTCTCTCTCTCTGTCTCTCAAAAATAAATAAATGTAAAAAAAAAAAAATTTAAAAAAAAGGTCTCTAACTGACCTGATGTTAAAAAGTATTGAGGTGTTTTCTCAGGCCACACAATTCACCCTCTCCAAAGGCTTTCTACTTCTGTCATCTGTGACATTGAGTGCTCCTGGGTCCCCCTGCCCTGTGTTTCCACTTCAGGTAATTCCTCCACCTGCTTCTTTCTTAGCGCTCAAGCCTTAAATCTTCAGTCTTGGCTCTACTTCTTCTCAAAGGTTCGTGTAGTTTCTACTAGACTGATATAGTTTTAATGTCTCATTAAATGAGACATTTTAATGTCTTATTCTCTCAACTATGGGTCTAAAACGTTGGCTTTCCCTTCAAACCTTCCTTTCTTTCCTTTTTTAATTAGTGGTACCAATATTTTGTTTCACTGATACAAAAATAAGGCAAACTAAAATGACAACAAAAATAAACAAACAAGCACCACAAGTAACACTGGAGGCATATTTGCTTCGATTCTTCTATAACGATATACTCTACGTTGTTCTTTCTGTATTCCCACTGCTTCTTTCCTGGCTCATGGCCCCCAGGATTCTTGTTCTTTCTCAAGTGTCTCTGTACCCTCTGTGTTATCCTTTTATATGCTCTAAACATTAGTCAATGAATCTCACTAAAACACTTTTCTACATAATCCACTTAGCTGGGGAGGGGGTCACAAGGCTGTTTCTAAGATAATGGTAATTTTCTTCAGTTGGATGGAGAGTACAATGACTTTATTATTGTTCTTTAACCTACTCATATGTTACATATGCTTTTCTGTGTACATGATACTTTTAGCTAAAATAAATTCCAGTCATTTTTAAAAAAATGTTTTAAATGATGTCTTACTGCATTCTAGAGCTTCAACTTAAAATACCAAGGTTGGCCACCAGCTAATCCCAAATAAAGTATTCACTGTCTTGCCCGTTTGTTGACTATAGTAACCTCATCCAGTCATGCTGATTCCTTCAGTATCCCAAACTTCCCACATTGATTTCCTCTTCTGAACCTTATTGTGTTTCTGCCTGAGAAATTCTGTTTCTTCCTCAATCCAAGATTTATACTCTCCTTCATCTTTTACAGCATGTCATTCTAGGCAATCTCCCTTCTCCTTGCCTGGTACTCTTCCTGACCTTGACAATCTCCAAGTCCATGTCTGGTTACATACTGCATTATAGTCTACTTGACCTATTTTGTTTGCTTGTGAGTATATTACCATCTTTCCTCAGCTGGAATATAAAATCCTAGAGGACTGACCATGAATCTTTTGCTACTTTCTTTTAAATATCTTGGAGAAGGCTGTATTTGTTTGGTTTGATCATGTTGAGTGTAGAAATAATCCAGAGAGTGTTACTGTAAATGTGGAGTGAGCCAAGAAATGTTGAAGGCCAGATCCAATCTCTGAGTGCCAAGAACAATGGCCTTTGAAAAGACTTCAAAGCTGTACCAAATGTAATAATCTTACAGGCAAAATCACCTTTTGGAACATTTTGCTCAGAATCACTTATGCTAATATTATGTTTATAGCACACTTTAGGAAGATGGGCTAAAATTTCCACATGGTACATGTTTAATCTATTTTCTGCTTATTATCACATCAGTTTTCTTCCATCTTAAAGGTTTATTTTTCCATTTTTTTAAAAAAATATCTCCCACTTTTAGGGTTTATTTTCATCAGCTTTTTAGATAAATATGGCACATGGCTTGGTTTCTGAGTTTTGTGCTTTTTTTTCCTTATCATTTTCATTTAGGAAAATTACTAAAAGGAATCCAGGAAAATGATTGCACTCTCTCCTGCCATATGGCCTTCCATTAACATGCAGCACTTTCTAATGGCAGAAGCTTTTAACTTACCTAGAGCTGGAAGTTAATGTACAAAGCATTCTCTGTTTTTAATGTTTATTTTAATGCTTACTTATTATCATTTCAAATAATATTTTGTGATTTAAGGTAAGGATTATCATGTTAAATGTATGCTAATTGTGTTGCGATTTAAATATTCACAATTTATTAATTTAAATTTGCACATTTATGTTAAAATCCATTATTTTCATCAGAGATGCAATTAGAATCAATTAAGTACTGAAATACATTTTAATAGTAAGATTTATTCACTATTATATGATTTGGATTGTAATAATTTATTGGAATGTCCTCTTTACTCTCTGGTACATGCACTCACATACACATACGTTTTGATAGAAAAAAATTGGAATTTGTTTATGATACACCAACTCCCCAACTTTCTCTCCACCCACTCAAAAAAAGAACATTGTATAGCCAATTTTGGTGAAATTCCCATCAAACACTTAAGCAGAAACTATTTCAGAACACATAAAAGTTGAAAATCTTGTCTAATTATTTAGCCAAATCCAGCAAAACTTTAACACTGAAACCTGGAAAAGACAGTATAAGTAAGAAAAGGAAATTGCAATGGATTGAGTGTTTATGTCTCTGAACTTCATGTTGAAATCCTACCCCCAAACTGATGGTATTAGAGGGGAATAGGTCATGAAGGTAGATCCTCGTGGGATAGTGCCCTTATAAAAGATAGCCCAGAGAATTCTGTTGCCTCTTCTAACATGTACTTTTAGTGACAGGGAAAGACACCCATCTGTGAACCAGGATGCAGACTCTCACAGAAACTGAATCTTCCATTCCCTTGGTCTTGGACTTCCCAGTCTCTAGAACTGTTGTTTACAAGCTATAGAGTCTGTAGTGTTTTGTTAGAGCGACCCATATAGACTAAGACAGAAAGGAAACTGTTTTCTTCCACTCCCATGTCCACTAATGGGATGGTTAATGTTGGAGAACACTTACCATTCACTAGGCACTATGATAAGCCTTTTTCAGAGGTATAGAAAAGTTAAATAATTTACCAGGAATCACCCAGTTACTTAGTAGTAAAATTGTACTTAAAACCCAGGAATATCTGAAATCTGAACCCACATGCAATTAATGAAATATTTTTGCTTTCTGGATGCAAAAGTCCTAAATAAAGTGTTGAGAAAAATAGAATTCATAAGAATACAGGAGAATAATACAAAATAATAATTCCTTGGTTATTCTAGGAATAAAAAGTTGATTTGACATTATTAATAAGTCAATTTTTATAACCTGGCATGAATTTTATATTATCTTAAAGCAATAGGAATACTTGACTTAAATCAACAATATGATTTTTAACAAGAATGTGCAAGTCACTGTCTAATTAAGGTTAACAAGAAAAGAGCTATCTTTATTAGTATTCAGCATTGTTCAGGAAGTTCTTAGCAAATGGAATAACACTGCAAATAGAAATGAAGTAGAAATATTGTCAAGAACAAAGTGATAGTAATTTGCGGTGGATATGATGATTTGGAAAATCCGTATGTATGTCTGCATTCAGGATCATCTAAATTATTCTCCAGAACTTCCCTCTTGAAAGTGTCTATGATTTTTAGCCTAATTTGTCCTCATTCAAACCCTGAATTATGGTTCTAGTTACCACTCTCATTTTATGGATGCGGTCACCAAGACCCACAGAATCAGGAATCATGGTCAAGGTCAGACACCTCGTAAGTGGTGAAGCTGGATTTCAGACCAGGCAGTCTTGCTCCAGAGCTGGCATTCCTAGCCCCTTACACTGTATTGAACAACACAGTCCTTTCTGCCTCTGTGCTATCTACATGCCCAGCACAAAGTGAACTCTGCCATCATGTGGAATAATAATCACAGGAGACTAGTCCTCTAGACTAGGAAAGGAGCAACTATCCAAATTTTAAGGATTGCATATATAATTTGAAAACTGCTTTGCTCCCTTCCCCCTCAATGCCAGTAAGTCTTACTAGGAAAACATTACTACCTGAACTAACCATAATAGGAAACATCAAATTTAGAGAAAAATTTACATCTGTCTTCTTTTAAACATTTTTTCCTATGCTATATGTCCTCTATTATTCTGAAATCACTAGATAGCTTGTTTAGAATTTATATGCTGATAAAATTAACCCTTTGTTGCTTTAAATAATAATGACATTGGGATTTGCAATTTAAAACGAGAAAATGGAATTGGAATAAATGCTAAAATCAGATACGACTATAATAGCACCATATGAGAATAAAATGTATATTTAATGAGGAAATGAACTAAGTTGCAATAATGATTCATTTACCATACACATGCAGAGAATTTTGATAATCGGAACATGAAAGTTGTTGTACAAAACCAACTAAAGCTTGTCCAAACCCAGTTAATTTTAGATTAAAAATCATACTCTGCAATTACTTACGGTGTTTTCTAAAAATTGTTTGGTAATGATGACTTAATCTCCCAAAATATTTTCTGAAGTGAGGACCAAAGTTTGTGATTTCATTCACAAAGATGGAATGTGATATGAGTAGCCAAAAAGACTATAGATAATAAAAAAAATAAAAATATATAGATAGACCTATATATGAGTTATATTCCCAAATCATTAATGTATAAATTAAATATTTAGAACAAGAATGATTTTGTGACTGAACGAATATCATAAATGGAGATAATGGTCCCAAACTAGCATACCAAAGCCCACCGAACCTGCCATATGTTCCCACGCTGAACTAGGTTTCCTATGTGTATTTACCATCTATGGAACTTCTTTGATCATCAACTGTCTTTCAAACCTTTGGCTCCTTTTTTTTTTTTTTTTTTTGGTTCTTTTCTTAATATTGTTGGGAGTTTTTAATATATTCTGGATACAAGCCCTTTATCAAGGAAATGTACCTGGCAAATATTTCCTCTGACTGTTGCTTTTCTCTTCATTTTTTTAATAGAGCTTTTGAATATCAGAAGTTTTTCATTTTGATGAAGTCTATCAGTTTTTAAAAATTAATTAAGTTTTTGTTGTTGTATCTAAGAAATCTTTGCTTAGACCAAGGTCACAAACATTTTTTCTAAGCTCGTCCTCTAGAAGTTTTATGGCTTAGGTTTTGTATTTAAATCTATGATCTATTTGCATTTGCATATATATGCAAATATATATATACATATGATATATATATGATCTATCTGCATTTGCATATATATTTGAGAAAATGTCTACTATATCTTACCATACTTTATGTACTACCACAGTGTAGTACCAAATATAGTACTGCTAGTTTTAAATGTTTGCTCATTGAAATGATTGTGAAAGTATTAGTTGAGTTTATAATTATACCCATTTCAAAAGATGCGGGAAATGAAGTACAGAGAGGCCACCTTATCTGCTCTCAAAGTCATTCGCTGTCCAGTGTTGTAAAAAAGAAATTGTTTTTAACAGTGAAGTCCCCATGTTATGGATATTCTGTACAGATCACAGATAAACATTTCTTTCCACCTCTTCCTCCTACTGGAACCCAGGCTCTGGACCCTAGAGCCCTACCACCCTCAATCTCAATATGACCCTATACCCTAATGCCCTGGTAAATGGATAAACTGATGGCCTATTGAAAGGATTCAGCTGGGGAATTGGTAAACAAAGGGTAACTTATCAACCAAATGGAATACAACTCAGCAATAAAAAGGACTGAGCTATGGATGCACACACAACATGGATGAAGTTCAAATACATCATGTTGGCTGAAGCTATACTCAAAAGGCTACATTTATATGACATCTTGGAAAAGGAGCAGAGAATAAATCAGTGGTTGCCAGGGGCTGGGGCTGATGAGGGGATTGTCTGCATGGGGGAAAGGGGGAATTTGGGAGGAGTTGATAAAATTGGTGCATATCTCCATTATGGTGTTAGTTACACAATTATATGCTTGTGAAAATGGTACACAAAAAAGGGCAGATTTTACTTACAGTAAGTTGTACCTCAATACAGGTAACTAAAAAGCATAAACTCAGATTTTCAATGAATAAAAGCCCTTATTTTAATGAGGCAGAGTAGACCAATGAATCGGTCAGCCTGATTTCTTCTAAAAGAACCCAGGGAGTTCCTCAGCTGCGCATCCCCTTCTCTTGGTGCCCTGAGCAGCAGCCGGGAAAGATTCCTGCCTGCGGCAAGCCCTGGATTCCATTCAGCTCTCGCTCTTACTCTTGCTTCTTCTGCAGTGGGAATACCCAGCAGATTTCACAGAGTTTAAGGGTGTTTTTGTTTATGATCAAAAGTAAGCATCTGTTTTTATGAAAGGTACAATGAGACTTAAACTTGAAGCAAAGCCTATAGGACCTCAGCCTGGTGTCTCTGTGTGCAAATGTATTTGACATCAGTGATGCCATTTGTTGCCAGAAACCCTGCTGCCTATCAGAGCATTTCAGATAGCACCTACCTAGCCTTGCCTAATAGCCTTTTGTAAGTAGTCTAAAGGGCGATTTGTATGCGGGTGTTCCTCATGTAAATGAGGTCATTATCCTTTTAAAGGTATAACATTTCCTGTACACTCCAGAGCTTTCTAAGAAACAGACTTGACCTTTCTTTCCTTCATTCAGGGTGCCTGCAGAGCCTGCACTCATTAGCTAGAATTTGACTCCATGACATTTTTACTTAATTTTCTTTTTCCTCCATGTTGGACACATGGGGCAACCATTTATGTTTTCTTGACCTGAGATGCTCTCTAATCTCTTTCCAGCTGTGGCATTTGTCATTCAGTCACATCAGGCTGTGGTGACCCTTCTTTCCCCATGGCAATTCCCAACTGTTAATTGATTCATTTTAGAGAAGGAACTAGATAGAAACAGTCCTATGGGCTTAGCTCCATTTAATTAGTGTTAACCAGCGCAGTGGATGATAGAAAAGCAATTTCCTCTGGAGTGGAAACATATTCTTTATAAGGTAGTAGAGGGAACAAACAGTAATAGTTTTTAAAGCCCTTAGATTTTTTAAGTGCTATGCATTGGTATTAGATTTAAAAGCAGTATTGCCTCCTATTAATATTGAAGATGACAGTAATAAGAATTATAAATAATATTGATGCTACCGCTAATAATAGTATTCAGTTATTTCATCAAAGCCCATACTGTTAATCTAAACTATGCTAAGACATTTTGGGGATAATCACCACTGGGACTGTGCTAGTTACTTTGTGTCTTCCTTACAGCCCAGGCGGGTGAGCTTTACTAAGCCAGTTTAATAGACAGGGACAGTCAGGTTCAGAGAGGTGAACTGTGACTTACTCAAGGTCACTCATTTGCTATGACCAAGATTAGTAGTAGCCAGGTCTTCACTCATTTGCTATGACCAAGATTAGTACCCAGGTCTGTAGTAGCCAGGTCTGTTCTGACACTGTATCCATGATTTTCATCACTACCTACACCATACTGCCTTTAAATTAATAAGGAACTAGCAAGGACATCTCTGGAAAGCATTGCTAGACGCTTTTTAAAATGTGATCCAAATTATGGTTTTGATGGGCTTTGACTTTGAACTTCAAATACTGTATTTGCAGATTGTTGGGACTTAATAAAATGTAGAACCTTAGAACTGCAGACAAGCCTGTAAGTTTTGAAGGCATTGTGTTATGTATTCAACCATGGTTGAGTCATATTAAATGATTATTTACTATGTGGATATAAACAGAGAAGGTATGATCTCTATCCCCAGCAATGTTATGTCAGAAGTGAACAGATAAAAGAGTAAGGAGTTGCAGTATAGACTGATACATTTTATAATACAAGTGTGCCCATGAGCCTATGAGAACAGGGAAGAGGACAGTTTACATCTGGGGGGGGGGGGGGGGGGGACAATCATAGCATCAGAGGCTTCCCAGAGCTGAATTTGGGGATAAGCAGAGTTAGATACCTAGGGGTAGCCACATGCTAAACAAATCAAAGGTTTGTGTGAAAGACAGGGAGCATACATCAGTAGTGGCTCCAGCAAAAATTATGATGAGAGGAAGGGGGCACCTGGCTGTCTCAATCAGTAGAACATGTGACTCTTGATCTTAGGGTTGTGAGTTCAAGCCCCACATTGATTGTGTAACCTACTTAATGTTGAGGATAGTGTTCCCAGTGGACTTCTCAGTATAGAAATAGATGGAATAAAATAACGCAGCCCTATAGCCAGCCTTTAATTACATGGGCTGCCGTTTTGTATCTGTTTCTTCCTGGTAGCGCCTTCCGGGAAGGAGGGGAGACATTGCTACTTCTAAAGCAGATGTTCTGCAACAGCCACTGAGTTCATTTGCCTGGGAGGGAAACAAAGGGTGGGTCACTCAGACATTAACTATAACTCTCCTGGTTCATGAACTGCTTCCTGAGCAGGGTTTTAGCCCTGCTATCAAACACACTCCTGTGGTCCTACTGCTTGCTTCTGGTTAAACAGAGAGAGGGAAAAAAAAAAAAAAAAAAAAGAAGAAGAAGCAGGAGGAGGGGGAGGGGGAGGAGCGGAAGAAGGAGAAGGATTTCTTTCTTTCTGAGCAAGAATGAATGCATGGCAGACTTTACTAATTTTTGTAGTAGAACATAGGCCTTGTCACCTGTACGCCCGGTGTCGAACAATGCATAGGGTCTCTCCTCAAATGTTAGTAATTATATTCTAAATACCTGAAAGTATTGACATAATTAGCTTTCTGTGACCTAGCCTTATATAGTCATTATAAATATACCTATTGTAACTATGCTCAAAAAAACTCTTCTTATGATCCTTTGGCAAGTCATCCAGTAGTGCCTGCTACATAATCATGCTAATGAAATTTTTCATTCACTTTCTTCCATCACTGTTAAGATTTATGAGCTCCTCTTACTTTTAAAGTCATTTTTCTTTTACGGATTTGATGAGCATTCATTTCTGTTTTCTTGGATTGGTGTTATAAGTTTTTACTCACCAGGTATAATTTATGTAATATGATATTATACATACGTGTGTGTGTACAAACACACACACACACACACACACACACACACACACACATATAACATAGGAAATTTGTTGTGTTTCCTTAATTCCTAAAGCTCCTAAATTGTATTTTCCCCCCAGTTAGTTAATTACTAATCATTTGTTAAATAATGTTTTCCTGCTGCATTGATTTATGATATTTCCTCTATCATATTTTAAATTCATACATAGAATGGATTACTGTACTATCGGTATCTGTCTTTTTTAATTTCTCTTTTGTCTTATGCACAGCCAGCACATTTTTAAATATCATAGTTTTACAGAATATTTTGAAAGCAACTAGGGCTAAATTTCTTCATTACTCTCCTTTTCAGCTTTCCCATTCCTATCAGAATATGTTCTATTTTTCTTAGAGAGGGCCTTTAGAATAATTTCATTAAGCCCAATAAGATTCTGTTAGAACATTGCTAAATATTGCGGTAGGTGTTTTCTTAAGATTGAAAGTGGGGGACACCTGGGTGGCTCAGTCGGTTAAGCCTCCAACTCTTGATTTCGGCTCAGGTCATGATCTCATGGTTCATGAGTTCTAGCCCCGCATCAGGCTCCACACAGCACAGAACCTGCTTGAGATTCTCTCTCTTTCCCTCTCTCTCTGTCCCTTATCTGCTCATGCTGTCTCTCTCAAAATAAAAAAATAAAAAATAAACCTTTAAAGTTTAAAAGTGAATTTTGAGCCCTCCTATATAATTTTGGCCTGTTTAAATGTTTGGGCCTGTTTAAAATAGTTCATTTAAAGCTCTTAGATAGTCTTTGTTCATCTACTCTGTTTTCTTCTCAAATATATTTTTTTTTCTAATTTTTGTTGTTTGAAAATAGTTCCCTTCTCCTAGGACAGATAGGAAAATATTGCAGCTGAAGAGTTTAGCTTTTTCTATTTCATGTATTAGCATTAAACTATTTGTTTTTCATGGTTCAGGACTATCTCTGCTTCATTCTTTCCACATATAACACAACTGAAAGGTCTTTTGCTGTGTTTCAGACTTTTTCAGAGCTTTGGGTTTTTCTTCTCTTAGTCTTCTTGAGGTGGCTCTCGTTAACTGGAGCCACATTCACCTTCACCGGACTCTGTGCCACTCCTTCTGTAACTGCTGCATTTTCTTTCTCAGTAGGAGCTGATCGGAGACTTCCCTGAGCAGTTATGCCAGCTTCTGTAGCCACCCCTCCTTTTTCTTCCTAATTAGGGTAACTTGTTATTGTGCTATCAATTGGCTTGAGAGATCATTCCTTTCAGAGCCATTTTTTAAGGTCCTCTGGCTGTGGACCTATAAAATATTTTCCCAGAACTTTCTGAACTGCCTAATCAACATATCTAAACACATTTTATGGGTTTCTTTCTCTTGGCTGCTATACCCTCTGGGATATTCATAGCCTCCCAAGTTCCCATCATTGCACCTCACTCACATTTTTCTGGTCAGATATAAGTCAAAAATAGAAATTCCCATCTCTCGTTTCTTCAAAGGGAGAAACCAGTACATGACTTGGAGTGGGGTACAGACATGACTTGGAGTGGGGCACCTGGGTGGCTCCAATTCTTGATTTCGGGTCAGGTCGTGACCTCACAGTTTGGTTCGTGGGTTTGAGCCCCAGGTCGGGCTCTGTGCTGATAGTGCAGAGTCTGCTTGGGATTCTCTCTCTCCCTCTCTCTGCCCCTCCACCACTCGTGCTCTCCCTCTCCCTCTCAAAATAAATAAATAAACATTAAAAAAAAAAAAAAAAGCCCATGGCTTGGAGGGACTGGGACAAATGAAGAAGCAAAAAGAAATCACCAGCCTCAGGGGACAGATATGAGTGTATGGGTAAGCAGAGGTAGTACAGATATATGCAAGCTTAATTTTGCAAACACTGTCAAATACTTGGGCCACAATAGCATGGAAATGATGTATTGTCATCCTTCAGGTACATGCACATGGAAAGTCGGAGTCACTTTGCTAACTGTCCTAACAGTGCAGCAAAGATGAAATATCAAGGACTCACAGTAATTATAATTATAAAGAAATATGTAGATAATCCTAAAATTGGCTATAATTAAGTCAAATCAGACTACATAAAAATGTTCTCTCTTAACCCCATTCTCTTTTTTTCTAAATGTAGCACACTTCATCCTTCAAGATTCTGTTCAATGTCCATCCTTGATGAAGCTTTCTCTGAGAGACCCAGTTAGTTCTAGTCACCCTTTCTTTGGTGTTTGCATCTCTGCATTTTCTATTATGATTAGTTATGAGTCTCTCATCCACGTTTGATTTTGAACCCTCAACAACACGTACTTTTCCTTGTCATTTTTGTATTTCAAACATACACTACATTACCTGGTAGGTTGTAGATATACTAATAAAACCAGCATCATTCAATTCTGTGCTTGAAGAATGGACTTCTTGGCCACCATGAGCTATTTTACTAAAGACGTGGGCCATGTAGAAGTTACAGAAGAGTGTTTGGGTCTCAGTATTAAAGAAATCTTTTTTTTAATTTGACATTCATAAATGCAATAAACCGATATGTGAGGAGTCATCATTGCAATAATGGAAGCTCTCAGGAAACAGAGGATGATGTATGTATATTATGTGTGTGTCTGGATGCAAGATAGGATATGCAAGTAGACATGGTTCCTTATCCATACCTCATACCTTAAAACTGATGAGTAGGTATATTTATGTGGGAATGGTATCCAGAAGCTATTTTCAATATTCTGGAGGTTAAGGAAAAAGGAAATTTATCTACAAATCTTAAGAGCTTTAAGAAACTTCATAATGTTTTGCTCTTGGCCAGACTGTATCAATTGAATGTGGCAACACTGGTTATTGTGTGGATACAAAATTCCAGTTGGCTGTTAGTGATGCATTACCTTTGATTTTTGTAACAATTTAGAAACCAGTTATTGTTACTAACTCCCAATTTGTTTGGAGGCAGAAGGATTTCAAAAAATGAAGTTCATGCAGAAAGCTTTTAAAACGATATTTGATCACAAACTGAATTAATTTCATTCTACGTGTTAATTTCATGGACTCTTTTTCTCCCCAGTATCTTTTACATCTCTGAGATAAGGATGCATGATACTAGGATAATGTGTTATATTTCATTGCAATTTTAAAAAATCTTCTCTAGAGACTCATAAAATAAAGATGCAGTTTATAATCCATAATGTTTTAATGGACAGAGAAATATGATAATTTGATTCAGAGTGGCTTAGAGAATTCATATGGTTCAGGGTGTGAAGACTGAACCAAGATCCTCTGTTACCTAGGACAGCTCCTTAATTTCTCGGAGACTCAGTGTTCTCACTTGTAAAGTGGGGATAATAATAATACCTATGTCATAGATTGCTTGTGAAAAATAGAATGAGATAATACTTGCAGCGTGTTAACCTTTTCTCTTATTGCATCTGTCCCAAATCATTGATGCTGGAAAGAGTTAATGCTTCTCCCAAATTGCCAAAATTACCAATAATAAAAAAAAAATACTGGAAATCTTGGAGGAGCTGACATTATTTTATTTTATTATGCAAATAGTTTTGACCTCCAGAGATTATTTATTTTGCCTCATCTTCTGTGCTGCTAACCAAACAGTTTATTCCATTTTGTGCAACAATTCATAATGAACCTTAAGAGAATTACTGATTATTTTAGAGATTTTGGCTCAATTACCTGTTTCAAATGCTCAATGACTAAGGAAAGCATGTCATTTTCTCCTCTCCTGCACACTGGAGCATAACAATAGACTTTGAATAGAGCAAATCAAAGAGACACAAATACCAGTATAAGGGGCCCATTGTGCTGAGTTTGTAGCCCTGTCACATGCTTTTAATTTAGGTCGGTTGATTGATTATGACATACTGACAGATAGCACATTGTTCCTCTCTTGGAACCTCTAGACTCTTTAATATTCCTTCCCTTATCTGTCCATTTTGATTCCAAAACTTAAGTGAAATGGAATTACAGCATTCACTTTGTTTTCCTGTACTAAGTGATTATCTCTGAAGTGCAATTTTGTGATTAGGTGAGATGGCATGCATACACTCAGCTAATGCTGATTTCCCCCAGGGTGCAGAACAGGTAAATTCATAATGAATGGATGTTGTGCTTTGATTTCAAATGGATGGAAAACCTCCCCACACTTGGTAGTTTTATTTTAAAAATGTATTTAATTATTCTAAAATTAACAGGAGAATATTAAAATTGAACTTTAGAAAATGGCATTTAAACATAAGTCAAGGGTGCTAACTGCTTATGAATGTTAATACCCTTCAAAAAGTGAAAAAACAAACTTACCTGACATAAATTAGGGGGGTGGGGTGTGAGTGGAGAAGGCGTGTGGTCATTGAAAAACTTCAGTTTAATTATTTATATTTTTTCTGATTAATTCAAAAATATCTAAGTGCACCTTAGTATTAGTATTCTCAAATACTAATGTTTCTTATTTTGAAAACTACAGTAATTATTAACTAATTGATATTATAGTATTGTCATAGATGTTTGGTCCTGAGGGGTGACTTCTGGTGTGTGTGGGAGTGGGGGAGGAGCAAGGAGTTAATGATTGGCACACAGTATTTTTTTTTTTTTGATATTTAGAAAAAAATTTTTTTGTCCAATAGTAAGAGAACTCAGTTTTAAAGAGAATTTTGCATTCCCAAATTAGACACGTTTTGCCCAGACCACAAAAGTAGATGATTAGTACCCAAATCGTACTCCTTTACTGATAAGCATTGACCATAATATTGTGAATCTTAAAGTGAGAAACCTAACATGCAATTTCTCAAACTTATTTCAGTTGAAATCCTTTTTATAAAGAATTGTAAGTTCTAGTCAGAACTTCATGTAGGCCGTGTTGGTACATGGTCGTTTGTGGTTCTTTGATCACCTTCTTCTTCCCACACTTAATCTCTTAGCATAGTATCCAGTATATACCAAGAGCACAGTAAATCTTAATTATTGTTGTTATTTTAATTATCTTTCCAACTGAATAAAAGTAATAATTTTAATAAGTTGATGACAGGTGATTTTCAACATTAAAGCACGTTAATTTGGAATAAAGTGTTTTTATTCAAGCCTCAAAGAAAAACCAACCCATTAAAATTTTTCTCTTATTATAATCCAATTGTATGTCATGTGAACCATCAGCAATATTCTTTCTGGTAAAAGTGATTCACTTTCCTGTATGTTGTATTGTCACTTGCCCTAACAGATGCGATACCCTCAAAGTTGTCCTCCTAATTTTGGACAACTACGTAGCAGAGGTGAATGGCCTACATTTTTAGTATGCACTCTCTCCCACCTTGCATACTTGAGTTAGCAAGGTGAAAGCACTTCTAAGTACACTCAGTGAGTGATTTGTTAGCCGATAGCCTGCTCTCCAAGGCCACAATAGGAAAACTGCAACTATTTATTTCCCACATCATGGGGCTATTGGATATAACTCTTTGGGCAGAGGTAAGGAAGATAAGATGTATCACTGGTGTGGTGAAAAGGACATGAATTGGGAACCAGAACGCCTACAGATTGTAGTTTTAGTTCTATTCAGTATTTTAGGTCACATTTTGTAGTTTCTCTGAACCTTAGAAGTTATTTTATACTTATTGTGGGTTTGTTTGTTTTTACTCTTCTTTCTTGCTAGTTTGGTAGACTCTGTAAAGAAGTGTTACTCATCATTAGATCTTCATGCCCAGTTGTACCATTGACAACGTTGAAGGTGCTTAACAAATGTGTGTAGAAAAAGTAAGGCAAGAAGACAACCAGAAGGAAGAGAAAGAAAGAATAGAACAATATATTTAAGGCCTAAGTTTCCCCCCAAATTCTCTTTGAATAAAACCTTGTGAAATCAAGCACACATGGTCCTAACATTAATGGAAGTGTAAACTTTTAGGGCTTGGAGAAGTTACTATCAGTCAGACCTTCTCTTTTTATGTATGAGAAACAGGCTCATGATGATTAGGTGAAGTGTCATTTGAGTAATGTCTAAGCTGGATCCAGTTCTTCTCCCTCCCAGGACGGCATTCTGGACTGTACTGGATAGGCTCATCGTTAGGCTATGTATGCAAATAAGTCTCAAAAGATATACCCCCTACCCATTAGAATATGGGAAAAGTGAGTGGTCTTTTACTTTCAATTCTCTGTATCATTCTATTTCTTGATACGAACAACAACAAAAAGCATGAACTACTTTTGTAACACAATAAGAAATATTATTTGGAAAAATATAATTAAAAAATAATCAATTTCAATACTCTGCAGGAATGTTATATAGACTCAGTAACAATATGCGAAAACAAAACGTACCCTGCATCATGAGTATGATTTGGTAACGTGTATTTCTTAAAGAGTGGACTGGAATTCACCAGTGTATGTATTAAATCTCTCTGACATATTGGTGAAGAGGTCACTTTGTTATAAATGCTTGGTTATCTTGCCTTAAGAGGTCAAACAACTCTATCTCCCCAAGAAGAGGCTGCTCAGATTTCTTACCTGTCTCCCAGAGGGACACTCCCCCTTCTGATATACCTTTTCATGGTCATAGTCAAGTATACCATCTTCTGATCTGTCTAAATTCAATCCATCAAGTTTTCTTTTTTTCTATTAATATTTCTTACTGCCTTTTTGGAGAAGAAAAAGCAAAACATTTTTAAGTAAGAGCAGGTGTTTGTAAATCTTATTGAACTGTCCTTTCATTCATGCTTTCTTCCACGTTTTGCCTATCATCAAAGTGTCCTGAAACTTTGACTAGCGGGAAGAAGAGCGAGGGGGTTGCCACCAGCTGTAAAGCTGTGGGTGAGAAGAATGGAGTCCCACCACTAAAGCCAAGCAATGCTGCATCTTATCTTTCCTGACTTTGCCCGGAGAGTTCGATCCATATTTACATATTTAATTATCCTGAGGGCTTCTGGGTGGCTCAGTCCCTTAAACATCAGACTCTTGGTTTTGACTCAGGTCATGATCTCACAGTTCCTGAGTTCCAGCCCTGCATGGGGCTCTGTGCTGACAGCTCAGAGCTGGGAGCCTGGAGCCTGCCTCAGATTCTGTCTCCCTCTCTCTCTTTATGCTCCTCCCCCACTTGCACTCTGTCTCTCTCTGTCTTTCTCTCTCTCAAAACTAAATAAACATTAAAAAAATAATTATCCTGTATGCTAATTATCTATAGGTCAGAGTATCTATTTGACTTATTTTCCAATGTTACTATTTTTACAGCTTCTGCCACCTTTGAAGACTTTCAAATTCGTCCCCACGCTCTTTTTGTTCACTCGTATAGAGCTCCGGCTTTCTGTGATCACTGTGGAGAAATGCTGTGGGGTTTGGTGCGTCAAGGCCTTAAATGCGAAGGTAAGGTCTTTCCTTCCCAACCAAGTTGATCCCATGCTGGAACACGTAAGTTACCTGCTTATGTTGTGCCCTCTACAATAATGTCTTCTTAACTTTATGTCTTCCACCAATTTTGGGGATGCATGGATTCTGCTCTGTTCATTTCTTTACATTTCCTGTTTTGAGCTTATTTGCTCTGATCTGGGAAACCTGATTCTCATATCATTTTCCCTGTACTACGTGGATGTGTTTCTTTTGTGTTGGTTATTTTGGCAACAAACTGAAAATAATAATTGCTTCTTAAGTTGGAATTTTTTCAATATTTTTAAAAAATTCTTTTTAATATTTATTTTATTTTTTTTTTTTGAGAGACAGAGAGAGAGAGCAAGAATGGGGAAGGGGCAGAGAGAGAGGGAGACACAGAATCCAAAGCAGACTCTAGGCTCTGAGCTGTCAGCACAGAGCCCAATGCGGGGATCGAACTCAGAAACCATGAGATCATGACCTGAGCCAAAGTCGGATGTGTAACCGACTGAGACGCCCAGGCACCCCATGTTGGAATTTTGATTCGTAGGCATTCGCTAAATGTTTGTTGAAATTAGCAGAAATTTAGGAGGTTAATTAAACCATGCAAGGTCAATCAGCTGTAGAGTGGTGGCCTGGAACTTGTACCCATGTTCCTAACAATAGCATAGTTTGCCATAAAATGAACTTTACCATGAAAAGAACTCTTTAAACTCAAGTGGCTAGAACACCATTATAAATCTTAAAAATACTCCAATCATACAGTGTTCTCTCTGAGTTGTAGGAGGTAGAGCTGTTTGAACTTTGGCCAATATAACCAAGCATTTATGATGCAACCTAGAAATAAGCTAACCACAGTTTTTGAATTTCTGTCTGTGAGAAGACAAGTTAGGTGACAGTGACTTAGAAGAAACTGCCTGAAGTGTGGCTTTATGGAAATTTTCTGGCCTCCTGTGTGACACACAGGGAACTATACATAGTGGAAATATCAAACAAAAAATGGTGCTTTCCTAATTATCTAAAATGTGGAAACCAGCATGTAAAGAAATGTAACATGTTTCTTAACAATTCTACAAGGTAGTTATTATCCGTATTTTATCGATAGCCAAACTGAGGTGTGCAAGGTCATGTAAACAAAAAAATTATAGAGCCAGGATTCACATCAAGTTCAAAAGTTGTGATGCACTGTGATTAACTTTCCCTTATGTGTCCACTCACATTAACTTGTGGCAGCTAAAAAAGCCTCAGGCGATCTCTTTGTTTTTTTTGTTTTTTGTTTTTTCTTTTTTTGTTTGGTTGGTTTTGGGTTTTTTTGTTTCTGTTTTTGTTTTTGTTTTTGCTAGATCCCTTAAAGTCCAAGTCCATTATATCCAAGAATATTTAAACAAAAATGATAACCAGAGTAGTTGCTGAGCTCGTCCAAAAGAATCAGAATTCAAAACCCACCTTATTTACAATTTCTGAAAAGAAAACAGAAAAAGCTCAAAAGAAAATTTGAATTTCTAAATAGCCTCAAGAAAAACGAAAACAATACTATTTTTAAAAATGCATAACTTGATACTAGAAGAGCTTTTAATTTATGGTTGAACAAAAATCATTTTTACTTTCTCTTTCCAGGATGCGGACTGAATTACCATAAGAGATGTGCATTTAAAATCCCCAACAATTGCAGTGGCGTGAGGAGGAGAAGGCTCTCGAACGTTTCTCTCACTGGGCTCAGCACCATCCGCACAGCATCTGCTGAGCTCTCCACCAGTGCCCCTGACGAGCCCCTCCTGGTACAGCTTCCTGTTTTTCCATTTATCCATTTGCATGAGAGATCTGTGGGACAATGAGATGACAGTGTCAATCCAAGACAGCACCCCGGGAGGGAGGACACAGCCAGGGTGTTATTGACTGTGTTTCTTCAGGGTTTGTACTGTAGACTGGTCAGTGCTTCATCAAATATCCAACAACTTTGAGTTTGCTTTCATTTATGAGCTCAGTGCAGTTAGAAAATATGTAAGGTTTCATCGTGGTCATAGGGCCAGACCAGCACAAACTAACATGTGAATGTTGCAAAACACACTTTGTCAAAATTGGGAAACCAAAGATGAAAGATGTTCTTCTCTGAAGATTATTAGAGTGCTTTGTGACATAGCTGCATATTTATTCTGGGAGAAAAGTTTAAATTTGTTCTTATGAAAATAATGAAAGTCTTTAATTTGTTGGCAATACTGGCATACATTCCAGGGTATTGTCAGGGTGACACAGATTGACAAATGCTATGAGAACAATAGCCCTCAAATGCTTTAAGCATTTCCATTAGCTCTAAACACTTTTGTGGATAGGACTTAAATATTTTTTAAGAAATTTAAATTCGAATTTTCCAAACATTCACAACCAAGTAAAAATTGTGGTAATTATGTGAATTATTTAAAATAGGAAAATAGGCGAACAATGTGAGGCCTTAAATTTCCCGTATTTACTCCCTCCCCTAAAGACTTTTTAGTAATCTAGCTATTGTAAAAATCAATTGAAAAAAATTAAAAATTATTAAAACAGTAAGGTTAAATTCATCCCTCTTGATGTGGAGAAGGGCAATAAATTTTGAAGACATCTCTCAAAAGTTGTATTAGTCCCTTGTTTGGAAAATATTTTGTTGTGATCCTTATCACTTCAATTTTGTTACAGCATGAACAAGACATATAATTCAAATGCATGCTCATTTTGGTAAATAGGAAAATGTCATACTATTTTCCCATGACTGACTTAAAATTGAGAGTTTGTTGTGTTTTCAGTCTTTCATGAAGTGAGTCTGTTGGAGGAAGGCAAGTACTTAATCCTGCTGTTAACTAGAAGAATATATTATGTTTGGTAACTATTCAGAATGTATGTGTATCATTTTATATTATTACATAATGTTGCATTAATTGGAACTAGTGATATTTTCATTGAAAGATGCTTAAATTAGGGCACCTGGTTTGGCTCAGTCGGTTAAGTGTCTGACTTTGGCTGAGCTCACGATTTCACACTTTGTGGGTTCAAGCCCCATGTCGGGCTCTCTGCTGTCAGTTCAGAGCCTGCTTCAGATCGTCTGTCCCCCTCTCTCTTTGCCCCTTCCTTACTCACACTTTCTCTCTCACCCTCAAAAATAAACAGACATTAAAAAAAAGGTGCTTAAATCAAAAGCTATTTACTTTTTCAAATAACTCTCATGTCAGCTTCCCAATTCTAAACTTCCTTGATTTAGTTTGAATTTTTGTAAGTAGTGACTTTTCAAGTGCTAGCAGTTACTCTTGCTTTTAAGATAGTCACTGAGACTCATACTATTTATAGAACACTTACAAGTAAGTTTAAGAAACAAAATTGTAAATTAATTATATATTGTTTTCAAATTCTTTAAAAATTATTTAACATCCCACAACAAATCTAAAGCTTTAAAGCCTTTCATTATTACAATAAATTAGATGATTAATGCTAAAGATTCTTCTTTTAGATCTTTCTCAACTTTTTATAATATGTACATATACACACAAATACATGTATATACATATATACACAGACATGCATATATATACTTCAAAACATCACATATATAATTTACATGTTATAAGTATAAATTAAATTACATATTTAAATTATTTACATGCATATATTTATAAATATATACCATTTATACATAAATATAATTTAGGTTACCTATCTATAGACTATAATACAAGTTTTTAAATCAAATTATTTAATTGCTTTATTTAGCCAAATTAAATTATTTCATCATTTGAATTAGTTGATCACAAGTTATGTTTTACATGAAATGTTGGAACTTACTACTGCTTTCTTGCTGAATGGAAATTTTTATAGTAGAATGCTTAAAATGTTTTTTTTAATATATATTTTTAAAAATCAAATTTCAACGATGTCTGTCAAAAATGCTGGTATAATTGTGATCAAATCAGATATTTGTGAGGTGAGAAAATATTGGAGCCATAAAATACTTTGAAAAATGTTGTTATCCTAAACTTTCATAAACTTGTGTAAAATGCCCAACGGGTAGCCATTAAATAAGAAATGCCCGTGGAAATAATGTTTGTGATACTATTTGACATACTGGCTCTGAAAGTCATGTTTTACATGTGTCAAAGCTTTTTGTGCCTTCATAGGATACCTCTTTATCTTTTGTTTTATCCAATACCTGAGAAAGGAAGAAATACTGGCCTGCTTTGAGGAGGGCACGTATTTTCCAGTTGCCTTGGGTCATGGTCATGCCTTGGCTACTTACTTTATGTAGGAACAAAGCCACCCCGCTGTACCCAGGCATGTTGGAGTACAGTGACTATGTCCCTCTTTATCCCTGGGCAAGGCAGAAAAGGTCAGTAATTACAGTTTAAAATTTAGAGTGAATGCCTAATCAAAAGAAATATTATGTCAATAGTAGTAAAACCTTTTAGTTCTGTATACCATAAGGGATATTTTTCCATTTCCAAAAAAGATGATGACCAAGATAAAGATGACATTGCTTATTAATCTCATTATATCACCCATATTGCAAGTCTGCCATGACAAGTGTATAGATTTTCTCTCAAATGTAAGAAAATGTTTCTCCTATCCATACTTGATGACTTAATAAAATCACCATTTCACATACAGATTAAGACACTGATAATTCTATTAATTTATTCATTTTTGGCACCTAAATTGAATCTCAGATTTCCGTAATGCCACTAAGATAGAAAATGAGCATAACAATATAAATCATATGATAGGCTTTATCTATCATCAATTTTGGCAGTAAACGGTATTCATTATACCAACCATAAAGCAGTCCATCTTTTAAGAAGACCCAAAATGAAGTCAATTTATGGTATAACAGCTCAGCAGGGGTGTATACCTCTCTGCACACCATCACCAGCATTAGAAGGAAATGAGAAAAACTCAGTAGGTCCTTGAGTAGGATACATTAATATGTTGTATTGTATTATTGTATTATATATATTACGTATTATATGTATTATATATATTATATATGTATTATGTATGATATGTATTATATATATTATATATTATGTATATATAAGTATATATATGTATCATATATATTATTATATTATATATATAGTATATATTATATACTATAAGTATACTTATTAAGACTATATTAATTTTATAGCCTTAAGAAAATTGCAAAAGAGAAGTCAGGATTAAATAATCCTATAATTTCTCTATGCTTTATTCATCTTTTTATTTTTATTTACAAATGTTCTTGTAGTATTTGGGAAAAATCAAAATCCATTGAAACCGTGTTATACAAGACCTAATCTTAGGCAAAAAGCGAAATAATCTCTTTCAGAACTTCTGCTCCTAGCTATGAAGAAGCTTGTATCTGATCAACTGTTCTACAAGGGACAATTATACAAGCTGAATAAAATAGAAGAGAACAGAACAAAATATTTGGAGGTGCCCAAAAGCAACCAAAGCAATTAGGATTTAAGGGACCAATGTCTTAGAAGGAAATCGCGGAGAGATCAGTGCACAGGATGGCCCCCACAACAAAGTGGCACCAAATGTCAGTCATGCTGGCGTTGAGAACTCCTGAGGTAGAACCGAGCTGGAAAATTTCCAAACATATTATAAAGCGACTGTTAAGACAGTGTAGATTATACAAGGTCTGAGTATCAAAAAATAATATGGTGTTATGCAACAACAGAACAATAAACCAATCAAACAGAACAAAGAGAGTTGAGAAACTACGTATATAGACAAAGCCAACTGATTTCTGACAAGAATATCACTGCTATGAAAAAAGGCTGATCTTTTCAACAAATATTTCTAGGACAAATTGGATATCTGTATGGAAAACATGAATCTTGATCCTACCTTTACCACATACAAAATCAATTCATGGTGCTAACAATTCTAGGAGCTAACAGAGAAGGGTATCTACAAGAACTTGGAGTTGGGAAAGCCTTTTTAAACAGGACTCACATCACTGATGTCAAAGGGAAAAAGTGATAAATTAGACATCTTTAAAATTCAGAAATTGTTTGCAGCAAAAAATACCATTGAATGGAAAGCAAGTCACTGAATGGAAGAAGATATTTTCAACATGTGTATATTATAAAAGATGCATATATATAAATATATAAGGAATATATAAAGAACATCTATAAAAATTTAGAAGACAGACAACCCCATTTAAGGTATAGGCAAAAATATTTGTTTTAACAGCACTTTATAAAAGAACATAATCAATAAACATAAAAATGTCCTTTGCATCATTAGTTATCAAGGAGTCTAAAGTTAATCTACAGTGAAATATCTCTATACCAGAATGTCTAACATTAAAAATAAAACTGATGATAACAAGTATCGATGAAGATATTAAGCAACTGGAACTCTCATACACTACTACTGTGAATATAAATTGGTTCAACAACTTTGGAAAAATGGTTGGCATTTATCTGCTAAATCTGAACATATGAGTAACATGTGAATCCACAGTTCTACTCCTTGGTTTATATTCAGCAGAAATGTGTATAGGCATATAAAGATATGTACAAGCATTTTTTTTATTTCTTGCTTTTTCATTTTTTTAGACCTCATTTTTTCGAGCAGTTTTAGGCTCTCAGCAAAATTGAAAAGAAGGTACAAAGATTTCCCATATACCACCTGCCGCAGCCCATGCATTGTTTAACCCCTGCCTCCCGCCCCTGTTATCAGCATTACTTGCCAGAGCAGTAGTTCTGTTAATACTGATGAGTCTACACTGACACATCATAATCACCTAAAGTCCCATTTTAGGGTTCAGCCTTGTACATTCTGTGGATTTGGGCAGATGTATAATGATGTATTCATCATTATGGTATCATACAAAGTGTTTTCACTGCCCTAAAAATCCTCTGTGCTCCAGCTGTTTTCCCTCTTCCCTTTCACCCAGTCCTGCTAACCAGTGATCTTTTTACTTTCTCCATAGCTTTGCCTTTTCCAGAATGTCTTCTAGTTGGAATCATACAGTATGTACCCTTTCCAGATTGGGTTCTTTTACTTAGTAATATGCATTTAAGTTTCCTCCATATCTTTTCATGGCCTGACAACTCTTTCCTCTTAGCATGGAATAATATCCATTGTCTAGGTGTCCACAGTTTATTTATCTGCAGGACATCTTGGCTGCCTCCAATTTTGAGCACTTATGAATAGGCTACTATAAACATCCATGTACAGGTTTTTATGTAGACAAAAGCTTTTTTTTTAACTCTTCTGAGTATCATAAAGTTTGATTGCTAGATTTAAGGTAAGAGTATGTTAGGTTTTTTAAGAAACCATCAAACTGTCTTCAAAGTGGCTGTACTATTTTGCATTCCCACCAGCAATGGATGAGAGTCCCTATTGCTCCTTGTCCTTATTAGCATTTGGTGTTACTAGTGTTCTGGATTTTGGCCATTCTGATAGGTATATGGTGGTATTTCATTGTTTTAATTTGCATTTTCCTGATGACATATGATGTAGAGCTTCTTTCATATGCTTATTTGCTGTCTGCTTATATCTTCTTTTGTTGTTGCTTAAAGATTTTTGTTTTTAAGTAATATCCATACCCATTGTGGGCCTCCAATTCAAAATCCCAAGATCAGGAGTCTCATGCTCTACTGACTGAGCCACCCAGGCACTGTCTTCTTTAGTGAGGTGTCTTTTAAGGTTTTTGGCCCATTTTTAAAATTAAGTTGTTTTCTTATTGTTGAGTTTTAAGAGTTCTTTGTATATTTTAGATAATAATCCTTTATTAGATCTATCTTTTGCAAATATTTTACAAATATTTCCTCCCGGTCTGTGGCTTGTCTTCTAATTCTCTTAGCAATGTGTTTTGCAGAACAGAAGTCTTTTTTTTAATTTTAATGAAGTTCAGTTTATCAGATGTTTCTTTCATGAATTGTGCCTTTGATTTTATTTCTAAAAAGCTATCACCATATCCAAAGCCATGTAGGTTTTTATCCTATGTTATCTTCTAGGAATGTCATAGTATTGTACTTTACATTAAGGTCTGTGGTCCATTTAGAGTTAATTTTTACTAAAGTATGTAAGGTATGCATCTACATTAATTTTTTGCATGTTAATGTTTAGTTCTAGTGCCGTTTGTTGAGGGATCTTTGTACATTGTATTGCCTTTGTTTTTTTGTCAGAGATCAGTTGACTATATTTATGAAGGTCTGTTTTGGGGCACACTAATCTGATACATTGATCTATTTGTCTCTTCTTTCTTTTTTTTAAGATTTTATTTTTATTTTTATTATTTTATTTATTTTTTTAAATTTACATCCAAATTAGCATATAGTGCAATAATGATTTCAGGAGTGGAATCCAGTGATTTATCCCCTGTAGTAACACCCAGTGCTCACGCCAACAAGTGTCCTTAATGCCCCTTACCCATTTAGCCTACCCCCCCAAAAAACCCCTCCAGCAACCCTCTGCTTGTTCTCTGTATTTAATAGTCTCTTATGGTTTGTCCCCCTCCCTGTTTTTATATTATTTTTGCTTTCCTTCCCTTATGTTCTCTGTTTTGTATCTTAAATTCCACATATGAGTGAAGTCATATGATATTTGTCTCTTCTTCACCAGTAACACACTGTTTTGATTATTGTAGCTTTATAGTAAGTCTTGAAGTCAGGTAGCATCAGTCCTCCAATTCTGTTCTTTTCCTTCAATATTATGTTGGCTATTCTGGTTTTTTTTTCCTTTCCTCCTAAATTTTAGAATCAGTTTATTGACATCCATAAAATAAGTTGCTAGGATTTTGATTGGGATTGCATTAAATCTATAGATCAAGTTGAGAAGAACTGACAGCTTGACAATATTAAATTTTCCTGTCCATGAACATGGAATGTTTCTCCATTATTTAGTTCTTATTTTACTTCTTTCATCAAATTTTTATAGTTTTCCTCAAGCAGATCTTATACATAACTGGTTAGATTTATACCCAAGTATTTTATTTTGAGGGGGTGCCAATGTGAATGATATTGTTGGAAGCATGTTTGTAACTTTATTCATAATAGCTAAAAGCTAGAAACAAAAAAAATCATGAGTTATAAAGTTATTAGGTTTCTTCATCACAGGTCATGTGAGAAATAAAATATTATATCAGAATAATTAATAGTTAATTTTTCTGAAATTCCTATCAGTTAATGAAAATGGGGTACAGGAATTACATTATTTAATAATGGGAAACAAATTCTTTGGGTGCTAAATGAAAAGTAGTATGCCACATTATCCTAATATGCATATTATTTGCATAGTTAACATTGTTTTCTACAGTAGTTTTCATTACAGATGAAAAACTGTAATTCTTGTGATCTTCCTTCAAGGGAAACAAAAATAAAAACAAAACTATAGTATAATATTACAATCAACTACTAAAGTAATAGGTGGCTCTGTCTTTTATCTTTATCACCAGACATTTCTGGTGATTCTAACTTGCTAGCAAGGGGGAAAGAACTGTGTGTTCCCAAAATATTTTCTTCAAAGTAATGGCCCTATCAAATATTCTGCAAAAAAAACATTTCCTGATCAAATGATCACTGGAAAGTGCTTCGTGGTCTATCTACGTATTGGACGTGGTAATATTTAGTAAGCATAATTATGGGCCTCAGAGTCTTGGGATAATGAAAACAGTGTTCCTATACTGACTCAAATATGGAACCCCTTTTTCTCGTAAAACCTGGGGATATCCTGCGGGGGGGAATACATTTTGAGAAATGGTAACTTAGAGGAATAAGTGAATGTATATTGCATAGATCATCTCCAAATATGAGCTGAGTAGCACTCAGCTAAAACTCAATTCTGATGAGAGCCCAGAGTAAAGGTATTCAGGGCTTTCAAATTGGAGGAAAATCATCAGCTTTATATATCGAATACATTTATGATAAGGATAATACCTTATTTTGGAAACTTGAGAAAGAGAAAGCTTTGCCACCTCTTATGACAATGTTCCATAAAAGCACACACAAGCAGGGTTATATTTCCTTGTAGGGGCCTAGGGCAGGCTGCCCCACAATGGGCCACTTTGATGCAAAGATTTTTTTTAGTTAAAAGCAATCAAAACCCAGGAGATGCAGGAAAAGCTCTCTGCCTCCCCTAAGAGTGCCTGAATTTACATTGGAAAGGAGAGCTTTAATGGGAAGCAACTATTAATAGAAACTCCCCCTTACCTAAGGAACTTATCTACAAGATGGGGCAACCTTGTTTTTCTAAACATCTCCTTTCACCTTCTTGCTAATGACCTCCTTCCCCTCCATATCCTCAGACCCTACTCCTCTCCTTAGCTCATTTAACCTTCGTGTTGCCTCATTGTCTTTGGAATTTCATATCTATGCTGATTCCCTGTGCTACACCTATTAAATTTGATTTTCTTGTGTTAATCTGTCTCATGTCAATTTGCTTCTGAGTCTAGATAGAGGGATCATAGGGCAAAGGAAGGTCTTCCTACCCGACATCCTCAAAAGTCATGTTTGGATATGTTCACATGAGCAGTTGTTTACCCTGAATTCTGCACATGCTTCATGTCAATCCAGAAATGTAGCAAGTATCAATGGGTAACAATTAATCTTGGCAGAACCTCTAAATGTACACCACTTCTCAATGTCTCTGATTGCAGATTGTACATTGCAGAATAGGATGGGGGTTCCGAGAACAACAGCCATGCATTGTTGTTAAGAAAAAGAGTCAGGTAGGGGCGCCTGGGTGGCTCAGTCGGTTAAGCGGCCGACTTCGGCTCAGGTCATGATCTCGCGGTCTGTGAGTTCGAGCCCCGCGTCGGGCTCTGTGCTGACAGCTCAGAGCCTGGAGCCTGTTTCAGATTCTGTGTCTCCCTCTCTCTGACCCTCCCCCGTTCATGCTCTGTCTCTCTCTGTCTCAAAAATAAATAAACGTTAAAAAAAAAATTAAAAACAACAAAACAAAAAGAGTCAGGTATATCTTAGCTTTGATTTGGGATAGAAAGAATATGATATTCAGTATAAATATAGATATGTATTGTCCACTTAACCAAGATGTTTCTTACATTTTTCATTGATACTCTTTTTAAAAAAATTTTTCAGAATAATCTTTCTACTTTGATTTATACTTCAGCCTCGAGCGAAATCAGACATAAAACAATAATATGCAACAAAGACTGTAAAATGAGCAAAGAATGAACTGTAGGCATATTTCTCTCACTAAAACTCTAACCCACTGTTGGACTTTCCAGGTTTGTAAACTACTAATACTGATCATTCATCAGCTTATTCTTGCCTGCAGGCAGATAACAACTACGTAACATTTGATTACTTTGATGACCTTTTTCATTCTTTTGCCATTGAGAGGATGAATTATTGTGAAGAAAATCTAATCTTTCACGTAAAGGTCAAAAATGCTTCATTCTGACTATAATTTATTTTCAACAAGGTGAAAGAGCTGTCTTTCATCATTGACACCGTAACAAGTAGATTTTTTTTAACCTCTATCAACTCTTAACTGTAAACTGTGTTTTTGCCGTCTTGACTTAGTGTCTATAGTTCCGTTTAAATGTTAAAACTTATTTCTAACTCAGGTGTGTTTGTGGCCATAAAGACTGATGAGTGTAACATTTTGCTTGAAAATGCACCTGTATAAAACATTATTGATAACATGCATCGCTTTCTTCAAATAACATCATTTTCTTGTCTTTCTTCCCCTTTTTCTGCACCTTTGCCTGCTTTTTGCCCTTACAACTTCATGTTTCAGTCTCCTGTGAGTCCTGGCTTTGAGGTAGGTACTAATTCTACCTGGCAATAGGAATATGCTTCACCATCTTTTGTAAAACAACATTATACTAATAGGTTGACCTCAGACAATTATTGGTATTGACCCTATGAGAATAATCAGATCAGAATTTGGCTCAGAATCCAGCCTATTGAACTGCAGAAACCCCATTGGTCTTTCTATGAAACTGACAAGATGGGTTGAGAATAGAACAGAATACAGTCAGAACACGCTTTACCCAGCAGCATGTTAACTGAAATGCATGCATATTGGAATTGTATCCTGAAGACAGGGTACCACAAAACCATGCAAGTTGAGGCCACCATCCCAATATGTTTATACACAGGTTTTAGTTGGCATGGTAAAACATAAAACAAGGACTGCCTGCAGATGAATGTAACTTTTTTAAAGAAAGGAGCTTTTAATCATTAATATATTATCACAGTCTATTTAATTATTTTTTAAAAAGATGGTATGCAAGTGGGTATATCGAGGTCTCAGTCCATGAAGAAATTATATTTGGAAAATTCACAAATTTCCTTCATAGAGATTTTAAGTAAACCCCTCTCCAAAATAGGCTTTTTATTTATCTTAAGCAATTGATAGCCTGAATATGGAGGGAAGGCATTTAAATTAAATGTTAAAGCTGAGTATATAACAGTGCTTTTATTGTGATAACTTGTTTTGATGTATTGTCTTTATTAATATTTAGTTTTCCTTATTTCTGTACTTGTGGCACATTGAGAGTTGACATTGTTATTTTTCTTTATGAGACTATGTTTCAAATACCATTATTAGTGTCCATTCTTACATGGTCTTGTTAAGGTAACTATAACAAAAGAAGCTAATGAAAACACAACCAGAACATGTATGAGGTTAAATAAAATTAAGAAATCAAGTTATCTTGGGGTGCCTGGGTGGCTCAGTCGGTTAAGCGTCCGACTTCAGCTCAGGTCACGATCTCACGGTCCGTGGGTTCGAGCCCCGCGTCAGGCTCTGGGCTGATGGCTCAGAGCCTGGAGCCTGCTTCCGATTCTGTGTCTCCCTCTCTCTCTCTGCCCCTCCCCAGTTCATGCTCTGTCTCTCTCTGTCCCAAAAATAAATAAACATTAAAAAAAAAAAAAAATTTAAAAAAGAAATCAAGTTATCTTGATCCTTAGGATATAAAATGAAGAAATTTACTTCAATAATAATAAATTTGTATGTTTGGAAAAATCATCCTAGGTAAAACATTCCTTATATGTCTTTGTAAAATCTTCCTGGTATTATATTGCAATGATATATGATATTAATTTTCTTAATCTCTCCTACTGATTAGTTTGTTTTCTTCTTTTTTTTTAATTTTAAACATTGCTGAAATAAGCCTCTTTGTGTTTTTTTGTTATACATTTATAAAAGTGTTAGTAGGTTTCTCGATCAGCATCTTTGAATGGATCTAGTAGATTATCTTCTTGGAAGCCAAATGGACTGAAAAATATATACAATTTTTTGCCAAATAGTTCTTCAAAAAGTTGTAAAAGTTTAAATTTATAACCCTGCTAACTACAGTGTATAAAAGTTTCTATTGCTTTATCTTCCCAACAATAGATTTGATTCCTATTTTAAACTTAAAAACATTTTTTTTACTAACTTGATAGGTAAAAAATCTCTATGCCTAAATATTATTTACTTATTGGAGGATAAATAGTTTTTCATATATTTATTGGCCATTTGTATTTTACCTATGGTTAATTACCTGTCTCTTTTTCTACTGAGTTGCTTATTGGTTGCTTAGAATCTTTATATATGATTAATTCTCTTTCTATTAATCTATGATGGAAGTATACTTTCAGTTTTATGTGTTTTTGACGTCTTTTCCCACACTGTTATTTTAACAGTGAGAGACATATTTTCATTCATTTTCTTACTATATATAGACTGTTGAGAATAAATCAATATGGCCAAATTCAACATAATATTTTTGTCAAATGATTGAAGAGAATATTTTTTTTTCTGAAGTAAAGGAGCTTAAGTCAAGGTAGAAAATGAAGGAGAATTTAAGACATTGGTGTTCTTTGCAACCAGAGGATATAATTGATATAGTGTTTTTAAAGTACGTTAGGTCTTATGGAATGTTTTTTTTTTTTTTATTTAAGAACTTTATTGAAATTTTAAAAATTATTTTTAAATGTATATAAGGAAGTATTTACTATTATGGCTTTAAAGTTAAGGGGCTCTTTAAAGAATTTATTTTTGCTGAAATTAAATGCTTCTAGTCTAGTGTTTTTGGTAACTCCTAATATTCAGACTGCTTTATAGAAATCATTAGGAAATAAATTGCTCATTCCAGAAGCTTTTCCTGTGTTTGTCTTATATTCTCACTTTTTGCATCCTCTAGTTTTTATGAGTTAGACAATATTGATTTTAACTTGTTATTAATATTAATGGTGCATATTTTCTAAATAATAATTTGGCATAAACTGCTCTATTATTTTCATAAAGTTTACTGACTCACACTTAATTAAGACAAGCATTATATTAAAAGGAACTCTTGCCTGCATAGTTTCCTAGAAAATCTCCCCCAGAAATGACTCATTCAGTTACTGTTTTTGTTCATTTAAAAAAAACAAAAAACAAAAAACAAAAAAAGGAAGACAAGAGAATACCAGTATTGCATTATCTATCTGTAACTGCATATGATTCTGATACACTTTAAAATAGCCGAGGTATATTATTTTCAAATGAGCAAATAATGAAAAAACTATTTCTAATCCTGAATGAAACTATGATGATATTTCTGGCCAAATGAATATTTCCCAGGATATTTTCCAAAGTAGCAGAAGTCTATCAAGAAATAAGAGATTTTAATTGTTATTACTCTTGTGTTCTGGAGTTCCAGGAATTGTGGTGATTCATCTGAATTAAAAAGTCATTTTTCCATTTAAATATACACCACACCATCACATCCATGCAGTACATTTGCCAGATATTGCAAGATTTCTTTTGATGATTGTGTAAACTATTTCTTCAGATTCAGCCCTGGGTAGTGTATATGTTCAATGAGGAAAGACATCCAAGAATTCTTTAAGCAGCACGTATGTCTGTACTTCCCAAAAGTTAGAAAAGTATGTGCAGGGGTGGGTTTGTCAGGAAGGAGGCCTTCAGTAAAATTAAGAGTGTGTGGACTTGATGTGTTACTAATCAGCTGTTACCTGATTTCATTCAATGTGTCTGGCTTATTATATGTACATTATTAATTCATGCTCTGAACAAAAACTTTCAGATGTGTAATTCTAAATGTAAACACTGCATGAGAGTTCTTCATGAACTCCCCTGGAGGAGGGGGGCATTTACCAGTTGCCCATACTTATAAACATATAGGTCTTGGGAACTAATAGGTCTTTAAAGCAGGCTCTAAAGGACCTATGTTCCCCTCAGAAAAGGGACCATGGCTTTCCTAACACTCCCTACAAGCCATGCCTTAAAACAGAAAACACTGCTCTCTACCTTAAGATGCAAAACAGCCCCCCACCCCATGTTATCAATAACAGGCATTTGCTTAGTCTAATGTCATGCCAGACCTGAACAAATTTCAGTCCCTTCTCATTTACTTCCTGATCAATCATGACTACTGAGGTCCTAGTGAGCTCTTAGCTGAGTACTATGGGGAAAAGAAAAAGAAAAAAAAAAAGATTACTGTTCTCAGGAATGTTTCACCCCCCCCCCAAAAAAAAGAATTGAAGGCTTGTCTAGAAAAAATAATAATGAGGTGTGAAGAAAGTGGAATATTGGAATTGGTATTTTAAATTAGACTTCCAGAAGCTTGAGAAATAATTCAGCTTCTAAAATATTTTTCTGTGTTCTCAGAAATATTTAGCTACATGATTTTACTTGATTCATTAGGCATGGTTTTCTGATACCTGGTTCTGTTTGATCCAATGAATGCCCCTCTCCCTTCTCAAGAAGAATGGAAGTATTGCCATTTTAATCATTAATGCAAGATGAAACAATGTCCAGAAGTTATGAGCAAATATACGTACTTCTTTCTCCAAATAGCCTAGTTTTTGGTGATTATTTTTCTGTAGCTGTACACTGAAAATATCACCGAGTGGTATAATTTTATTGAGGGAGTGCTTTCCTATATTTTTAAACTCAAAATTGATAAGGAAAAAACCTTGTCTTATTCTTCTCTCTTTTTTAACTGAGTTACATTAAAATCTAATCTTTGATTCTACCATGTTATTTCAGATGCACATACATAGACACACAGTGCTATGCATTTACCATTCATTGTTATAGGTTAAGATTCTATAAAATGCCATAAAATTATCTTTGTGAGCCCTTAAGTTACACTTACTTTTGAAGGGAGAGGCTCTAACCTTTGTAGCCTTGGATTGTGTTTATGGCGTGCTTTTCCAGCTTTTCCTTGGTGTCTTTAAGTCAGTAATCAATGGGACAGACTCTTTCCAGATTATTTCATTCCATTCTCCTATGAGTTCATAGACCCAGACCAGGCTTTTGTCAACTTAGGCAAGGTCAGATACTATGGGAATATACGTTCCTAACATTACTATTCTTGTTTTTTCCACATAATCTGTTTACCTTCTGATTCACTTTCTATGTGTAGACCAACTCTGACATTTGAAGCCCCAAAGCAGAAGCTGTTGACATCCAAAAGTATTTTCTTCTTCAGTGGAAATGCTCCTTTTTTATTGTGTAGCTTTAGAGTGCAAGGCATTAAGGTCACATTGACTTCAAGTAAAAAGAGAGGTAATCTTATGTTATGTCTCCCCTTTCTTCCAAGATCCCATGGATTTGTAGGATTTTGGTAACTGACATTTTGAAAGAACAGCACATGTAATTTGCAACCATTCTTGAACAGTTCTGGTGCTTTCCCTGCAAAGAGTGGATCACTTAAAGCAAATAGTAAGGTTCCTTTACCCTTCATTTCTGTTTACCTAAAAAGAGTGATGCAATAAAAAAGTTAATATAACTTTTAAAACTACTTTAGCATTCGGAAACTCCAGACCACCTTGTATTTTTAATAAGAGAGCATTTATGTTATTAGTGTGACAGCTTTCACAAATCACAGCAAACATTAAGAAATGAATTCTCTGTTGTAAAATACAGCATCGGTCACCACTAAGCAAGGGCACACTTTTTTTTTCCTGCCCTGTAGCAACTCTTTTCAATGTTAAGAAAAGGTGTTGATTAGCATTTATTTATGCTATACATATTTAGGGTATCCAACTGAGGGGCCAGACTCATTTATCTGTCATACTTGGCAGGCAGTTCAAGGGAATCAGAATTGTAACAGAAGAGCACTGAACGATTGAGAGTCACCTAATGCTCTACCCTCCCTCTACTCAGTGAAGTGCAGGGCATGGAAACATGAGTGTTTTCTGAATGACCCCTTTTCCTCCACCATGGGGGTGTTTTATCTTTTCTTCAAACCTTCATATACATGGGCACTTACTCTGTGTGAGACAGTATTCCAGAAGTTGGTGATACAGTGTTGAACAAAACCATCAAGATTCTCTCCTCATGGCACTCACATTCTATGAAAAGAGACAATAAAAATACAATAAGCAAACAGGTAAGTAAGACCATTGCAGGCTGCAGTAATGGCTTTGGAGGAGACAGGATGGTGTGCCAAAGAATAACAAAATGTGAATGGGGAGTGAGCAGTAAGTTAGATGGTCTGGAGGCCTCTCGGAGAAGGTGATATATGAACTGAAATCCAAAGAATGAGGCAGAACCATGTATACAGAAAGACAGGAAAAGCACATATTGTGATAGTCCATAGTAACAATTATGTTTTATCCAAAATTCTATTGGATTTAAAGTTACTGGGCACAGAGACTTATTTACTGGCCTTTCTATGTCTAGCAGCATCTGAATTGGGTTTTCAGGTAAGATTTGCCCCAGGAAACACTTGCTAAATTAAATAGATCAATCTTGATGGCAGTAGTAGGAACTATCATAAGGTGGTATTCTGCACAGTTCTTTGAGTGATAGTCCAAAATACTAGATGTTAAAACTTCTGAAATAAAGGATTAATGTTTGGTTGGATCTGTTTTCACACAGTTGTGCTTGTATCTTTTAAGTAGAACAGCACCTGAATAAGAAAGCAGGCAGACAACTGAGTGATGCTTATACAATAGAAGCTGTTTATTAAGTTAGTCATTTTGTGCTAGAAAACATGTATGATTCAGATGCTATCCTCTGAGCACAGACAATCTGGTTGAAAGTCTCTTCTGTAGGTCAAGGTTAAGAGATTCACAATATTCTGTAGGTCAAGGTTAAGAGATTCACAATATTTTTGCATTGCATTTTGGCATATAGAACATGTTATTACTTAATTATTCTCACTTTACCCCCAAGAATTGTACCATCGTGACTTAAGTGAAGGGAAGAAAATACTTCTTGCTTTTCTATTAGCATAAAACCAGGGAATGTGAAAACTGGGAGGAGCTAAGGAGAGAGGAATCATTATTTATCACCTGGAGTGAGACTACATGAATTCATAGTTCTGCTACTGACAGACTGTGATCAGGGGCAAATGATGTAACTTCCCTATGATTCAGTTTACTAATTTGTAAAATGGGGATCATAACACTAGTGGCCATGGAGTGTCAATGAATTAATGCATGTAAAGTGCTATGAAAAGAGTTTGGCCCATATAATGGTTAAAGAAGGTGTTTTATGTCATTGTCTTGTTTAAAGGTCTCGGAATTCCCATGGGCGAGATTTAGTCCTCAAATGAGTTGACTGGCTGGCACAATGTTTCAGAATTTTTTCAGAGTTGCCAACACTTGGAAATAGAGTTACTTCATAAACAACTAGATTTTCTGCTTGGTTTTTGAAAAACTAAGAGGTCAGCCAACACGGGGCTCACATACTCACGTGGATTACTAATCCATGAGTTTGGCCATCCCTTTTATTCTGAACCTGTCCTCTCTAATTTCTTATATTGGCCACCATTCTCCATCGCATCTCTCATACTGACAGTCTACCCATTGCTTTTAACAACCTACAAGTATTGGAATTTACTGTCCCTTTCTTTCCAGAGCAGAAGAGTTCTGAAAGATTTTGTATTTGCATTGGATATGCCAAGCAGGGGTGAGGAACAGGCAGACACGTAGAGAGAGCAGTTGCAGTGAAAAGCATTCCTTAGCCAACTGTACTCTCTTAAAATTGAAACCCTGTAAAGCAGATATGTCAAAGTCACAACCCAGTTAATATTACATTTAAAAGGAGGCTTACATAATAGTTTGTATCTTGAATATCTCTATTGAAATGTCGCATCCATTATCTCCTTGCAGTTACTTCTTGAAAACATTAATTCTGTTCAGTTCAAGCAATGTTTATTGTTTAGCATGTACCAGGCACTTCTTCCATTAACAGAGTTCAAATATGATTAAGTCACTGTCCTTCTCTTAGGAGCTTATTGTCTAATGATTGAGACAAGTCAGAAAAAGATGTCAACGCGTATGCCAAAGTGTTGTCTTCTGTTTCTCTTTGACTCAAGGGGAGCTTAATGTCACCCCAAATCCATTCCCAATATGAGGCTGTGAAGTGAATTTTACTTAATAAATATAAATATTTTAAAACCACAGAGGTTTTCATTTGAGCCATGCATTTTGTAAAGTGACTTTTATCTTGCAAAATCTATGTTTGATTTTTACATAAATGGCAACAAGCAAACCACAAGGAAAGGCAACTTCCCACCCTCTGTTTTCCAGCTTTACTAATGAAGGGGACTCATTTTGAACCGCAAAGTAGAATATACCTTGTTGGGAAATGGTTTCAGAGTCCTGTTAAATGTTAAAGACATGCTGGCAGTTGGAGTTTCCATAATGTAATCTAAGCAGTCATTTCCTGGGAAGGTTCCAAACTTGCTGAGTCATTAATTTAGCATACCAGGTTACAGAACAAATTCAGCCTCTAGAAAAGCAGGGTATTTTATCCATGTAAGTAGGTGTTCAACACATACAGTTTTTACTTTGGCTGTAATTTCAAATGAATACAGTTAGCATAAGAATACTATAGGCACCTCACAAAACTTAAAATAATTAATCTCTGTAACCTTTATGTAATCTCTAATACTGGCTTTAAAACTCAGCTTTCATCATTTTTCTGCTCTCCTGTTCTCTTCTGTCCATGATGTGATATATCACTGAATACAGAAATGAAGTCTTTATACTTTGTATCAAGTATAATTTGCCAAGTCAAGTCATTTCCATACACACACACACCAATACCATACTTTGCAGTTATCTTGGGGCTCTCACAAAGGTTTCACACCTGTAACTTGATCTAAACTCCTCCAGTCTAGAAAAGAACAGTTGATAATATCAAGAGCTGATGTGGAAATGTAAGTTTTTAGAAGTACCCCCTCCTGCATGTGCTTGCCATAATTAAGGGAAGTTGAGATCTGTTCTGTGAGTTCTGAGCCATGTTTTTCTCTGAACATAATAGTGAAGCAGAACGAGACAAAATGTAGCTGTGCCCTTTCCAGAGCATTTCACCTTTTCTCCCTTTTCCCATAAAACATGATCATTCAGCAGGTTGCTCGGGTTCACTAAATACACACTGCCAAACTGGAACAGCAAGTAACAGTGGAAATTAATTCAAACACCATTTAGTTTACCTAGTAAAACCTTCACTAGTGTTGATAGGTAAGGAAGAATTTTCTCTTTACTAAAGTTAACTTTAAAGAAAGATCTTATTTAAAATTCTAAGGGACTGTGCACATTTCAATTCTACAAATAAGTAAAAAGAATAAAATGAAGTAAGTTAAGGAAAAAGTAAAACAATACTATTTCTCTTTATTTTAGATGATAACGTGTCACATGCACAAAAGCCTGGTTGTTTAAGTCAACATTACCCTTTACTTTGACTCACCACGAAGTCATACCATATTGAAGTTCTCATAAAGACCAAGTTAGCTGGCTTTAGATCAATGAGAATTTGTTAAGCATCTATTTTCTTTACCATTACCAATTTCTAAATCTTGCCTACTCTGTAACTTGATGCAACAAACAAAATACTGTAATTATGGCTTTCCGGTCTATATACCTTCAAATAAAACTTAACCTAATAATTAAAATGACATTTTTTGGCTTAAAATAGTAACTGAATATTAATTACTAATGAAAAATGTATTGGTGTTCTGAAAATCCTTAAGAGTGTTTGGTTTGTGTTCACATCATTAGAAATAGTTTCAAAGGGATTATTAACAAGATTACAGAAATGTTAGTTCTTAAACATTTCCATAAACTATGATAAATGTGTGTTACAGGGCATGGCTTTATTTCATAGGCTTTTGTTTTTCTGTTTGTTTTATAATCTGTTAGGTATCAATAAAGGCCTTGTTTTGCATTTTGGTTGAAGAGTGGATAAATATCTCATAAGCATTTACAAAATTATCAAATAGTGACCCCATCTTCCTTTTTTGTCTTGGCTAAGATTTGCGTCCTTGTAGGGAAAAGCACGCGTGTATGTGTGTGTGTGTGTGTACACTCCAGAAACATAGAGTATAATTGTACAAACGAAACTCTGAAGGCCTCCCCATTCTCCCTTTCCCAGAGTGTTTGTTATCTAGTAAAATTAAACAACATAAGCTCCTGGGTCATGATGCTAACTGATTTTAATTTTAAAATGTCATGAATACCAGGAGGGCACTCTTTATTAATACTATTAAAACCTCAAATTCCTTTTAAATCTTAAGTGCTGTTAAAGTCTTAATTTCTGACATTATAAATTATAGAATTTGTGAGATGTTATTCAGTGCCAAGGACGCATGTGGCTGTGTGAATCTCACCATTGCCTAAATAATGTGTGTAATACAGTCTGTGGACCATAGTGACAGCAAACTTTTCTTCTATAAACTCATGTAACATTTAAAAATTCCTTATTTAGTCCTACCTTGAAGGTAATAAAATAAATGACTTCTAGTTTAAGGCAGTGTTTAAGTGAATGTTACCATGTTGGATAACAAGAAAACATTCAATTTATCAGATTGCCTCTCGCTCTTCTAAGTGAATTTGCATCACAATATAGTAAATAGTCCTTTGTGAAACTGACTCTAGGAACACAGCCTAGAATTAGGTACCTTAAGATTAAGGAAAATAGCTGAAGAGTGATTTGGTCAACTTTTCATAGGATTTCCCAAGTCTGAGAACATTTTAAGTCTGCTAAGAAAGTGTGATGTCAGGTCAGCTTTTATTCTGAGTGTTGAAACTTTCCAACTATGGAAAAATATCAATTTTCATTTTAGACTGTGCTTAAAACTGGCCTGGTGGCTACAGTTACTCAAGAAGGATACAAAAAACTGGGACCTAACCCTGTGAAAATTTAATAAATTTAATTATTTTTCAGTTCCATTGAAGATATTTATTCAGTATATTCATGTTCATGATTCTGGTTTGGCAAACCTGTGGCCTATCTTTAAGCTCCCTAGACTTCTCTGTGTGGGTTGAAACTTTCCAGGGTAATTATCCTTTACAGTTATCTTTATGGGATTTATCTTTATGGGATTGTAATTATAAATGTAACTGTAGACATAATATCCCTATGACAAATTTCACCTCAGATTTCTTTTGATTATAGCTAGTGAACTGGCAAATCAAAATTTCTCCATTTGGTAATAAATGGTGTTACCTTTTGGTGCCAATAGTCATTGAAATGGTTAGAAATTGTATGTAAATAAGATTTCTTTCTCATCTTGTCAGTAATCATTCCAAACCTGGCACTGACTGAGTAAGGTGATAATATAAGGGCTCTGGAGGCAAACAAATATAGGTTCATGTTTTGACTTTCAGTAGCCTTTGACTCAAGAGGATATACTTCAACTTTATGAGCTTAGATGGCTGAACTTTTGATAATAAACCCTATCTTGTAAGGTTCCTCACACAATGATTACTAAAGGTAGGAGCTTAATAAATGAGATGTATAATTACAATAAAACTATTAAAAAGTAATTCAATTCCTCCTTTATTCTGATGATTTCAAAGTACATTTATTCTGATGATTCCCAAGAACATTTCCATGATATCAAGAGCTATATGAAATTGTCCAAAAACAGAAGACACAGTTAATTTTAATTCATTTAATTAAAAAAAAAATCTATGTACTGGGCTAATTAAATAATTTTAAAATGGAGACAAGAGTGCACAGAGATATCCTTATAAAGAAACACCCGTATTTGTGTGGCTCATATAGTCCACTAGTTTATTTGTTTTTCAGTTGTAAAAATGATAGCATAATTTTAGCCCTTCACTTTTATACTGTTGAAGAGTAACATAAAGCCATATTTATTTTTTCTTTGAGGGAACCCAAAGGAGCTGTAACCACTTTTCAGGTGATGTACTATGTAGGGCAGACAGATGGGATTTACTTGTTATCTTCTACCTTGCTGAACTGCTTGCCTTTTTTAATACTTTAGAAAATTTCCATCAAATAACATGTGTAGTGGGGTTAAAAACAATTTTTTATTTGCTTTCAATTTTATACTTCTGTATTACAACTAATTACATTACTTTTTTAAAGCCAAAAATACTTTCTAACTCCTACAAATCAGGTTCAAATATTATGATCTCTAGTTCTCTTCTTTTTAGATTTTTAAAAATAAGATAGGTCAAATGAGAGAAATAAAGGAGGTATAAATTACATTAAATAACAGAAACACAGTTTTAATTTATTACTCTCATTTTCTTATGGATCAAACTGCTAAATAGTAAGGCAAAATGCAATTAAAAACATATATACTTTTAGGGGTGCCTAGGTGGCTCAGTTGGTTAAGTGTCTGACTCTTGTCTCAGCTCAGGTCTTGATCTCAGGGTCGTGAGTTTGAGCCCTGTATTGGGCTCCATGTTGGACTCTGTACTGGGCATGAAACCTACTTAAAAAAAAATGTGTGTGTGTGTGTGTGTGTGTGTGTGTGTGTGTGTGTTTTATATCAAGTCATCTCTTACATATTATTATCCTTTATTGTATTTCAAACATATAGCAAAAGTCACCATCAGAGTCATTTATTGGTCGAGAAAAGAGGTCAAATTCTCAGTCATATATTGGACGACCAATTCAGCTCGACAAGATTTTGATGTCTAAAGTGAAAGTGCCACACACATTCGTCATCCACTCCTACACCAGGCCCACAGTGTGCCAGTACTGCAAGAAGCTTCTCAAGGGGCTTTTTAGGCAGGGCCTGCAATGCAAAGGTAAGGATGATCTTGCCACCAAATATTTGTCACCAGCCAAACTTTGATCCGGAAATTAATCCTCAGCCATTTGAAGGCACTGGTTTTTTTTGTTTGTTTTGTTTTGTTTTTGTTTTTTACAACTTTTCTTTTTTATCAATTCTATGTTTTTGTTTTCTTTTAAAATCTTTATGATCAGACTGCAGATTCAACTGTCACAAACGTTGTGCATCCAAAGTACCAAACAACTGCCTCGGCGAAGTGATCATTAATGGAGGTAGGTAAAAGATCAGTCACGCTGTGCTTCTTTCCTGTTCAGGAGTGTGTCCGTGATGACTTAGCTGTATTTCTTCTTTTTTCTGTTCAGATACTTGTGACCCAGCCGAAAGTAAATTATGGGCTCAGTTTGTCCTGTTTTACTGTAGAAAAGCACTCATCATTGAGTTTTGATAAAAAAGAAAACAAAAACCAAAGAGCTTTGCTTGATTTTTATGCAGTGCACAGCTAGTACTGAAAACTTGGATGTCTACAGTTTCTTTCTCAGCTCTCTTTTTAATACTCTTGTCCTAGTTTGTTCAAAAATGTGGAAAATGTTGGAATGCCTGCAAGTTATAGCTCTCAGTCTCTTTTTCTCTGTCCTTTTAATTCCAAGCATTGAGATGGAGATTAATTTTTCTTCCCTGTCTGTCAAGGGAGGGAAGAATCAGAGACTGACCATCAGGAAATAATCATCCCTTCCTCCACTCAGTTAATTCCATTATGTGTGTTCTTGTAAACTTGAATCTTTAATAATAATACAAAGAACTTTAATTCAGCTAATTGAAAATATATATTGTGTTTTATAGTTGGGACTATTGGGGAAATCCTAATGTCATAAATTAACTTTGAAGGACACCTTAAGAAAAATACCACATCCTAAAGGAACAGCTTACATTTTCTCCCCAGGTAGTCTTTCTAATGCAGCCTTAGCAAATATTTGACTTAGTATCCCAGGATAACTTTTTCTGTAGATAGTGGACTGCTTTATACCTTCAGTCTAGTATCAGTTTTATGATTCCTCTGGGGAAAAAATGGTGACAGAAGACCAGAGAAACAATTGAGCATTTTTGTTGATAAAACTCTGAAGAATAAATGGTAATATTTGCTCCAGAATTTTCTTCTCTAGAAGAAATATATATCTAGAAGAAGAAGAGGGGAAGTCTCTTGAAAGCATTCCTATGCTAGTTTCTGCCTTGGAGATTTATGAATTAGCTGCCAAAATGGAAAGCTTGGCAATCTTCCTACTTTCTGTGGCATGTAGAATTCACTTTGTTCAGGCCCAGGAAACGTCAGTATGTGCTTGATAACTGGAACTAAGGGGAAACAGTGCAGTTTTTGATACTGTGGATTACTTTGAAATTGCATTTTCCCATACAGTCAGAAAAATCTAGTAAAATGTGAATTTTTCAAGCTTGGCAGGCTAAGAAAGGTCCCTGATCAGTCTATTTTCCAATTTTAAAATAAGTACTCTGCATTAGTAAGTACAGTTGACCCTTGAACTGACCCTTGAACTTAATGTATTGGAATCCATGACTTCAAGTTACTAGAATAGCAAGAATCAATGACCCCCATCTTGGATGTGAAAGTTTCCCTCATCTTTGCATATATTTCTTTTTCCCACAAGGGCTGTGCTACTGAAATACATCAGTTTCCTCTTCCCTTGTTCCTGGTATCACTTTGCTTCCTAGAAGTTTGCTTCTATCCCACCCTTGGCTTCCTGCCAAGGCTCTCCATAACTTTTCATCTTTTTAGGCTTAGGGGCATGAAAAAGAAACATCTGCGTGTAAAATTATATATTCATCCTCTGATAAGTTCAGATACTTATGAAATAAAAAAAGGAAAGGGAAAGAGAAGATAAATTCTTGAAATAAGTATTTTTTAGGGCTTCCAATTGATATGTTGTAGGATTGCCTAACTCCCGTAACCCCGACTAGGATTTCAGGTTTATCACCATGGATGCAAAACAATTTTTCAGATTTGCTTAGCCCTGGGGCAGAGTCTGATGTGGTCATGGAAGAAGGGAGTGATGACAATGACAGTGAAAGGAACAGTGGGCTCATGGATGACATGGAAGAAGCAATGGTTCAAGACACCGAGGTGGTGATGGCAGAGTGTCAGAATGACAGCGGGGAAATGCAGGACCCAGACCCAGACCCAGAGGAGTCCAACAGAACTATCAGGTAAGGGCTGTACTCCCGGTTTCAGTCCAATAGGGGGATTTGCTTTTTAGGACACTTTGATATTTTAATCTATCGAAAAAGAAATTTCAAGTGTTTGCTTGATTTGCTTATGAATGCTCTCTGAACTGTAGAGGAGAGCTGGTGGAGTGAGGAGGTCAGATTGCCTTGGAGCAGTATAGTTTGCATCCTCTTCCTAGCATTGCTTCTTTCTATGATCCCTTTCCTTTTGCATGTGAGAGGTACTCATGTTTGCCATCCACAGGTTTACTACTAAATTACTGTTTATTCAGCGCTCATTGTGTGGGCCTGCAAAAATCGGGGGCCAACCTCAACAGACACCATCTACCTTAAAGCTGACCCCTAATACAAATATCACATATGTCTACATCTTACTGTGTTACTGTCTTACTTCAGAAGTATGTAACATTTTATATTTGGGATTTAATAATCTATACTTCTTGATTATTAGATAATCCCCATTTTTGATATCAGGGATCAGCACACTGTGGCCAATCAGGCTGCTGCCTATTTTGAAATGAAGTTTTATTGGAACATAGGCATGACCATATTGTCGATGGCAGCTTTTGTACTACAATGGCAGAGTTAAGTATTCTGCAGAACTTAAAAATGTTTATACCTGGTCTTTCACAGAAAAAGTTTCTCAGCCTCTGATTTATATTATAAAATGTATTCAGAATTTTGTATCAATTTTATAAATGCCATATTTATTGACAATCTGGAATTGCTCATGGGAGTAGAGCAATAAAATAATTAGATTTTTTCAATGAATGGCATAAGAAATATTTTTTAACTACTGGAAAATGTCAGCCTTATGACCCAACTGTCTTTGAAGGTGTACATTTATTTCTGTAGTATCAAAATGGGGAGAATATTCGGAAAGGTGCTTGCATTTATGCATGGGGGTAGAGAAGAAGACAGGAAGAGACAGACCAGACAGGCAAAGAAAGCGATGAAGGATCAGCATAATTCCATGAATGATAAATATTTAAAAGAGAGTTTAAACAGCAGATTCTACTTTTTATGAAATTATCCAGACTCAAATTCATGTTAAATGATATTATGCACAATTAATATTTTGACTGTAATATGTAATAAGTAAGCAAATAAACTTTTATGTGTGGTTCTGAATACTGTGGCCTCAGTACAGTAAGACAGTAATCTAATGTTTACCTGAAAACTTAACACCATGCAGTTCAACCTAAAGACTAAGGTGATTATTATCCTGCCTCAGAATTTTTATTTTTTTTTATCTATTTTTTTAACGCTTATTTATTTTTGAGACAGAGAGAGACAGAGCATGAATGGGGGAGGGTCAGAGAGAGGGAGACACAGAATCTGAAACAGGCTCCGGGCTCTGAGCTGTCAGCACAGGGGCCCGATGCGGGGCTCGAACTCACGGACCGCGAGATCATGACCTGAGCCGAAGTCGGCACTCAACCGACTGAGCCACCCAGGCGCCCCAGAATTTTTAAAGTATACATGTAAAGTGCCTATCACTCAGAGTAATCCAGATTCTGAACCATGATATTCTGACAGTACATTTCACCAAAAATGCGATATGAATGTTTTTTGACTTTCATTCTGCAATAGCTGAAATAAGGTTTTATGCAGGAAAAGATCTGTATCTAAAAGCATTTCTCTCCCAAAATATTTTGACTTTTCAAGTCCATCAACAAGCAACAATATCCCGCTCATGAGAGTCGTGCAGTCTGTCAAACACACAAAGAGGAAAAGCAGCACAGTGATGAAAGAAGGCTGGATGGTCCACTATACCAGCAAAGACACACTGGTAAGATCCACAGCCAGCAATGCACTCTCTGCTTGCTAGCTTCGATTTGAAGAATTGCCAATGCCTTGTCGAGACTATGGGATGGGAGTTACCAGGAACAAACCTCTGCTCAGGCATGGCATAGGATCAGATAGAACACATTAACATTCTCTAGGTGTCAGATATAGTTGAGCAAGCAACTGAGCTAGAAAAAAACATAGGCAGCAGTCTCAGGGAAACAAAATCATTGACCTCTATTACTTGAGATGATCTCCAAACTACTTGAATGAATACCTGTCATTTTATAGCAATAATGAAAACGACAATATGTGCTTTCTCAATGCTCCTCTGGGATTCAGAATTTGAAGGAAAAAAACACTGCATTTTAGGGAGAGAAAAAAACTATGATAATTCATATACTTTTCAAATCCTTAGTTAAGTGTTCACTTAACAACTAACCTATTCGGGAATATAGTGATCCTATACTGTTTTAGATAAAGGACAACATATTTTAATTTTTTTAAATGTAGTCTGAGGTGTTCACTACTCCAGATTCTCCTAGTAGGTGGCAAATGAGATTGTGCATGTGTGTAAGAGAGAAAAAAATTGATCTTCATTTTTGTAGAACTAAGTGACATTTGGTGATAAGCATCTTTCTCACTTACTGGTAGTAAGATAGGTGGTTATTCCTCACCTCCTATCTATAGGATCTCCATTTTTTCTTTTAACAAATAGACAACCATAACCTAATTACACTATCTGTAATATCAGTATTTTCTTCTGGAGAGAGATTTACATGACTTATTGTGGGATCCAACTGAATATCATCTTTTAGTTCTTCCTAGACATGGTATACAGTATTTAAAATATATCTAGTATATTTGACTGGTCTAAGGTTAGTTGTGGATGAGACCAAGAACACTGCTAGGGCTTTTTGGTCTAAAAAGATGAATACACAGATACACATGCACACACATACATACCCTAAAATCGTGGAACATATACATAGACTCAACAAGAACCTAATCACCAAATCATAGAAGTTTAGATCTGTTGTGATGTTTAGACAAGGTAGAGTTTGATGCATTCCCCTGATTTAGTTAAATTGATATCATGGAATCAGACTTGACATCCTCCAAAATATTCTTTAGTTATTCTGTAATATTCAGAATTCTTCCATTTCTAATGGAAGCCAAAATATTTGACTGGATCAGCATGGCATTCCTTATGTTCTGAAATAATGAGTATACATAAATATTACATCTCATTATCTCTTATTATAGCTCTTATATTTAACACTTTTAATTTCATTACAAACTACAAATCCACGTCTAGCTCTATAAGTAGTCAAATAAATTTTAAAATAGAATTATTTACTATGCATGTACTAAGTGTCAGACACTGCACTGGGTGCTAATATATTACCTCCTTTATTATTCCTAACCTTCTGATATAGATGCAGAAACGTATCACACATTTGCTGAATAGTCATCTTCTATAATCTAAAATTAAGTGTGAATCTTCCTGGTCCATAGCCCATGAATTTTCCACCACCAGATCTTATCTCCCCATTGGGAAAATGTTTATGTTTTTATCAATCTTGGGTATTATTTTATAATCTGTAAGTATTTTAAAAATTTTTTAATGATCCTGAATCTTACCTCTGTTTCAGCGGAAACGACACTATTGGAGACTGGATAGCAAATGTATTACCCTCTTTCAAAATGACACAGGAAGCAGGTACTATAAGGTAAGGGTGGCTTTTTCCCTGATTGGAGTCTTCTGCCCCCTCTTGTCTTCTCATGAGAATGTTAGGGTATCAGGAATACGAAATACATCTAGCAGACATGACTATTTTGTGCTTGCTCCAATAGATATTTTTTTTCTGACATTTGCAGATTTGGGGAGAATCAGATTGTGACCCCAAGTTAGTCATCTGTGAGTTTCAAATTTCCCTGTGGAGTGCTTCTGGCCCTATTGGATGGTGGTGGGGAAAAGGAATCTTAACTGAATATGTTAGATATGTATATTTTAACTAGAAAATTCAAGGCCTGGGAGATAAGTGACAAGAAAATTCTTGAAATCCATTCTATCCAGCATTTTTTGCTTTTTTTTTTTTTTTTTTTTTTCATAAATAGCCTCACAGCACATTGCCAGGAGGGTTAAGAAACATCATGTGATGTCTTCATACTTTGCTGATATTCATAAAGAGCACTTTCCTCTAGAGAAACATTTGGCAGCAGTTTTCATTTTGTCTCCCCACATGAAATAATACAGATGTCACACATGTATCACCCAGTAGAAGGTGCCTCTGAAAGAAGTTCATAGTGAAAACAGTATATACTTGCTCCTTCAAACTTCATGCGGACTCAGCCATAGTTGACGGGCCTCTCTGTGTCCACTGTCCACAGCTCTCACACAAAAAGGAAACCTCATTACATTTTAAATTAAAAATTTATTTTAAAAGTCATTATTCCTTAGTCATTCCATACCTCTGGGAAGACAATGTGGTGATTAATTTTTTAATGTCAAATTGTCTGAAAAGCAACTACTTAAAAATTTTTTTAATGTTTATTTATTTTTGAGAGAGAGAGACAGAATATGAGCAGGGGAGGGGCAGAGAGAGAGGGAGACACAGAATCTGAAGCAGGCTTCAGGCTCCGAGCTGTCAGCACAGAGCCCGACGCAGGGCTCGAACTCACGAACTGCGAGATCATGACCTGAGCTGAAGTCAGACGCTCAACTGACTGAGCCACCCAGGTGCCCCTAAAAGCAACTACTTTTTTTTTTTTTAATTTTTTTTTTAACGTTTATTTATTTTTGAGACAGGGAGAGACAGAGCATGAACAGGGGAGGGGCAGAGAGAGAGGGAGACACAGAATCTGAAACAGGCTCCAGGTTCTGAGCTGTCAGCACAGAGCCCGATGCGGGGCTCGAACCCACGGACCGTGAGATCATGACCTGAGCCGAAGTAGGACGCTTAACCGACCAAGCCACCCAGGCGCCCCACGCAACTACTTTTAAAATCAATCTCTGAGGCCTTCCTCACTAAAACTGTTCATTTGGCAATATTATGATATTAACATCTATTGAATTAAATTATATGATGCATTTTAGTGCCTTAAAGGATAGTCAAAGCTTAAAAACAGCCATGCATATCCAAATGCATTTCAAAAGTGTTGTGATTCTACCTCATAGGTATAAAAGTCAATCTTTTATATTCTTAGATCTTGATGCAGGTTCAAAACCATTATTTGTATTCATACATTTTCTTGCCACATGAACATAGTAGAAAGGTCACTTGAATTTTTCTGGTGAGAGGAGATGATAAACTTTCCCCTAGTACAGGTATTTTTGAATTTTGCTTACTAGTATTCTGTGTTTGTCACATGTGCCTAGCATGAATTTTATTTGAAAGTTTACATACTTTTGATAAACTGCAGTTACTACACTCTTTCTTCCACAGGAAATCCCCTTATCAGAAATTTTATCTCTGGAACCAGCAAAACCTTCAGCTTTAATTCCTAATGGGGCCAATCCTCATTGCTTTGAGATCACTACAGCAAATGTAGTATATTATGTGGGAGAAAACGTGGTCAATCCTTCCAGCCCACCACCAAATAGCAGTGTCCTCACCAGTGGCGTTGGCGTCGATGTGGCCAGGATGTGGGAGATGGCCATCCAGCATGCTCTCATGCCTGTCATACCCAAGGGCTCGACTGTAGGTTCAGGAACCAACTCGCACAGTGAGTATGCTCTAGTTTTGTGTCTGTAGAACAGATAAAGAGAGCTTCTTTGGGGATGACTTAGTTTATTGGTGAACATAGGGTCTCTATATGGAAGCTGCTAAGATACTTCATTAAATGATCCTATTTTATTTTTTTTTAATTTTATATGAAAATTTGAACAAATTCACGTAAACCCTGTATATTTATTAGGCAATAGCAGAAACCTAGAGCTGTTGGTCGTAAAAGAAGGAGTAATCTAGTCAGCTTGAGTTTGATCTGGAATCCCAGTCTTGCTATTTGCATATCTGAGTTAACATGTTTCCTCAAAACTGTCCTACTCTGTGTAGGATACTGGGTGTTCAGAGTACTTGGAAGCTCTAGAAAATTGTATCCCAGGAAGAAATCCCTGTTCATTAGTAGAATGAGACAGATTTTACCAAAATGCAATCATGATAAAGGGTTGAGGATGAATTTTAAAAAGATATTTTAGAGGAATATCTATGTAAAAATATGTAATTTTAAATTTTATAATGGCTATTAATAGCAAATCCTATGGGGGGAAAAAAACCTGTTTTTCATATCACAGTATGTTATCTTCTGATCTTTCACAGCTTTTCAATTGATGTCTAACCCAGTGTACATAGAAATAGATTATATATGTTTATTTTATGGCTAAGGATTTTACAGGAGGTCTCTATTATGATCCCTAAAACAACCCAAACAGGTGGACGTTAATGATTTGTCTGTTTTACAAGGTGAGGCCATCAGGCCCTAGAGAGATTAAGTTGTCTCAGCTTTACCAGAGCTGTGAAGAGGCAGCCAGCATTTAACCCAAGGCTTCATGACTTCAGACTCTAAACTGACAAAATATTCTTTTTTTCAAAACCAAGTACAGAGTAAATATGTAATTGTAAAGGAAAGAAATATTGTAATGAACTTTTCCTAGAAACATTTAATTGCTGTGATTTAAAAACAACCCTTCAGCTTGATTAGTAAACATGTATCTACCTGTTTTGCTATTACTTCACTTACTTCCTTTGTGTATTTTTTAACATGTATTTCCAGGAGAGATTTCTGTGAGTATTTCAGTATCAAATTGCCAGATTCAAGAAAATGTGGTGAGTATATACCTACTAATATAAAGCTTGGTAATGTGATTCTTTATTGGAAAATAAGGATCTTAAAATGCATTTTTATTTATCTAACATTTTAATTTTACAGTATTTTCTAGAAAATAAAATTGGGTCTATTTGGATATTTTTCTTCCATAAGATTTTAGAAACATTGCATTATGTGGATTTTTTAAGTGATCTTCTTCCTAAATACCTATTATTCATCTCAGATGAATAATTCTAATGTAGTGACTGATTTTTCCCACATTTGCCCTTCTTGGTATTAGAATTTTAATGGTTGATATAACACAATACCAAACAAAATAAATTCTTTGAGTTGCATGAGTAGCTTAAATATGCCCTTATCCTCATTCCTTGATTGCCACCTAGGAGCGCTGTCATAGGGCAAGGCATTGGAAATGCTTTTAGAGTCACTTGTATGCAGCAAGGAGACCTCAGAAAACTCCATAATTCAGAACGTATAGTCCATATTCTAACACCCTCATCAGCTGCTCCACATAACTCCATCCTTTCAACTCAGTTTTTGAAAATTATAGACATATTATGAGATAATTTATTATGCTTCATTATTATGCTTTGTAATTTATACATGTCATGTCAGGCAGGCAAAATGTAATCAAGCCTTTCCCACCCTGTCCTATGACTCAAGACCTTTTGCTGTATTTTGCCTGTTATACTTACGACCAAAAGCATGATGTTTATAGCCTAACTTACATTGATGTGAGTTTAGGTTTTAAAGAATAAACTCTGTGAAACTCTATTCATCACTAGTTATAGCTTTGCAAACTTTGTTCCGGTGGCATGAAGTAAACTGGAAATCAAAGTTGAATTAAAGAGAATTAGGAAAACTTCATAGTATTCTTATGCTGTCAGTCCTGAAGTACACTTCTAGACACTTGCAGGTTCCTGTTGTTCTTGCTCAGCCAGAGAATATTTGGGGAAATAAAGGTTAATCTATAAACCTCCTGGAAAATTCTAGATACCTGTCTAGTGATTCCACTTTGTTCAGCCACTGTTGTCCCCTGAAAATTTGGGGTGGGCCATTGAGCCATGTGAAAAAGATGGAGTGGCTTGGACTTGAAATACTGGAGTAGTATTAATTTGTTTTATCTCCAGACAGCCTTGAACCCACCCATGGATACTCTGAAGGGATAACAGGATAGAGACAATGCATGATTGTTTTCTAGGGAAGAGCACAAAGGAAAAGATAAGAGTGGATAGGATATGAAGTGATGTGAAAGGGCTCTTTCTCTAAAAAGACAAAGAGTACAAGAGTGGAGGATATGCAGAAAATTCAGAATGATAGAATAGGAATAGGAATACATTAAGTGAAAAGTACTGTTTGTGTTTTCATGAGCGTGGTCATCAAATTGGAGACTGTAAGACCTAGATTAAAGCAAAATGCTCTATTTAGCATTTTTTTCAAAAAGACTAGACATTTGGATCATGTGATCTCCAGAAGTGGTTTATAAAAATGGAAGAGTTTAGTTACCTCACAGATGAGAATTCCACAGTGGATTGTCATCCTTCTGTACTATCTCCAATCCATGGTGATTCAGCCCTTTCAGTTTAGATTCATCTGGGTGTGATGAATGGATGATCCATAGAGGCGTCCTCACCATCCTAACCGTAGAGAGTAGGGTGATTGGAATCAGGACTGGCACAGATATGTGATTTGGACCCATGATTATTTAACCTGAAATTTCTAAATAACCATCCCAACAAGCAAATCCCTTTTTGAATACTTACAATAAGTAGCATAGTATAGTTTTAAGTCTTATTTCTCTGTAGAAACATATTTGACTGAACATAAAAACATATGCTGCTTAAGAGCCGAATAGTTTTCTTTTTTTTTTAACATGTCTATACATATGAAAATTTTATTTTATATATTTGATAGAAATTTAATTAAATGCTTTGTTGAGGAAACTGAATTATTGGTATGTCTGTACTTATATGTTTGTCTGGATCTGTTAAGTACATGTTAAGTTATACGAGGAAGAATTTAAGGAATTAAAGAGCCAAACAGTTTTCAAAAAACATTACAATTCAGTTAATTGTAGAGCATGCTTTGAATACTCATTGATACTGCAGAGTTCATCTAGCACCTACAATCTCATTGTTTATGTTAAAATATTTAATAGTATTTGTGATATATATGATAGACTTATATAACTTATCAGGACTAATGCTTTGTACTGCTTCATGTTTGTTTTTCATTGGGCTTGTGCCTATAGGACATCAGCACAGTATATCAAATTTTTCCTGATGAAGTACTGGGTTCTGGGCAATTTGGAATTGTTTACGGAGGTAGGTTAGTTCACTAGTATTTTTATTAACTTGGAGTTTTAGCTACTTTATGTAGAATAACAGTATCTCCAATAAAAACATAACAGACAACACTGTGTGTATATATGTTTGTGTGTATATCTATCTCTGTGTTTTACCTTTTTCAAAATTTCTCAAGATAGTCACTGTTGGGAAAAAATGGGTATTTTTGTCTTCTAAGAGAAATTTTTCTACTCCTAAAACACTTCTTTTGCTTACATATTGACAAACTCTATCTATAATACTGGTTAGATGTTGGTTTATTTAGACAAAATATTGAGAAGCATGGAAATTATAATTTATAAACTAATTACTATTTAGTATTTCCTTTTAGCATATTAGATGAGAACTCTACAGAAATCCATTCATGTAACTAGATAAAATAATTTTTTAATTCTAATATTCTTGACAATGTACGTATTCATTAAGGTTATCATTTTTAACATTTTTCAAATGAAAGACTATATTTTTACCTTTTTCTTATTGTCAAGCTATTTGGTGAATTTATTACTTTAACCTTTGCTGTTCTAGATTCTAGCCAGTTCAGTTACATTCTTCAAGGCTTTAAGAAACATTTAACATTAATGTTTTACCAGCCCTATAAAATGCCATCATAACTTCCTGTCCTGGATATAATCAGTTAAAAAATCATCTTTTTTGTGAGGTGGGAGTGCTCTGAAATTATCACAGTGTCTCACTCAATATTATTTATGGTAGTATAATATTATGCTTTTTCAGTTAAAAACTGATTAAGTTATATTCTGTTCTAAAAAGTAATTTTAGAGGTGCTTGGCTGGCTTAGGGTATAGAGCATGTGACTCTTGATCTTGTGGTCATGAGTTTGAGCCCCACGTTGGACATGCAGTTAACTTAAAAAAAGAAAGAAAGAAAAGAAAAGAAAAAAAGTGATTTTGATTCTTAAAAAATGCTCAAATGATTTTTTTAATGGAAAACCTACCATAAGTCAGCAGCCATTGTGCTTTTTGTTGCTGCACAACAGTGTAACAGTACTACACAGAGTATTGCTCTACATTGTAATAATTGCTTACAAAAGAGGAAAAGTCTTGCGAGTAGAGCATAACAAATATGCACAACTGCACATAGTGTAGGGGTAAGAAATGAAGTTAGGGAGACCAGATAATTTGTAATACCCAACACTAAAAGAGCAGGCCCAGGAAGAGGCCTCCACAAAGAAACTGAAAAGTTAAGCCTAGACACACAGGGGATGAAGCAGATGAGAACAGCTATCAGAAGAAAGGTCAAGTACTATAGCAGCAGAGGAGTAGAGACAAAAAAGGCTCTGACCTTGAAGATTGTAGAAAGTAAAATGGCTGAGTTGGAGTAGAGATCACAGTGCGTCAAAGAATAAGTGGTGTTAGGGAAGCAGAGAATGTGAAAACAAGACAATCTGGTAGTGAAGGGAAGCAGTCCGAAAGGAGTCAACAGGAAGAGAGTGGGATAGAGTGGGGAGGAACACCAGATTTACAACAAATGTTGGAACAATTGAATCTCAGTTTAGTTTGTATGTGAAAAAACTTGAGTAATTAGGTCGACTTCCTGTTTTCATGTTCGTATTTATTTACTACTACTGTATTCTGTATCTACTACACTATAGTAGTATAGAAGTGAAGAGCTTGAGGGTGCCCTGTAGATTCCCTATAAGGTTTGTTGTGAGAACTAAATGGGATGTAATGTATGGAAAAGGCCTGTCATGTGATGATGGTGATGATGATGGTGATGGTGAAGGTGAGTGTGTATAATTACCTGGGTACTGTGTGTACCTTACATATCTTATTTCATCGAATGCTCACAACAGCCCTACCATTGAAGATGAGGAACCAAAAAGTCAGAAAATTTAAATTATTTCTCAAGGTCACAAAGCTAGTGAGAGCCAAGACTTTTTATTCTTTCCATTTTAATGTGCATTAGTTTACCAGGACTTTAAAATTATACTTTCTTAAGGAGAGCATTTTGCTGGTGGTATAATATTGTCCATATTAAGTAGTTCAATATCCTGTTTCTAAAACACATATTTTTGTGAGAAAATATCAGGCTGTTGATAGGTATAGCTTTTAATGTCCCACTTTTTTGTTCTAAATTGTGGCTGATTTTATAGTACATATTTGATTCAGAATAATGGAGCCAAGAAATGAAATCTTGATGGATATAAGTTGGTGCTCATTAGAAATGTTAATTTATTCAGTGAAACATTTTTGTAATTCTTAAAATTATCTTTATAAATTCTGGTGTTCTTTAATACATATGATATTTAGTAACATTATGCTAATATTTCCCCTTTTCATTTTAAAGGAAAACATCGTAAAACAGGAAGAGACGTAGCTATTAAAATCATTGACAAATTAAGATTTCCAACCAAACAAGAAAGCCAGCTTCGTAATGAGGTTGCAATTCTACAGGTACTTCTTTGATTTTCTTTTGGAGGCTCTAAAATATTCCTCCAACTTCTTCAAAACAAAGAAAAGTTATCCAAATACCTGGGGCGTAGATTTTTGGGAACACTTTAAAATAACTGGAAAGGCAGATCAAGCATCGAACTACTACCTGTGTAGTATCTTTCCTGAGTCTGGGCAACATTTGTTCTTTTTTATGTATCTAATTCTGGATTTTAATACATTATTAATGCTCATTAAATGGATAATGTTTCAGCATTTGCTCATTGTGGACATGCTGAACCATTTTGTTTCACATTGTAAATGACCTTGTCTTCATAAACATTCCACCGTTATGCTGTGATAATTGTATGAATTGAGTATGTAACTGTCAGCATATCAAGTAAATGAGTAATGTATGCCTGAGATTCAGATCATCTTGGTATTGTTAATGTCCTCTTTGTCTCTCAAAGTAAGCCTTTCCCTTAATATTGAGCATGTTCCTTAACTCCTTTCATTAACAGTCATCCCTTTTACTTTTTTTTTTTAATGTTTGTTTATTTTTGAAAGGGAGAAAGAGACAGAGAGAGAGCATGCAAGCAGGGGAGGGGCAGAGAGAGAGGGAGACACAGAATCCAAAGCAGGCTCCAGGCTGTGAGCTGTCAGCACAGAGTCCAACATGGGGCTCGAACTCATGAACTGCAAGATCATGACCTGAGCCGAAGTTGGACACTTAACCGACTGAGCCACCCAGGCACCCCAATCCCTTTTTCAAGCCAGAATATGTTAGTCAGACATATTATGTGGTATATACAATTTTTTGTAACTGTTAAAACTTTTTCCACAGACTAAAAGGAAATTGAGCAACTGTTTGCTAAATGTGGTCAACCTAGCTATTCAGTCTAGACAATTAGGCCATTGATAAATGGCCATTTTTTTGTATAACCACCATAATTCTCTACTTGTTGTGCAAGCTGGTCATAATTTCTAATTCATAGCTTTATTGAATAATTTTCATTTGAACATCACTAACAAAGCAAAACATATTGCATTTCTTCACTTGTTTCATTTAACTGCACTTTATTGAGTTTCATCAATAAAAAGTTGAAGAAGATACAACTTCTGCCCTAAAGGAGTTCATGTGCATGGACAACCAAAAATAATGCTTGCTATATATAGAAAAATAACATAGACTTTTCTGGGACTAAGAATTTCTAAAGATGGTGTTTTTGTGCTTCTGAACAACTATGTAACACAGAGAACTACCACAGTGTTCTCTGTTTTCATGGGGAAGATGATAACCACGGCTCTGAAGATGCCAATTCATAGATTCATAGCTTGGCGTTTGCTAATCAGTTACCGAAAAAGATTTTTTTAGAAAATTCTTAACTTGGCAACATTGAGCTGTAAGTGACGTCTGAAAAGTTAGTCAATGACATCTTGCCAACCCTGGCCCCCGCCGTCCCCGTCTCCCCTCCCACATAGTGTCCTGAAGGCAGATCCTTTGCAACAGGCCAACATCCAGACTGGCATGTGTACAGAGACATTTATCCTTCCTTACCAGACATGAGGGAAGTTTCTTGGTTAACATGGCTCTGTCACTCTACATTTTATGGCAGTGGCAGAGAGTGACTAGATCAATGTTGAATGTCTGATTTTCTGTGTCTAGAACCTATAATTGGCTCTCCTGAGCATGTCTGTATGTTATCAGCTGCTGATTCTGTAGTAAGGTAGAAAAATAAAATACACCTGAGCATAAACTGCCTCCCATTTCCTCTTCTAAAAGAGTGGATGCAATTAACAACTCAGTTGCAATAAACAGGCTTTGGCAACATTTTCGTTACGGGTTTCTAAAAAAAAAAAAGTTTGGTTAGGTTGAAAGTCAAATTCTGCCCCTTGAGTACATGAAGAGTTGGAACAGTTCTCATATTATGGCCTGAAATCTCAGAAATGCTCATTGCTTATCACTCCTCCCCACTGGCCCTAACCAGTCTTCACTTTTTTCATCAAACTTGTATTGATTGAGTACACATATCACGAACTAAGTACTGTTCCGTGTCCAGTGGTTACAGTGGAGGCAGAGACACACAGATCCTTTTTGTCATGAGTCTTAGTTTGAATCACTCGGCTATGCCTTCCGTCAGTCAGATGTTTGCAGCATATTTATGTGTTGAATTTTCAATCACATAGCATGTACTATGCGTCTTATTAAGGTTTGGCTTAATTATATGCACATATTGGATTCAGTAGTTTGTACTTTATCATAAAGTTGCCAATTGGTTCAAAATTTGTTCATCAAAAATAGGGAACTCATCCTATCTTCCAACTGAAACAAATGAAAAAAAAAAGTTTGAACCTTTTTACCAATTGTCAAATTTATCAGCTTCCCAGAAAGATTATAATTCAATATCCAGAGACAATGATGTTTAAGTTCATATCATTGATATATAAATGCCACTCTCACCTTATTTAAAAATACAGTCCACTCAAACCCCCTCACATCCATACCCCTGTACCACTGTTAACTCTGATCTATGGTTTTTTTTCTTCCATAGCACTTAATTGCCTTCTGGTCTGTTACAGAATTTCATTTGTTGTATTTGTTGTGTGTTTCTCACCCCAGCCCCTTCACTAGAATGTGCACATCTGGAGGGCAGATATCATGGTTTCACTTACTGATGTATCCCAAACACAAGAATTTTTTCCTGGTGCACATTACGTGTTTAGCAAATATTTGTTGAATAAAATTGTACAGAAACACCATCCTGTCACATAAGATGGCATACATAATATCCCAGTAGGTAGCAGGAATCTGGTCCACATTTGCTATTAATGTTTAATTGGTTAGTTAAGAAAGATTAACTATGGTTAATGGGTTAGTTCTCTGAAAGCCCTCATTGCCTCATTTTATATTTTTATTAAAAGTTAGAATTCATCTTTTTGGACCTGAAAAGACAAAGCAGTAATGGGGATAGAGGGTGGGGGTTAGAATTCTGACTCACTAACTGATACGTTCAGACAAAGTGCCATGATCAAAGTCACCTGGATGGTGAGAAAGGTTTTCTTCTACTAACCTTATGGAACAGAATTCCATCCCTCTGGATATAAAAGTGATTCCTGGAAGCATTTGATATCCTCTGCCTTGTGGTTCCCTACTTACAAAAGCTGGAGTCCTCATTTATGGTTGTACCTGGAGTTCACAAGTTCTGCCCTGTCCCCTCCTCCTGATTCTCCAGAAGTGGCCATGTTGACTAAAGTGACTGATGGCAGAAATTCCTGCCCATGCAGCTCTCCTAGTCCTCTGGTCAAATGCTAATTTGTTTCTGTGGTTTGTAAAAAAGCTCCTTAGCTTATAGAAGACTTCAAAGTTGTGTAACTATGGAATATGTGAAAGAATTCTTTCTTTCTCCATTTTCTCCTTTCTATATAACCTAGGTGAAGACTTTCCAAAATCTGATTCAATTGTTAGAAAATTAAGCTCTTCAGATATCTTTAAATAGTTGAAAAATTGAGGCAAGTCTGAATCTTATGGCATAGTTATTATCCCTTACTTATATCACTTAGAAGAGCTGTGTTTTCATTAGATGTAAATACTTCATTATTATTACTATGTTTCAGAACAATGTTAATTAACGTAGATGTTAAACATTTCATAAAATCCCCAAGGGATCCTACTTATATTATTATTTTAAAAGTTGTATCTTGATTTAAAAAAAAAACATGGAGAATTTGAAATTATTTTTTCCTATTCATGACAACAAAAAAGAATAAAAAAGTTCTTGTTTAATGATTAGGAATATCACAGAAAACTGACCTTTACAAGGAGATGAAACTTTATCTTAAGAAAACTTAGAAACTTAAAAACCTACAGTAAATGATATTGGTATGATATATATTTAATGTACTTTATTAACACAGATTTGTTCAGTCAGAATTAAAACACAAGCACTTCTGTTTATGATACAAGGTGTGAAAGCATTTTGCAATTTAAAAATATAGAATACATAATATAGAAAAAATACATAAGAATTTTACAGGCCATAAGTTAAATATATCCCTTGCACTAACCTCCAAAATTACCTCCATTATTCTGGTTTCTCTATTGGGAGGCACTCCTCTTCTCATTCATGTGTCTCTTAACTTCAAAACAAAACAACAGCAACAGTCAAGTGTGGTTGGGATTTGTCTGGGCTGCCTTGCACAGCTGCATCCAACTCTCTCTTTGGTATGGCAGCTCTGTTAGATTTGTGCTCTATTCTTTTCATTCTTGTTCATAGATTTCCTTGTCTTTGGTTTCCCTGCCTTTCTTAAAGAAAATGCAAGGCCCTTTGCCATCCCCTTGTTTTCTTCCTCTGCCTGCCTATCACCCTTTGGCTGTTTTTCAGTCTTTATCTCAGTCCTTGCAGGGCATTGATCATTTGTTCCTTTTTCAAATCTCTGTCCTCACTCCCCCCTGCACTTATCAGATCCTGTTTCTCTTTCCCTGCTAGTCCTTCCAACTTGTCTTCCTGAACTTCTCCTTTCTTTCATCTAAATGGCCCATACTAATATGGGACTCATTCCTGAAGTGAGGTCATCCACTTTAAGGGAGTCCTCTGTCATCCCTTCCCAGGTCATTCCTTAATTGATCTTTTGAGTTCTGATCTTCCACAGGCACTTGAGTCTCAGACCTTTGACCTTAGGACATCTCCACTATGGGCCGGTCTCACCCCAAACCAACCAGCCTAGAACCAAACGCTTAAACCTTAATCATTCTTCCAGGTTCTAAGGCAAGAACCCTTTTCTTCAATTAATAAAAATATTAAGTCCATCAGCAATAACTGTGAAATACTTCCTTTATACAAAGCAAGTTACTGAGCTTCTGGCCCATGTAAAAATGAATGAAACCTACCAAGTTTCATTCTGACTTCTATTTGGGCAGTCAGGTACAAGTAACTGCAAATCGTGTTAGCTGTGGAAATATAGTGAAAGAAATCACGGATTATGACTGAGGCCAGAATGTTGGAATCAGGGAGAGCTTCCAAGAGAAATATAGCATTGATGAAATCTTGAAAGATTCATAGGTTTTTATACCCAGAGAAATGCTGGAAAGGGCTATTAGGCTGAGGGGCTACCTTAGTAAAATAAATATTCTATGACAAGTGAGTAGAAAAATTTAGATCATTTTGGAAGAGTGGCCTTCAAACATTTTTCATCATGTATCTCAAAAATAATTCTAAAAAAAAAACTTTGTAACTGTTTGTGTATTTTTAAGATGACAGCTAGAACTATTTTGTCATATTTTAAAGAGTTTTAATTTTGTACTATATTAAAGTATCAATATTTAAAAATAAAGCTATTATAGAACTCCTTTAAATGTATGCATTAGAATCTAAATGTCATAGACATTTGATATTCTTTACCATCCATTTAAAAAAATACGTGAATGTGCATTTCTTTAACAATAGTATAATTCACAACATTCCTTGTTTCCTTTGCCTATATTTCACTTTTCCCACAAAATTATATTCCATTGTAATGTGTTTTTATACCTGGAAGTCTTTTGTTGGTTCCTTTGCATAATTATTTACAATAAAAATAAGTATATATTTAAAATTTCTTGATTAGCACACTTTAAGTGTTTAAAACATACTTTTGGATTAAGTTATAATTATTAGTAAAAGCTTTATTCTGTAAAATTTTATCAGTACTTCTTAAATAAAAAATAAAGTGTTACTGAAAGTATACTATTTATTGAGATTAATTTTTTAATTCAGTTCATAAGTTGGTGGGTGTTTATTACTTAGTGTTTGAATTAGAATTCAGCAATAGTTTTCTTTTTTTTAACTGTAGGAGCCACTTTGTAAGAGAAAACAAACAAAAATGGTGGTTTATCTTCAGAAATTCATTTCAGTCCCCTCTCCATTAATAAATCCATTAAATCTTCTTGAATTTTGGTGAAAGTGTGAATTAGAAATTAAGTTACAGAAGTATTGATTTCCATGTTAGTGTCAGTCACTTCAGACCAATATAGTATTTCGAATTTTCTCTCTACTTTTCTCCCTGAGGATTTTTCTTCCTATTTGGAGTTAGTGAGAAGTATCCATTGTAAGGGAGAAAAATTTTTATGAAAAGAAACATCGCAATAGAGAATTTAAAAGCTATATGGCTATTCTCAGGTCTGTATTAGAAGATAATTTGTGGACTGGTATGATTCATTCATTCATTCCTCATATATAACTGAGGGCCCACCATGTTCCAGGCAGCAGGGATACAGATATAAACAAAACAGATTTTCTTAAAATTATGCTCTGTTCCCATATCTCTTAAAAATCTTTCTGTTCCACAAGAGTATAACTACTTAGGAGACTGCTGTTAAGAGTCAGAGTGCGCAGTAAGACCAGGAAATGGATTTCGTGTGAGTTCATAGAGAGCCTTACATATTGTGCCAGGTTGATTGGATTTTATTCTGCTTGAAATGTTTTTTTTTTTTTTTTTTAAGTTATGATCAAAATAACATTTGGGGATGGTATATTATAGAGAAAAAAGTTTGACGACAAGAAAACCTTGTTAGAGGCTATTTGCTCCTTTCAACTGCTAGTGACGAAGTTACCCTGTTCCTCGTCTTTCTTTCTACACATTTGCCCTAACTTCATCCTTAACATTTCCGTTGGCACTAGTCTAGACCAAGCTTTTAAATTCATGCCTTGATTACTGCAACAGGTGATATTCTGATAGCTTGGCTCCCCATCCCCCAATCCCACTCCATCATCATCTGCTGGCCCTGCCTTTTCTCTGGTTCATCTGAAGACCCCAACCAGATGAGTCTTTAGTGGTTTCCATCCTATCCCTCCCTAGCTTAGTAGTTTTCTTATTTCATCAAATCTATTTTTCCTGGTTTTTTTACATCGTAGGTGATCATGCTGTACCTTATCACTACTATTCAACTGAACCTTTCATTCCTCTTTGAATTATTGTTCTCATCATTACTCTTAACCTCTGGCCATTGCTCAGCTTTTAATTCCAAGGCTGGATGCCCATCCTGGTTTACTTGGTTTATCCATGTTTGATTGACCTTCCAGATCTCCCAGTCTTGTGCTGTTTTCCATATTTCCTGTTTATCTATGGTTTCTAGTCTTCATATAAAGTAACATTTATTGAATACTTCTTATGTAATAATTAGATCATAAACGAATTTGAAGGTCTCAGCAACACCTTGTTTTCAGCTTCCACAATGCCTAGCATGGTAGTAAAGACTTTATAAGTAACCGATTAACTTTTGACAAAATGATCTTAAATCACATACTGTATTTTCTTAAACTCTTTGTCAGGGCCTTTGTCATAATACTTTTTGTATGAATCAATAAATTTTAAGTTCTAATTTGAAAATTGTGGTATTTGTTAAGGAGGACGAGTTTGTAGAATAGCTGCTAATTGTTCCTGATGTTACAGGCTGTCTCAAAAACTGAATCCTGGGGGAAAAATTGGGCTTTGGGTGCAAAGAAAGGCAGAGAACATATCGGAGTGATGCTTTTAAATACAGTGGAACCTCAAGATCAAGAGAGGATTTGATAACATAGAACAACACTGTGGTGGTATATGGGTTTAGAAATAGACTGAGCTATAGGGGAAGTCCCACCAGTTAGGAAGCTGAAGAATCGTCAAGGCAATTTGTCATGGTGGATGTCATAACAGGTAGAGGGGACACTGAGATGAGAAGACTTGCCACAGGCAGCATTCAGAAATCTAGACAATATGCTGAGATGGGCTGTAAGATCATATTGAGGAGACTGAAGTAACACGGACCTTGAAAGCACACCAGTTAGAACATCAGGACCCCAGTTCTAAATGGATTTGAGTCCACAGAGAGTATTCAAGCAATGGATACTATAGTGTTTAAAGAGCATGAGGTCTAGAATCAGATGCCTGGGTTCAAAGCTCAGACTTTTTATTTAAGAGTTCTTAGGAACTTGGATAAATTACTTAAGCTCTCTGAGCCTCAGTTTCCTTACCTAGGAAACCTTGTAGAGATGTTGTGAGACTCAGATGTGATAATTTTGTGGAACTCTTAGCAGTGCCTGGCATATAAGTAAGTAAAGGTGCCATACTTACTAGGTGTTACTAGTATTGCCACAACTAGGCTATAGAGTCTAGCTTCTAGAAACCAGTTCCTGTAACTTGTTGAATTCCCTACATATAGAACCTAGAAACATTATTTCATCCTAACAAAGAACATGGTTGACTCAGAGCCTAGACTGGGGCTGAACACACTTTAACATATGCCTGGCCCCTGATGGGTGCTCAGTGAATATTTATTGAACACATTGTCTAGCCATACTGAAGAAACCAAGGGAATACAGAATTGCAGAGCATGCCAGTAGATAATAAAGCATTCTTTACCATTTTGTCTAAAAACGTCAATGTGTAAGTAAATGGCTTTGTTCCCTTAGTCTAGAAGGATGATCAGGAGGTGGAGAAAAGATGATCATGCTAGAAAACCAGAAAATAATATTGCCAAGTGTGGGTGGGAAAAATGAAAATTTTTGCAAACTGGTAGTTTTTAAAAAAATCATGAAGGAGTCATTTTTTTTTCTTTCTCTAGAGAAAAATATGCAACATTTGAGTATCTTTTCTTTTAGTGTGTAGGAAGAGGTTAGTTTATACTTCTGTTGTTTCATTGAATATGTTTATTATATTTCTTAAAATATTTCTTTCTGTTTTATTGCATGAAGAATTTTCATGAAATTGTTTGTTCAGATAAGACATGTTTTGCAGCTCTGATAATCTTGTTATCTTCTGCATGTTCCAAAAAATTAAGCCCATTGATTATGTATATACATATCTAACATGGAGGAAAAAAGGAAACAAAGATCTATTATAAGAAAAAGAAAATGAACTTAGAGATTTTTCCAAATAGGTATCCTGTTCAGTAAGAAGTTAGTCAGAATGAAAACTTAGTGTCAAAAAGTCAGGTTCCAAGTTAAAACTCTTCCTTCTTCTCTCTCTCTCTCTCTCTCTCTTTTTGGTAGGGCGGGGGGGGGGGGTGGTAAATCTTTTTTTAGCATTGATTTCCTTAATTATGAATTCGAATTCATCTGACTTGCTGTGCTTACTTTGCAGGTATGTTTTGGGGAACTAAATTAAATAATATATAAAATGTTTTTTAAATCAGTGTTTCCCAGTGTATTTTTGGAAGAATACTAGTCGGTTCTTCATGGAAGGGGATGGGGGTAAAGATTCCCTCATTAAGACAGTTTAAAAAATATGTGTCTTATATCTTATATTCAGATCATCCCACATCTTAGAAGTGAATACAGTCTTTCACTTATTAAAGATTTTGAAAAGCCCCATGATTAAGAATTTGTTTAATTTTGAGAATATATCAATGAAACACATTTTGCTACAGAAACCTTACACAAATGTGAAATGTCACCATTTGACCTGTTTGCCAATAGTGTCTGTCTTCTGTTGCTGTTCAGTAGACCCTGTATACTCACTCCACTTCCTATTATCTGGTATATAAGGCATCAGAAGGGTTATGTGTCTGCACAGATCGTTTAATGCTATAAGAGAATGTTATGCTTTCTGGAGTGCTGGCATCTAAATATAGAAGCTGGGCTACAGTGTTATGATTTGTTAAAAATTACACTTTAAAATCTAACACCAAGACTAGATTGGATTTATGCATTCATGTTTCTAGCCAGATTAACAGGAAATAAAAAAAAGTGTTGCAGATGTGTCTCCATTGCCATGCATTTGATAGCAAGTTGAAAAAAATGCAGATATTTGAGCCATTTTCAGCTATCATATACAATAAACACATCTTGATTTACAAATTCCAATTTTTCTATTTTAACAACCATACTTTTAATTCCTGCCTTTCCTCTAAACACAAACTGAGTAATAGCATGGAAGAAAGGGTAGGGGGTCATACTTTATGGGTGGAATGTTACAAACACTGTTGTTGTTGTTGTTGTTGTTGTTGTTGTTGTTGTTGTTTTTTAAGGCATTGGTCATTTGTTAACTTTCTATCTTTGAAGTCTTTGTGTTGGCTCTTTTTACCTAGTCAACTTGAAATTGTGGTCTTAGTTGGGGCTTAAGGGTTAAGTACGGGAGTACATATAAGATCATTTCTGTGTGAGAGTCTTTCCTGAGTTCTCCTGATAAAAATCACCCCCCACCTCCAAATATCAGTATCAAATTCAGCCATATATAAATATTAATTCCAACAAAACCTCAGTGTATCAATCCAAATTACAGGCTCAGGAACCTGGATTGGGATTTTAAAATTTTCCATGTACCTTGAATTTGAAGGGTTCCTGGTGATGAATGGAAAATATCACATAGCTTTATACTACTTATATCTGGTGAGAAGTCAAGAAAGGCTAGAAATGACATAAAAGATGATGAGAGGTTTTTGTTTGTTTTTTTTAAGTATTGTTTTCTGTATACTTCTCCTTCCTCTCTGCGTTTAGCTGCTTCTCTTCTTATATGGAAAGGAGAAGACACATTGTATTTATCATGTGTCTGCAGCAACCCTGGAGTCTAAAGCTAGATTGGAGCATTTCCAGAATTGATGGAGAAGAATGACTGACAGAAGTATAGACAGGTTTATGGACATACATAAATACAAAATCATGCATCAGAACTCGGTTGATTTTCTTGCTATGCAAATATTGAATTAGTCCTTTTTCTTTTCTTTTTATTTATTGGGCAAATGTTACTTAATAGAATACACAAGACTTAAAGTTCATTTAAGATGAGAAAAATGTTGTAGTAAATTGTGCATTACAAGCTGGCCACCTGCAAGTTTCTCTGTTGAGAGCCAGGCAAGATACAGGTGTATCTTTTGTTTTTGGCAGTTAATGAAGATACTTCAGCTTACCATTTCTCCCACAAAATTTTGGATTGTATTAATCTGGCATCAGTCTGTGCTAATTACTGCTACAACAAAAGTAAGTTGCATTCTAGTTCTGATGGGAGGTGTGAACAATTCTTACCAAAAATTATGTGAATGTTTCTGAGTTCCGAAGGTCCAGTGGGTTAAATTTGATTGTGGCCCCATTGATCTAAATGTTAGCCAGTGGTATCTATTTACAAGAAGATGGATTATTACATCTGGTCTTGTTGTTAAAGTCATATTGCATGCATTTATTCCTCTGACAGTGTATGTTAGCTTTATTTTGTTCTAGACTGTCATCAATGTACCTTTCTAAAATTTTACAGATTAAATTTGCCAGAAATGCTTAAAGATAACTACTAAAATATGAGCCCATTTAAACTGTAGATTTTTGGCCAGCTGAACATGAAATGGGCATACATTTACACACCACCAAGTAATCTCCATCCAGAAGACCTTTCACCTAGTGTAACAAAGTCTTCTCATGGTTGACCTCAGAGTGGATGCATCTCTGCCATCACTGAGGTCTAAAAATATGTCAAGAAGAAAGATGGGGGAGGACAAATTAGAAGGTTCAGGTTAACCTATAGCCTCTGTTACATGAAAGGCAAAAGGAAATTTTCTTTTCTGCCACTAACTGTAAACTTTTAGGTATCAAACTAGACAGAGAAACGTGGCCCAGATCTTGTGAAAATGACAGAAAATGTGCCTAATGACAATATCAGCTAACCTTTACTATGTACCAGGCATGATTCTAAGTATTTTATATACATTAAATAACCAAGCCCTAGTTACATTACAGAATTAGACACATTATTGTGCCATTTCACATACAAAGGAATGAAAGTCAGTGGAATGTGCAGACCTGGAATACAATCTGTAGCAGTCTGTTTCCAGAGACCGTGCCTCTGAAATTAGGCTCGCAGCCTTGAGGCTTTCCTTGTGTTTGTGCCTGCTCTGAGCGAAAGGAAAAACAAAGAAAGGGAAGGGTGTCCCGAGGCCTACTCTACACTAGAAGTTAGAAGTACAGTGATCTTTATTACCTGAATGGCCCATTTTCATTGCTTTATTTCTCACTCTTGGGACAATAATGAAATCCTAGGAAATTAGGTTTTCACAACTCATGTAAGGGAGGGTTGGCATGGAGGGAAAGGGATAATGTAGGAGTATCCTGACGGTGGCCTTCTGCTGCTGCTGCTTTAACTTGTCTCTTGCTGGTGACTCTTGCCTTTGAGAATGAGCTGATACTATGAAAACTTCCTTATTGAGAGCTAGATATAAAGTAAATACAAATCACCTAAATAGCATTAAAATTTTGTTTCTTCCTTTCAAATATGTTGAAATATTTACCAGAGCAGTGGCCAAACTTATATATTTTGAAGGACTGGTGCTTAGAAACCACCAGGATGTCTTTGTCATTCCCTCGAGACTTTAGGATATCATTTTTCAACTCTTACCATTGGTGACATCTCTGATATTCACAACTGTATTATTGGTGTTTATCATACAAATCATTATTTATAATGATAGTAGTCATTGTCAGAAACCTGACATTGCTCACTAGCAGATTCAAGTGAACTCACAATGAAAAATTCATGTACTGTATTTTTATATGAAGAGAGAATATCAACATATAGTCTATTTGATGCAAAATGTGCTAGCTAAATATGTCAGGTATGTATCATCATCTCTTCAATAAAATCACTTAAATCTTAAAGAATGTTACCCATGTACTGAAAAGTAAGGAGATATAGGAACTGTTCATCTTTCAATCAAATTTACAAATTTGTGCTGGACATTTAATATATACCAGGCACTAAGCTTACATGAACTAGGTGTAAAATTGATAAAATGCAGGCGTTATGGAGCTTATAGTCTTACAGGTAAGACACATAGGCCCATCAATAACTAGGTATGATATGTTAACTGTTAAGAAAGAGAATTTAACAAGGATTGAAGGAAGAGGGTTGCAGAGACATCCAGGTCAGACGGTGGGAGTCAATGAAAGCTGCCTAATAGTTGAATATTCATATCAGACAAAATGGTCTGATTCAGGCTGAGAGAAAGTGTGTATGAAAGTGTAAAAGGGAGAGAGAGAGGGGTACTTGTTCTGAAAATAATTACTATGACTAGAGAGAAGGGTAGATATATAGGGAAGAAGAAAAGAAGCTGGGGAAATACTTGGATAGGAGGAAGAGAAGTAGCTGATGGTAAAGGGTCCCATGGGCTGCGCTAAAGGGTACATCTCCTAAAGCTGGTGGTGATTCCCTTATGAGCTAGAAGCAAGATGGAATGTTCAGAATCACAGTGGCAGCCCTTTGAGGAGTGCACTAGGGGCTTCTGGGTGGCTCAGTCAGTTAAGTGTTACACTCCTGATCTTAGCTCCAGGAGTGGGCTGGAGGAGAACAAGACCTAAGACCAGGAGATCAGTTGGGAGGCCTTGGCCCATCCCTAGAAGAGAGATAAGGCTCAAACCAAGGCATTAATGGTGAGGATGAAGGTGAGGCATCAATGTAAGAGGAATTAAGGGGATGAGCTCTAAAACTGGTCATTGGAAGTGAGGGGGAAGAGAATGTTAAGGATGACTCTCAGGCTTCTGACCCAGATGGTTGGCCATTTACCAAGAGAGGAAACACCACCAGAAGACTAAGTTTGGGTGGAAAGACACTAATTCTGTTGTTGAACATCTTTCATTTAAGTCGACATACCTAAAAGACAGTTGGATAGGTTCTGGAATTTATGAGAGATAGCTTAGCTTCTCTTACCAATTTTGGTATTATCTTTACCGAGTCTTCTTATAATCACCTGGTTTCTACATTGACTTTTTTTAGCCTCTCTCAGGGAATTACATGCTATTTCCCTTTTATAAAGTATCAGGTGATTGTGATTTCTAGAGGCATTAAATGAAGCATAAATTGTAAGAGAATGTGATTGGAAAATGGATAAGATGTCCTCATTTCTCAACACTGGCAAGTGGGCAGTAATGAGGATCAACAAAGTCATTGCCACAGTGCTTTACCTCTGAGAAAGTTACCTTACGTCTCCATGAACAGTGCTGTGTAATGAAATATTCTTCCTTCCGCTCTGCATGCCATTTAGAATTTAGACCTTGGACTTATCACTGTTAAGTTTATTTCTTTCTGTCTCATTTTGAACTAAAACATTTAGGTATTTGATAGAAAACTAGTCAGAAGTCCCCATATTCAGGCTGTATTCCTCTTAAACAACCTGTTAAAAAGATGTGTTGATTCTAATTCTCCTCTTTCCCACCTCTCATATGTTTGAGTATAATAATCCTAAAGGTAGAATAAACAAGGGGAAAACATGACATCTTTAACTAATCACAGCTAAATATATGAAATGAATATTTTAATTAGAAGTAAAGAATATAAGTACCAATGAAATATTGTTGAACTTGAATCTGAAAAGTGTAACCTAAAATAGAATGTATACACACACTAAAAATGTTAGTTAAATTTTTATTTCCTTTCTTTTAGATAAAATATCATAATTTTTATGAAAGCTTCTGCTTTTAGTGACTAGTTTCCATTGATTACATAAGAATTCTCTAGGCAACTTGAATCAGGAAGATTTTTGTCTTGATCTCCAAATGGTATTTCCTCCAGACTTCAAAATAATTTATATTCACCCCATGGATATGTCATCAATCTGTTAAGTGTGAATGGACACTATTCTTTCCTGTACTTGACCAAATGTTTCATTTCCTGAAAATTAAATTACTTAAATGCAACAAACAGATGGTCAGAGAGTCCAGTAGTAGCTTACTCTGCCATGAAATTTATTATCTGAATTCTTGAGGTAGGCCTGAGAAGTTAGCAAAATTCTTTCTGACTACTAGTATGCCATGGTTAGTGTTAAAATCATCAAGCCACTTCTAAGTTAATTTGGTTACTTTGTCCATTAGTAGGAAAAGTTGAAAAGTTATTTCATATTTTATACAGAAAAGTAAAATTGTGAGCAAGTCATATGGACCACTTGGGTTGAAACTTATCTTAGAGTTACGCTTCAGTAATTAAAAAGACAATATGAATTATAAATGGTAATAGAAAATAATGGCTTGAATTTGTTTTATTTCCACTCTCCAAATATTATTATCTTTTTAGGTTAAAGACATAATTATCAGTATAGTATAGAGAATTTGGATAAATAAGTCATGACTCTTTCTATTCTCTTTTCTTCTGTTACTGTCAAATAGAAAAACAACTTTGGTCATTTGGTTCAATGCAAAAATTACAGCTCACGAGTAAGCATCTATGATGGCCTTGTCTCAGCTACATATGAAAAACTTTAAAAATATCAACTTATTATATGTTCTCTCTGCAGAAAAAAGAAAAAGTCATTTTGCTCTTGGAAAGATTTTTCAGCTACCACTGAGGGTATTCTTTAACAAATCTATAAAGCATAAGGGTTTTTATAAAAGAGCAAGGGCCAAGTGCAACAAACCTATTAGTCTAAACTTTTCTAAAACAATTCTTTTTCCCAGTTGTGTATACACGACTTACAATTCAGCGCTTTTATTGAACTTTTTAAAATCTGTATACCTAACTCTATTCAAAGTCCTTTAGTTAAAATAGCAAAATTTTCTCTTATCCTTTCCATAAAGATGCTATTAGAGGACATTTTAGAGTCTTTCAGAGTTTACAGTGAACATGGCACAAGATAGTTGACAGTGAACAGTCTTCATTAATCCATTCCTTACTTTTGGCCTAGAACGTTCCGGGAGTACACCAAATAGATAAACACATTTAAGTCCTCACCTACGTATGGAGGCTTGTTAAGTCATGTAATAGAAGAGGGAAAAGGGAAAAAGAATGGCTGAATGAAGGACTTTAGTGTTTCTAAGAACTCCCTCTCTTAGAGACATAGAAGTAGAAGCACATGAAAAGCAACACTGCATATATATTTGGCTACTTTAGCCAGGAGAGTTTCCTGGCCATTTTCTGATTCCCTCTTCTCCCTCACCCTCCACAGTCCAAACCAGGGTAAGCAGAAGCAGCAGGCTGAGCCACTACAACACCACTTCTGTTCTCCCCTGCCCTTCCTGAGCCCCCTTTAACCTTTACCTTCTTCTCACAACAGTTTCTCCTGTGTCTACACATGGGAGACCCCCTGCCTTGCTGCTACTTGCTTCTGTCAGTCTCCTGCTTTCCTATTCATTGTTCTTCCTCCCCACCCAGTCAATAGGCCTGGATCATTTAAGAAAGCCAAACGCTCCAGAACACTGCTTAAATGTTTGAAGTTAGATTAAATAGAAATCTGTTCAGGGGCGCCTAGGTGGCTCAGTCGGTTAAGTGTCCAACTTTTGGTATTGGCTCAGGTCATGATCTCATGGTTGGTGGGACTGAACCCTGCACGTGGGGCTCTGTGCTGACAGCGCAGAGTTTGCATGGGATTCTCTCTCTCCCTCTCTCTCTCAAATAAATATTGTGTTTTTTTGTTTTTTTGTTTTTTTGTTTTTTTTTAAGAAAAAAGTTCAGAAAATACTCAAAGAAGAAGGTACACTTAGCACATCTTATGGTGGACTTGTTCCAGGAGGGTCATAATTCAGGCAGGACTCACGTCATTCTTAAAGCCTTTCCTGTCATCACTGATTTAAAACAGGACAGCTGAAATGCCTGGAGACCCAGGTGCTGGTCTTTCCATTCAGTGTGGCTCCTCTCTCAGGAAGGGGGATGGCAAGACAATGTGACAGGCTACGTGCAGGTTCGGGAATGAGCAGTGCCATTGCTGGTTTTCCATACTGCATATCAAGCACATTCATGCATTTTTTATCTGGAGTTTCCCACCTAAGGATCTGGCACTCCCATAATGCTGAAAGCCCAGCAACCATCTGGTCTTATTTGTAGGCAGTAGGGACAAATAAAGTAATAGTAGTGACAGTGTGAGCTCAGTTAATCCCACACTGTCCATGTGCTTCAGCTCTGACCAGGAGAGAATGTTTCTGGAGGCTTGGTCTATCCTGAAGTAGACAGATATGACCAGCTAACAGTGTGACAGTTTTAAGAACAATGACCCCAGCACTCTGGAGGTGAAAGGCTTTGGGGTAGATGTGTAGACATCTGCTCGGACCACATCCAGAAACTTACTATTCCATGATCACATTGATGCTACATGATTGGGCACCAAGGCATCGGAACCAAAAAGACCCATCAGAGATCTGAGGCAGAGATCAAAATGGCCAAAGTAGGAGAAAGGCATCCTGAGAGACAGGATATCATCATGGGAGCTTCTGCTAGCCGTGGCCTGGCTCCGTATGCAGTTAATGCCAGGCATCCCTTACCATTGGGTGGAAGGTTGACTACGGTGCACTCTCTCCTGCGGCCCATTCTGCTGCTCACCTCCCCATATCCATCTGTGAAGTCTGAATACTGAGCCACCTCAGGTTTCCAGTCATTTGTGAAATTTTCATTTTATATATACACTTTTATAACTAAAAATTTCTTTTCTAAAATAAAGCTTTTTTTTTTTTTTTTTTTTTTTTTTTTTTCTGTTCACAGCTATTAGCACATTTAAGTTAGTCCCTGATTCTTCTTTAGGTAGTTTGTGTTCATGATGATTTCTTCTTTTTTTTTTTTAAAGTTCATTTTTTTAAGTTTATTTATTTATTGAGAAAGAGAGAGAGAGAGAGAGCAGGGGAGGGGCAGAGACAGAGAGAGAAAATCCCAAGCAGGCTCTATACTCTCAGTGCAGGACCCAACACAGGGCATGGGGTTCGAACTCATGAAATGAGAGATCGTGACCTGAGCCGAAATCAAGAGTCAGACTCCTAGCCAACTGAGCCACCCAGGCTCCCTGATGATTTTTTTTTTTTTCTGTTTCTCATTGAAATATAAGTGGAGGGTGCCTGGGTAGCTCAGTTGGTTAAGCCTCTGAATTTGTTACAGGTCATGAGCTCACGGTTCATGAGTTTGAGCCCCATGTCAGGCTCTGTGCTGACAGCTCAGAGCCTGGAGCCTGCTTTGGATTCTGTGTCTCCCTCTTTCTCTGCCCCTCCCCTGCTTGCACCCTGCCTCTCCCTCTCTCCCTCTCTCACTCTCTCTCTCTCTCTCTCTCAAAAATAAATAAATATTAAAAAAATATAAAAGAAATATAAGTGGAACATATAGTAGTTCTTTTAAGTTAGCATTTTTTGTTGTGCACAGGAAAAAAACAAAATAAAGATTAGATGATCAAAGGCTTGGTTGATGACCCCACAGCAACATTCAGACTCAAGCATCATCACAAGGGTCCATCTAATGTTAAGAGTAATTTTACCTGACCTTTGTGACAGTTAACATGTCAAGCGCCTGGGCAGCTCATTCGGTTAAGTATCCCACTCTTAATTTCAGATCAGGTCAAGATCTCACAGTTTTGTGAGTTCGAGCCCAGAGTCCGGTTGTCAGTGTAGAACCTACTTGGGATCCTCCCTCTCTCTCTGCCTCTCCCCTACTCACACTCTCTCTGTCTCTCTCAAAATAAATAAATTAATTTAAAAAAATCATGTCAGGCCAACTGCAGCCTGTCATTAGTCATTGCTTTATTGTGGAAATATTTGTTGAGTGCTTGAGAACAATGCAGGACCACCACAGAAGCCTCATGGTGCACTGAACAAATATGCGCTCAATAACTTTTTTTTTTTTTTTTTTTTTTTTTTTTTGCTGTTTTCCTGGCAACCTAAACTCTGTGTAAGAGCTTTGGTAGCAAACTACTGCAGCCTCCAGTAGCAGAGCAATTCCAAAAGGTTTTGACTAATATGCTTCATCAGTGCCGTCAGATGCACCACAAGTATAGATTTCATCTTGTCTACGTTCACTTTCTCCCGAGTGTGTAGAGACGGCCCGGTATGCTTATTTAGTATGGCGTGCTTAATACTGGAGATGATCCTAAGAAATTACAGATTTCTCAATATGGCATTCTAATTAAAACCTAATTAGCAATTCACAGTGTTGGAACTTAGGTTTTCCAACATAGAAAAAATAATTTCACTATGCATAGAAAGCAATGATATATTTTTTGGAGACATTAGAATTTCAAAAATATAAGGCAGCACATGTGGAATTTAGAAATGTTAAGAATCTGAAGTGTGGGGTTTCTCCATAGCTTTAAGCTTGAACAGTTTTATATAATCAGTGAGCTTGCCAAACAGTATCAAAAAACTCATTTTCTTCAAGTGCTTTATTTATCTTTAATAGAACCTTCATCACCCTGGTGTTGTAAATTTGGAGTGTATGTTTGAGACGCCTGAAAGAGTGTTTGTTGTTATGGAAAAACTCCATGGAGACATGCTGGAGATGATCTTGTCAAGTGAAAAGGGCAGGTTGCCAGAACACATAACGAAGTTTTTAATTACTCAGGTAAGAAATCAATTAGAGTCAGAAAAAAAAAAAGATAATGTTCAATATCAAATGTTATCACTGCTTAACTGCAGCTTCCTAGCCTTGTTTAGTCTCTACGTGCAAAGTCTGAATTACACTCAAAAAGGTTGCAGGGGCTTATAGTATTATTTCGTTTGTATCTGTGGTCTCCAGAGTCCAGTATCCCAAGTGAGTAATGTGTATGCAGGCCCACGTATTAAAAGTCCTCGTGAAATTTTAAATTGCACAGTGACTGAGTCCTGGTTCTTTGAAAACATTCAAGAACGGGTATCCCTGGAAGATATTATTGACAACTGTTATCTGAACCTGTGTTGGATGCTGTATCAATACCATCATATGCTACTTTTTCCACTGACGTTTCCTTAGAAACCTGCTGTTAATTTAGCTTATTTCAGTGACGTGCGTGTAAAGAAGCTTAAGTGTTCATTGTGAGTTTTCTCATGGCCCTTCCAGTTTATGTCCTAGTCGAAAACATTTTGAAATGAACTAATAGACCAAAATAAAATCATTGTGGTGACTTTCTTCTTTACAGATACTTGTGGCTTTGCGGCATCTTCACTTTAAAAATATCGTTCACTGTGACCTCAAACCAGAAAACGTGTTGCTAGCCTCGGCCGATCCTTTCCCCCAGGCGAGTATCAAAGCCTCTCCCAGCAAAGCCAGCAGCTCTGGCTCCCCGGCAGGATTCTGCCACCTTTCATCCTCAAAACCTTTATTTGTTTCAAGTTTTACCTGTTCGTGTTCATCCACTTGTTTCCCGGTTATATTTTCGGGACTTCAGTTTTGTCCCTCTGGCTTCTTAGATCAGCCTGCCTTAGGCAACACAGGAGCCTTCTCAGTGGGCTCTGTTACCTTCTGTTGTACCCCGATCCTGGCGTGCTGGCAGTCCTGTGTGGAAAGCACAGGCCCGAGAGGGAGAACACTGGAGTCCCGGGGACATTTAAGTTTAGTGTTGTTCTCAGGGACCAGGGCAAAAGTTTCTGCTTTCCCCCAGCTCCGAGGATGGAAAGCAACTGCATATCTTCCCATGGAATCATGACTGAAGTGACCTAAGTCCCTGAACTGACCTGACTAAGCCGCTAAGGCAGCTGTCCGCCTTGCTTCCTTGACATCTTCACGTCCTGTCTAGGTTCCCACACAGAGTTAGTTTGGAGGAGTATTGTAGGTAACATGGCAAGCCTCTGTGCTTATCCCTCAACCTTTCTTTCTTTCTTTCTTTCTTTCTTTCTTTCTTTCTTTCTTTCTTTCTTTCTTTCTTTCATTCTTTTTAATTAATGTATTTATTGTCAAGTTACTTAACATATAGTGTAGTCTTGGCTTCAGGAGTAGAACCCAGTGATTCATCTGTCACATATAACACACAGTGTTCATCTCGAAAAGTGCTTCCCTTCATGCCCAGCACCCATTTAAGCCACCCCCCAACCCCCTTCCAGTAATCCTCAGTTTGTTCTCTGTATTTCAGAGTCTCTTTTGGTTTGCCTGTCTGTCTTTTTACCTTATCTTTCCTTCCCTTCCCCATGTTCCTCTGTTGAGTTTCTCCAATTCCACATATGAGTGAAATCATGTGATACCTGCCTTTCTCTGACTAGTTTCACTTAGAATAATACCCTCCAGTTCCATCCACGTTGTGCAAATGGCAAGATTTCATTCTTTTTCATCTTCGGGTAGTATTCCATTGTATATATATATATACCACATCTTCTTTGTCCATTCATCAGTTGATGGACATTTGGGCTCTTTCCGTAATTTGGCTATTGTTGATAGTGCTGCTATAAACATTGGGGTGCATGTGCCCCTTCAAATCAGCATTTTTGTATTCCTTGGATAAACCTTTATTTATAATAAGCCCTTGAGTTTAGTCCATCCCTTCCGTATTTACATGACATTTTCCTGCCTTGTAAAACAATATTACCCACTCCTGAGTATACATATTTTCACATTTATCACTTTGTTTTGGGTGGGGGAGGAAGGGAGAATGTTTAGATGATATTTATGAATGAAATATGCTTTTGTACCAGAACTTCCAGCACTGTGTTCAAGTATATAAAATGGAAAATAGCTGTTACTTCCATCATGAGAATTACAGTTGTCTTTGGCAGACCTGGGCTAAGACACATGATGATGTGTGTCTGTGACCTTACCATTCCTGCAAACCATTATTATCAACAGATAATCTGTGACTTTACCAGACAGATGATCTGTGACCTTACCATTCCTGCAAACCATTATTATCAACAGGTGAAACTTTGCGACTTTGGTTTTGCCCGGATCATTGGAGAAAAGTCTTTCCGGAGGTCAGTGGTTGGTACCCCAGCTTACCTGGCTCCTGAGGTTCTAAGGAACAAGGGCTATAATCGCTCTCTAGACATGTGGTCTGTTGGAGTCATCATCTATGTAAGCCTAAGTGGCACATTCCCATTTAATGAAGATGAAGACATACATGACCAAATCCAGAACGCAGCTTTCATGTATCCACCAAATCCCTGGAAGGAAATCTCTCACGAAGGTAATATCTTCCATTCAGAAATGATAATGGTTTAATCCTTAAGTGTTATATTGTTAAATCAATTGAGAATTATTAAATTGATAAATGTTCGTTGCAAATTGTCCACTGGAGTAGGGGCGCAATTTGATTAAGGTGGATTGGGAAAGACCAAAAACATCTTCTGATGAAATGTACATATGTTGTGGAGAGATTGAGCAATAAATATTAAGAGGCAAATGAAACAAAAAGAAACTGTTAATATTTTGATATATTTCCTTAGAACTTATAAATACTTACACATTGGTGTAATAGAAACAGCTAATCTCTACCAAGAATAATCTTTACCTACCATATACCTGCATTTGTATTAAGCACTTTTAATCCATTATGGGTACAAGAACTCTATGATAGTGATAATTGAATTATCATACTATGTATTAGTCTGCAAGTTCTTTGTGCGCTGATTTCCTTTGTGTGACATTAAAGTATGTATGGTATTTTATCTAGCCATTTCACTGGTATTATATTTTTAGGTTGTTTCTATTTGATCCTTAAATATAATTTCTATATGTATCTCTGACGATTTCTTTAAGATAGATTACCTTGACAGTGAGTGTTGCGTTATTTAAATTCTTAACAAACCTTTCCTTCTCCTTAAAGAAAAAGAGAGTTTTAAAAGAAGTGGCAGGGGCAGTCAGGGTAGAGAAAATAGCACGCTTCAGAGTAGAATTCCCCAATGAACGTACTTCGGAGTTCATTCAATCTCACAAAAACCCCGTAAGTATTACTTACCCTGTATTTCAAGGAAGAACACTGAGGCAAAAGAACTGACAGACACCACAGGCCAAAATCACCAAGCTAGTAGGTGACAGAGCCAGAATGTATACCCAGATGTGTATATGCCCAGGGCATATACCCAGATATGCTGGGTATAGACCCACATAGACTGGGGATATACCCAGTCTGGTCACATATTCTTCGATCACCAGTCCTTTGGTTTTCAGGCCACGTCTAGTTCTAAGTTTGTTCAAATTTCTCACCACTTTAAAAGGCAAGTACAGTCAGAGATAAACATCTGTTTGATATCTGTTACTGCATGCAGTGATGTGGGAATCAGAAAAGAAAGTATCTAAACTGCCCGAGATAATTAACTCCTGTTAGTATTAAGTGACAAGAGTTATCCATTATCAGGGCTTTGAGTTACTATTAGCAATAACCCTGAACATCTTCTAATTAGTTGTAAATCATAGTTGGATGGATATATCTTAAAGGAATCTGTGACCTACAAATGAACTATCATGTAGCCAAAGTACTAATGAAATATTTAGGATAATTCAACAGAGGCAAAAAGCAAAGTATAATTAGGTTTCTTTTCCTGGGGGCATAAAGGTGGAATTATCAATAACCTTGTGACCAGTTAGGAAACACTACCTTTAAATATGCCTAACCATTATGTTTGATACCTGCGATCCATAAATCCAATAGAAGGACTTGCTATTGTTACCATGGTGCAAATCTGGAATACCTCTGAAGCTAGTCACGTTTTCCTGTTATGCAGGAATAGAGCATTGGGTAAACTGCCTCCACATTTAATTTTTTTTTTTCTGGGAGTAGTGTAGTACTTTTTCTTGAAGTAGTAGAATAAATGATGCTTGGTCTCTGATACGACGGAAATGTGGCCTAGCTGCTAGATATAACCTATTTAGGGCAGAAACAAATAGCTATAGATTGTGAATGTTTAATTATCACTGATAATAGAGGCCAGAGACCTAGATATTAATGGCTCAAAAAACTCTTTTGGGAAATCACAAATATATATGTGGATAGATAGATAGATAGATAGATAGATAGATATAGATATATATAGACACACACACACACACACACACACACACACACACACACACACAGTAGGTAACATGAAAGCAAAGGACAAAAATAAAATACTCTTTAAAGAACTTGAAGCTAAATGGAGAGATGCCAAGTTCAAAGGAGAAAGAATCACTGTGGACTTGACTAGTCAGAATTGCATTTTCAGAGGAGATGAAATTTAGGCCAGTCACTAAAAATTGCAAAGAAAGAGATACAGCATTTGAGAAAGAGAATTACATAGGAAATTTAAAAGGCATTTATATTTGACCAGGAAGTACATATTTTACTTGGCTACAGATATTTCTAAGTGCTAAAAATTTTGTATCACTCAGACAAAGTGATATAGAGACCAGCTGAGACAGAACTTCACCTTTCTAAATCAGTTTGGGAATTGAGAGGGACTGGCCTCTCTCCTCAGTATCTTCCTCTGACTCATCCTTGCCTTTGAGGCACAAGAGTTGTACTATTTGCCAATTGCTGCCCTGGATGGGAAATGAGTTACCTAGTTGCTGGTATATGAACAGTACTAATAGTTGAATATAAAGAAAAAGTGAAATTATGTCATAGTATTAGCTGAGGTGTTACAAAAGTAATTAGGCTAGGTAAAAAGGACAGGCCCCAGGTCTGTCCCACTATCTTGTTGAGAACAAACAATTCCCTCACAAAAAGTTGTAACAGGAGCTGGGTCCATGCAATTTTAAGCACGTAGGATCTGAGAAATACACAAGGAAACTAGTATTGGCAAAGGATGGTCACAACTGATAATAGTAAATTTTTAGTCTCCATATACTTTAAACCTTGCCAGAATCACTAAAAATCTAGATACAAGGAAATAAAAATCGAAGCCCCTCAGTGACTCAGAAATCAAAGGTAAGAATCAACAGTCAAGTGGCTTGAGTTATGGTCCTATCTGCCATTCTAATTAGCCATCACTTAACCTTCTTTGAGCTTCAGTTCCTCATCTGTAAATCAGGATAATGATCCCTGCCTATATAATGAGTTGGTAACAGAGACTGAATGAGATAAAGGATGTGAAAAGCATCTATACAGGCAGGTGTGGGGTGAACCAAGGACTTGGATTTAGGAGGGAAGATAGGAGAGCACTAAGCTAAGCAACTGCTCTGGCGGGTAACCAAGAAGTGATTGTATAATTTTAGAAATTATATGCAAACTGATGTGCATGCTTCCAAAGTATTCTTCAGACATATTGGTAGTTGTGTGTGTGTGTGTGTGTGTGTGTGTGTGTGTGTGTGTGTTTTCTTGGCATGAAAAAGCAAAAGAAAAAAGAAAGTTGTAAGGTCTTTGTAACATACATAGATGTGTCAGAATGAAAAAAATTCCTGTGTCATGCATTTATTTTTCTGTTAGTGTAGACAGGGACTTGATATAATATAGTCCTATATATTGGAGTGGTGGAGCTCTCATCGTACCATTTGAACCTCACAACAGTCCTCCAGTATGTAGCTTGTTTTAGTCTCTGTCGTAGAGAAAACCAGAAACGTTGAGTGACTTGCTCAAAGTCAAACAGTGGCAGGGCTTGGACTTCAAATTATTTGTCTCCATTGTTTATAGCATAGATACTTGTACACCAAAGGGTGCTTATTTCTTAATGCCTTGATATTTAGGAATCTATAAGGGAATATTTTAAACTCATTCCTTATTTTTGCTGTGATAGTGTAATAAGCAGAGTACTGGCATTCTGGGGATGTGCTGATTAGTAATTTAGCAGGGAACTAGGTCTCGTGTGCAAATAATAGAAACCTATAACTAACTTAGGCAGAAGATAGTTTATTGACTCACACAACGGGGAAGTCCAAATGGTGAACCTCATCTATGTGGATCTGGTGGTTCAGTGTCATATTTCTCCATCTCTCATCATCTCTGTTTTGCTTTATGATGGCTTCCCTCTCAGGTGGATTCTTCATGTGGTGCAAAGTGATCCCCCGGCAGCCCCTGGCTTACATGCTGCTTATTGTATATGATCTCAGAACGGAAGAGTAATTATTTATCAGTAGCCATACATTCTCTGAAAGGGGCACTGATTGGCTCTGCTTAAATCCCGTAATACTCTGGGAACAATCACACTGTCACCACAGGAACCTGGCTTTGATTGGCCATATGGATGATGGAGAGCCTCTCCAGTTTGGAGAGAGTAAGTTCCTGCAGGGAAGAGATACTAGGCCAAAAACAAACACAAAAGCATTAATAGATGTCCATTATCAAAGTATTTTTTTTGTGAATCAAGGTATGATTTGAAAAATGAGAAGACTTTTAGGAAAACCTAACTCAGCAATTGTTACAGGAAAAATGGAGATAATAAAATTAAATCTTCAAAGAAAAAAAACCATAGCAGCTAACACTTCTATAACATTTGCATTATAGCCAAGCACTATTTAAACACTTTCCATATATGAACGTATTTAATCATCTCCAACCTTTGACTAGATACTATAATTGTTTCCATTTGAAAGATGAGGCGGTGCAGGCGCCGAGGGTTAAGTGGCTTTCCTGAGTGGGGCCAGGGTGCAAATCCTGTCAGCTGGCTCCAACATAGATGCTCTTATCTACTACATTTATAGCCTCTTGATTATCCTTCTAATGGATTTTGCCATGCTGTCACATTAAATTTTTAATATGCTTTCACTAGCTTAGAGCTACAGTAGCAACACAGTTTTTAATAACATCTAAAAATACAGGGAAACAAGATCATGTTGTGATAACGCCCTGAGTTGAGAGCTCTTCCACTTAGTGTATTGGTGACCTCATCCAACTTCCTTATTAACTCTTAGGTCTCAGTTTTCTTGTCTGAAGTATGGTGACAGTAATTCCTAACTCATGGGGTTATTTTAAGAATTAAATGAAATTGCACCGGAAAGTGCTTAGCACAGTGACTGTCATAGCTGGATTACCTTAAATATAATGAACACTTTCTATTTTCCAGTCACTTTACATGATCTATCTACATATCTATCCGTATATAGGTATTTAGTTATACACACAAATGTGTGTATAATTATACAAATTTATATATGTAACTAAACATACATTTAACTATACTCATATATAGTTACTTATATGTATAACCAAAGAGACACATTATAAACACAGTTATACAAATATAACTAAATAAGAATGCATGTATACAATAAAACACTCCAGAATGAATCGTATGATTACAAATAATTACTCAAGAGGAGACTTTAGGTAATCATGGGATGGGAGTTTGAGGACGTTTCAATTCATTCTAAGCCAGTGTTGTGTATTACGCCTTGTTTCATTTCATCTTAGTGATTACCAGATGGCCATTTGACATCCTCCAGTTAGTCCATTGTTACCTATCAATGATTACACATGGCCTCACTCCCACCTCTAGCTTTATCACATACTAGGTTCAGTTTGGCCCTTAACACATCCATCCTATGACCTTTCTTAGTTCCTTGAAAGGACTTGCACACTTACTTTAAAATATTTACTTAATTAGGCAAATTTACTGTATCTCATGGAAAGAGCAGCCCATGTTCACTTAAACGTTTTTTAGATAATCAGATGAAACTAAGGAAAATTATGCCTTACTTGATCATGTATCAATATGCCCTTCCATTCATTGCATTTTTAGCAATTCCAAAAGAGCAAGACACAGACCAGGCTATTCTCCATGTTTGTCACATGTGGTATAATAATAAGGTCGAATCTTGGATGGACATTGCCAAAACATCAGAAAATTGCAAACAAGGCTCTGTCTATGACTTAAGAAGTAGATACCAGGGGTGTAGGGCATAGATATGGGAAATGGAAAAAATAGCTAATAGTACATGGAAATATTTGCAAGGCAAGTGATTTCTAATAATTTTGCCAAAGAACCTTCTCGAGTATGGCTTATTTTAAATCTGTCATAGTCTAGCTCTAAGTCTGTAGTAAGCATTTTTTACTTTAGCATGCCAACATTTAATCAGAGGAGCTAGTTAAAAGTGGAGATTCCCTGGCCCCACCCCTATAAACTGCAATCCTGTGCTGAGAATGTAAGAAGTCCGTGGATCACACTTTCAGAAACACTGCTTCAGAGCCCTGATCCTCTGAAAGACCTGACAGCTGAACAGTGCTCTCAAGAAAGTCTTAAATAAATTCCCAATATTTATATTTAAACAAATTATAAAATCCCTCTCTAACTCCTAACCTCTTTTTGCATTTGCAATTTCTTTCTCAGATATTTACTATCAGGACATGTAATTTATTTCAAATGTTAAATGTATTTCAGTATTGATTGCCATGAAGGTAGCAAGAATAGAAAAAGCTTTTTGACCAGTTTCTTTTGTCAAGAATAAAGAAGAAAACATGTAAACTCCAGGAAATACAGAAAGTTGTATAACCAAGTTATGTATAATAAAGAAGAAACTAACATAGGTGTTATGATTTTGCGCTTTGTGCAGTTGAAGGAATGTAGGAAAAGAGAATCCTCTTGACGCATGACAATTCTACTTTGAGTGGATGTAGGTTTGGAAATTTGATATTATAGGGTATAGGTGGCAGGGTTTATAATCTCATAATTCATAATAGTTACATATAAATTATCCCACATATTGCTTATTGATTCAAAATTTTAGATAACCCTAAGAGCAAGCATGTCTGACTTTATTATACTTATGCAAATGAATGTAAATAATGAAACATCTACAATGCTGAGGAGGAGAATAGAGAAGAGGTGAAGAGAGCTGGAAGAGCCATAGCTTCCACGGGGTTCATTTAGGATTCTGCCTAGGTGAATGGACTGAGTAATACATATTTACTGTATGACTTAATGTATAATTTAATGTTAATACTTCTGAATAAAATATATCCATATGTATACATATGTATATGTATACATATCCATATTGTATGCCAGGCAGTGTTCTAAATTACAGAGCTGGCTCGTACATTATTTTAAGACAACCTAATTAATTGGGGGAATAAGGTCAGTACAATAGAGAAACCTGAAATAAAATGATTCATTGTCCTTAATGGAAAGGAATCTATGTTTGTTTTGTTTTGTTTTAATTTTGTTTTAATGTTTATTTATTTAAGAGAGAGAGAGAGAGGGAGAGAGAGACAGTGCAAGTTGGGGGGAGAGGCAGAGAAAGAGGGAGACACAGAATCCAAAGCAGGCTCCAGGCTCTGAGCTGTCAGCACAGAGCCCAACACGGGGCTTGAACTCACAAACCATGCTATAGTGACCTAAGCCGAAGTTGGACTTAATGGACTGAACCACCCAAGCACCCCTGTTTTGATTTGTATTTTAAGGTGGTTCTTTTCAAACTCTGTGGTGACAGACCAGTTTTATATTATCTTAATTTCCAGACATATGTACCAGTTTATTTTACCAGTTTATCAAATAAAATTTAAAAAAAATGACAGCAATATCAATTTGCTATAAAAGTTCCCACAGACTTAATCTTACTTTCTATACCTCTTTCATTGTAGACCAGTAAACATTTCACAGATCAGTACTGATCCATGAACCTCCTCTGAGTGGCACTGGTTTAAAGCTAATCAGAAGACATTTTTTAAGTAGTTAAAACCATAATGAGATGTGAGGTTTTTATTTTTCATTTTGAACTCTTTTTACCAATTGATTTAGATCTTTTACCAGATGCATACAATACTTTCATTAAAAAGTAATAAAAGTGAATGGAAGTACATGGGGGAAAATAAGGCTCCAGGAATAAATGGAGTACAACCTTCTATATAACTATAATTCTTCTGTGCCTGGTTGAAAAATGTCTAAAATTTTAAGTGTAATATATATATATACATATATACACACACACACACACACACACACACACACACACACACACAAACACACACGTATATATACGTACATATATATATGTATATATGCACATATACGTATATATACGTACATATATGTATGTATGTGTGTATATATATGTATATGTGCATATATATTGTATATGTAAGTGTTATTCACCAGAGAGCAAGGGTTATGTTTCCTTTTCTGTAATACCAGTCCGGCATCATGACTGGGCAGATGAAGAAGATGTAACCTCCACTGTCTCAACTTATGCCCACACAAAGGAGAATTATTAAGTGTGAAAGTCAAATTCTCTTCTCCTACATTCCTTCAGTTGCTCAGAATCATCGCATACATCTTAAACCATTCTTTTTTGTATATAACTTTAGTAGGCAGCTTTTGTTTTCCCAAGAGTTTACTCTTAGAGGAAGAAGACAAGTGGTGGCTGGACAGCTGGTAAAGTGAGATAAAACTTGTGCCAGGGCAGATCATCTTGCCAGAACACCGACAAACCTGCAGCAATGGGAAAGCATCTGTTAGAGTAAAAATTACATTTCCATCATCACCTTGAATTGATGTGTTCAATTAGAGACACAATTTGAGGAAGGTCAGTAATAGACCACGAAGACCACCAGAGAAATTACTATTTTTTTTTCTTCTGAGTTTTGATATTCCTTTATGTGACATTAGGGAGACAAACAGGCAGTAATCAACACAGAGGCAACCTTGGAAATTGTCGCACAATGAGTCCCCAGCCCCCGCAGATAGAGATCATATTCTGCTTTCACAGGTGACGTCTGAAGAAGCACCTATTCTCAAGTCACCTGCTGTGTTGTTACTGCTCAGCTTTAGAGGCACGTGGTTAGTGTGCATTATGAAGAATTAAGAGCTGACACAAAGCCTTGACATTCCATATATAAAAATGGGGGTGGGAGGAATACCCCTTGCATTAATCCTATAGCTTATCTTCAGTTCAAGATTATTAAATCATGATGATGCACCAGTGACATAGGTTCTTTTCTGCTCGAATAGCCTCAGTGTTAGTATTTCTGCATCCTCCTTTCCCTGATAGACATAGTCACAATTTATTCTGCCAGTTGGTCTCAATCCTGTGCTGACATTTATGAACCGTGTAGAATATATGGCATCTCAAGTCATAGGATGGCTATCATAATACACCGCTAAATTTATCAAAGCATCTAAATTTTACATTTAAAGCAATTTTTATCATTCAATGTGGTTAATTCAAATAAAATTGGTCACAAGTGTGTTTTTCTCCCAGAAATTGAAGATGAAAAATGCAGCCAGTACAAACACAAAGCAAAGCTAAATAAAAGCCTTGCACCAAGAATACCACATGGTATGGTTTCAAAATCCAACAGTGTTCCAGAACGCTAAACACTTAAGTTGGAAGTAGCACTTTGCCATGAAAAGGAACCAGCTGTAGGCCCCTCTTGCACTACGTATTGTTCAAAACAAAAAAACAACCCCATTGAAAATAAGCCTCGGGTAGATGAGACCCAGAAGTCCAATGGTATAGGAAACAAAAGAAAGACAATTGTCATTTTAATAATTAAACTGTGTTTGTAACAGTTTACGAGGCTTGCAGATCTAGCAAGCCTGCTGAATATTAATGAATAGATTGATTTGTCAACATATTAGCACCGCTGTCAGACATAACAGCACGGAAGAGATGTGAGGCGGCTAGCCAGTGAGCTGCTTTAAAATGCTTGACTCACTGTCAGGAAATTCTATCACGATTGGTAAACTAAAGTGAATCAGGTGGGTTCAAACTTCCACTGGGATTTAATAATCTCTCCTTGAAATTCGGGAATTACTTAGTGTACTTTCTTTTAAGCCATGCAGTTTATTCAGTAGTAGTAAGTAAGTTTAAAATTAGCAACCAAAGACACACAATGATTTTTAAAAATCTTCTAATAGACTGAATTCTTTATTATGTATGTATGTGTATGTATACATACATATTTCAAAATCCAAATGAGATATTATCTGAAAGGGTGTACCACCAGGAAATGAATCATTTATTTTGAGAGCAAGTAAAATAAAATTGACAGAATTTTCTTTAACAAATGGTCATTTATAGGGAAAAACCACTCAGAAGTTTTAGCGAGAATACTAGCATTAAAAAAAAAAGAATATTGGCACTATAAGTGCTCAAAAATCAGCTGCTTATGTGCCATCCAAATTGAAATGTTTCCTACATATCCCAATTATAAAGTTAAAATTTCGCTTCTGAATTTATATCATAGTTGAGTTGAAATACGACATCTGAAATGTCAGGGTAGAACAACAGTAAAGGTTTAAGTATTCTGTTAAGTTTGCTTTATTCCACAATGACAACAGAGAATATTTCAAAATACGGCGTGGTAAAAATCTTTCTTAGCCCCTGTACTGCTCTATTATACCAATATACTGAGTAATTATCCAGAACATTCTTAAATTGCTTCAGTAATAGAAAATGGTTTCACAAGGACCCTTATTTCTTCTGAATTTGACCCTGGCACCATGAGCAAAAATCTCTCTGTTTTTACCCACTGTTAGAACAAGCCTGCTCCTTTTTCCAAATAGAGGCTAATCTCAGGTTTGAAAAGCAGCCATCATATCACCCCTGATCTCTTCTCTTGGGCAATCAGCTTTTCCTTCAGCCTCCTGGTCCAAACACTCTCATCTTTGTTTTTCAAACCCCAAAGCTGTTCTCACTCAAGGTTCCACAAGTCTAGTTAAGTATAAAGTGAAGCCACCACTTCCTCGTGATAAAGAACACATTTCTTTCAGCATGGCATAAAAATCACAACTGACTTGGTAGACTCATGTGTTTACTGTAGATTTAGAACCTGAATTCCTTCTCCTGAACGTTGTTGATAAGCCAGGCTTTCCAGTTCTGTACTTAGACATTTCCTTGGGGGCTAGGGAAGTGAGACCTAAAAAGAAGACTCCGTTTCATTGGTCCCTATTAAATGTTGTGATACCAGTACAGCCCAGAGCTCCAGATGCAGTTATTTTGGAACTGATTTGTGTAATCCAATTCATTGGCTCTTCCTGTTGGCATCCTCTGAGTGAAAGCTCTCTGAAAACCTTTCTGTGTCCTCCTTGCAGACTACCAAACCAGAAGGGGCTGAGGACAGATATCTGTATGTTTGGGTACCTTTCTCTGTGTTTACATCCATCTCTTCAGGGGTCCTTGGGGCAATATTAAACCAGTTGTTAACTACTATCAATGTTCTCCTGCCTCTAGTGTCTTGCTACTCAACATGTGGTCTAAGGCTCCTCCTGGGAGCCACTAGAATATAGACAATCAGGTCTTACCCCAGATCTACTGAATCAGAATCTTCAGTTTAAAATCCCTGGATTATTTATATGCATGTGGAAGTTGGCAGAGTTGTTCTCAATTCCAGCTGCACATACTAGCAACACTTGTGCTTCTAAAGATACCGAGGCCTGGAAGCCCCTCTTTAAAGATTTTCACTTGACCAGTGGCTTGAGTATTAGCATTTGAAGAAGAAGAAGAAGAAGAAGAAGAAGAAGAAGAAGAAGAAGAAGAAGAAAAAGAAAAACAGAAATCTCTCCAAAGGATTTTAATGTGCCGTGAAAATGGGGAAAAAAAATCCACCTTGCACGTGATTAGCATCCTGTAAATATATTTTGATTTCTACCTTAAATTTTGAATCAGTTTAGCATCATTTTCAGGGCTGTTGTATGCTGTGTTTAAACAATTCGTGATTTCCAAGATTGTGTTTCCAGTCTTCAAGGGGAAATGAAATTGAATGTAAAGCAAAGGCATAACCGTTGATAGAGTAACTTTCTACAGAGGAAAGAACTGGAAAAGGAAAGATACCAACTTGAGTCTCGAAAGGTCTTGCACTTCATTGGATTGCGGTAATTGACTCAGAACGAGTAAGATGATGATTTCCAGCGGCCTTGTTTGCTGCCTGCAGCCTCTGGTTTCAGCCCGAGAGGAGCGTCCCAGTTAGTGTTGCCGGGCAACAGCTTGCTGGGTTGAGAGCTGGAATGTGAAGGGTTGCAAAACGATTTTTAAAATAAACACACAACTTACCATCAGCATGAAGCGAACCAAGAGAACTACTGAGCACTGTGACAGGCAGTGAGGCAGAATAGAAGAAGAAAAAAGAAAACACTTCTTTGAAGGCAGGGAGCTGAGTGGTTGACAGATGATGGCCCCATCACTAGGATAATAGTTCTGATTTGGTTTCCAATTTGAAAATTTTTACCTGAATAATTTGCGGGTGGACAGAAGACAATACGGACAAAATTTTAAAAAGGTACTCTTTCTGGAAAAGAAGAGGTCAGCCCACGGAATTCACGGGTAATTTCTCTTCTATAAAATAAATGTGGCAAAATAACATGAGCTGTATTGCAGATATTCTCAGCGTTATTCTGATTTTCTGATAGAAATCACTGATCCTATGATCTATTTTATGGTGTTGTGATCTCTTACCATCCAGGAATATCTTTAGCCAAAATAAACAAACCATATGCACATAATGTGGATATTCACACTTAGAGCTGAGAAAATGGCCATTTATATGTGTAATTAATGTATTCAGTCTACCAAACGCTGTTTAGCAAGCATTTTCCTAATGCACTGAGTGATGCATTTTATTTTAAATATTTATGAAACTTCCATGCAGAAATGAATACATAATTTGTGTGACCTTCAAGGAGTTAAAATCTAGTTGGAAGAGTAGGGGGGAGGACAGGCTTCTACTGAAATAACACAAGATGGGAATTGGGAAACGACTGAGAGGTGTGACCCCAGGGACCTATTATATATTCACATATATCCAGTTCTATTCACTTGGTAGGATTTTCTCCAGGTTTTGGAGGTCATTCAGTTTAGCCTTAGCAGTGGCTTAAGCAAATCTACCTCCTACATACAGAGAACCTATTCTGTCCCTACATGTGGTGTTTGCTTTGAAATACAGAATGACTGCAAGATAGTCCCTACAGTTGCAAAGATAATTCAGAACTTTGATGGCAGAAAAAATGGAATCCATACAATTAACACTCTGATGGAACATTCCCTTTCATATTAAAACATAAATTCCTTCAGCACCTGCATATAGTATTTAGTTTTGGTTTTGTTCCGATATTACTCGTGCACCTGGCAAACAGGCTGCCCAGAACTGTAGCAGTCCTAACATCTGCTCAAAGTTCTGTAAGAGAACGTTTGATTAAATTTTTTTTTGCTTTCCTGACATTTTAGTCTCTCAACTGGTGGGGCAATGAGAAAAATTGCTGTACAGGAAGTAGGGGGGGAGTAACTGTGTTAGCCAAGAGTTTACTGTAGCAAAAAAAAAAAAAAAATTAGGCTTCAATAAAAGAAAAACAGATTTTCTTCCCCTGCTTGCTCGCTCACGCTCCCTCTCCCTCTCTCTCTCCCTCTCTCTCTCTCTCTCTCTCTCTCTCTCAAAATACACTTTAAAACAACCATTTTCTTTTCTTTTTTTTTTCTAATTTATAGGGAACATTAGTGTGAATTCGTGGCTAGAGACATTTTAGAAAGCACAGAACTCTGCTCATGAAGGATAGGGGATTCTTTAAAAATGAAAATTTAAACCGTACAATTGTTTAAAATTTTCCAATAACAAAGAAAGGGGAAAGACTTCTCACATTGCCTCTGTTGTGGGATTGTTGGTGCCAAGGTCAAGAAAGAATTCTTGAAGGTTTTACAATGCAACTTAGTAAGTTTAAGTAGCATGGGCAGAAAGAGCTGCACTTTTGCTGTATGAAGCCAGTGGTTATATGCTTAGTGCTCAAGGAGGAGAGTGCAGGTAGTATTAGATCATAAATGTCTTCTTTGAATTTCTATTCGGAAAATTACTTTCACAAGACTTCTGTGGCACTTATCATTCAGTTCGATATTAACTACCGGTGAAATAGGCAGTCATATCACCCTTTAAGAATGTAGAAACCAGCATATATTTAATAGTTATCAAAACTATACAGAGGGCGCCTGGGTGGCTCAGTGAGTTAAGCGTTTGACTTAGGCTCAGGTCATGATCTCAGGGTTCGTGAGTTCGAGTCCCGTGTCAGTCTCTGTGCTGACAGCTCAGAGCCTGGAGCCTGCTTTGAATTCTGTGTGTCCCTCATTCTCTGCCCCTCCCCTGCTCATGTTCTGTCTCTCTCAAAAATAAGTAAACATTAAAAAAAAAACCAACTATACAGGTTATAGGTCAGCCTTCTGGGCTACATGTGAACACTTTTCCGCTTCTATCCCTCACCTCACTGTGGCTGTTCAAAGTGTTTAGAGAACTCGGATTTAAGACAGTTTATTTTATTTAATGTTTATTTATTCTTGAGAGAGAGAGAGCGTGAACAGGGGAGGGGCAGAGAGAGAGGGAGACATAGAATCTGAAACGGGCTCCAGGCTCTGAGCTGTCAGCACAGACCCCAACGTAGGGCTCGAACCCACGAACTGTGGGATCATGACCTGAGCTGAAGTTGGATGCTTAACCCACTGAGCCACCCAGGCGCCCCGACAATTTATTAATAATAGGGAAGGGAGGGATTGAGTTTAAGCATGAGTAAGAGAACAAAACCCTCAGAATATTAGAAAGGCTAACTCCCAGAATAAATAGACAAGTACAATCACAAAATAATCCTACCAGTCTCTGAAAAAAAATTGATATCATATTTACTGCAAAGAGAAAGAGAAATCAGCCACTGCCTATTTTGCTCCTGTTTTCTTCAGGGATGTATGGGGGATATTCATACTGAGAGGATAAGGGGAGGAAAGTGTGAAACAAAAAATATAATCCAAGGGAGTAGAGGATTTCCTGCATAGCTTTGGCCCTAACCAATGTCAGCTATTTAAAATGGCATCTGCTGATTGCCCAAAACTGTGGAGACCAGGCAGATATTTGGATATTCCCGTATGTAGGGAAGGAAGTGCAGGGTACCACGATTTTCTGAGATATGATCTGCTTCTCCAGTATCCCTTTCTCATGGGGCTACAGAGACCTCTTGGGCTGCAGATCCTCGTGGGGCTCTGGGGAGCCTGGATCTTCTTTTTCTCCCTCCCACCTTGGGCCCTGGCATTCTTCTCTGCTATGCCAGCTTGCCATTTTTCCTTCTGACTTTCCAGGCTACTACCACAGCCTACTTCTTCACTCCTGTTTCCTACTGCTGGAGTGTGCTCCCTGTCTTAGTTTTTGAAAGACATTCACAGAATGTTCCAGTGTGTGAGTGTGTGTACATGCATGCACACTCATATTTTGCCTTTGCAACTAGACTGGGAGTGTTTTGGGGTCAGAACTCTATCATTACTTTTTTGTTCCTTAAGCAATTGCCAACAGTAATTCGTTAGGGCAGATTTGGTGAATGAACAGATTAAAGAATGAGTGACACATGTGAAGAACATTACCAATACAGAAAACATTGTTAAAAAAGAAAAAACTGTAGAACTTCTCTTAAAAATGGACTCAGTGAAAGGCATTTTGTATGGTATAGTTAATGCTGGATTGTATGAGGTGATCAATAAAAAGGATGTTCTAAGAGTTCAGAAGGGGCAATGAGTAGAATGGGGCTCTCAAACACTAATGATGGACCTATTTTCAGAGTAAAGCCAGGTGCCTAAAGTTAACCATATTTGTTTTTGTCTACCAAAAACCACAAAATATATTTATCAACACACAAATACACACACAAATTTATATGCACACACATAAATCTTCTAACTCTGTCCTTAGCTTCTAAACTATTTTCTCTTGGAGGTACTTGCCATTATCTGGCTGTGTTTCTTCACATCGCCTGGGTACTGTGGCTGTGCTCAGCCTGTGGGTGCTTCGTTCAGCAGAAAAAATGTTTCATCTCCACATATTCCATTCCCTGCAGAAACTTACAGTTTCTCCTCTGGCAGTACTTCCCTCCCCATTAGGCAGTATGGTTCACTGTTGGGGTGCATTTGGGCACAAACCAGCCCTTTTGTTGAGTTACTGTACTCCCACCTTCCTAATTATAGAATTCAAAGCAGAATGAGTGAATTAATAACATGTATTTATTGCCTGCCGGGTCTGGGGAAGCGTAATGCTGTGGTGCACTTACGGTAGTGCATAAGCTCTCCCGTCTCCCCTCATCCTCCATTTTTGCTCTGTGAGTTCACAGCAGCAAGAACGGAAGGTGCACTTTACTCACCAGTGAGTAAATCATGTGAATGGATGTTTTAAAGCACATGCCCAATACACAGTTCACTGAGAGAACTACACTTTCAAAAGCTCTCTGGGAACACATGCTTGGAATTTGAAATTGTACTAAGTACTGTGTTTCCTATGGTATCCTAGCTAAGGCAAGAGTGTATCAGCCTAGAAAGCATTTAAATGTGAGCTATTGCATTTACTTTCTCCAAGAATTCTCCAAAGAATTCTTAAGTGTTTAATTCTACGGCCATTCAAGCATGCAAATACTTGGAGTGTTGGTGTCAGAGAGATAGAACTCTAAGTTACCAAAAGACTATAGAAATTGTTTCTCTTGTGATGCATGGGTGGTCCAGTCATTTGAGCGTCTGACTCTTGATTTCAGCTCAGGTCATGATCACATCGTTTGTTGGATTGAGCCCCTTGTTGGGCTCTGCCCTGATAGTGTGCAACCTGCTTGGGATTCTCTCTCTCCTTCTCTCTTTCTGCTCCTCTCCCACTAGCACACACAGACGCGCGTGTGCGCTCTCTCTCTCTCTCTCAAAATAAACAATAAAAGATAAACAGTTTTTAAAAATGTCTGTAGAAATCATTTCTCTTTTCCTGATAATGAAAAGGATTCAGATTCTTTCTGTTTGAAGCAATCTTTGTCCCAGGTTGCCTCTGGACTCCTGTGACAGCCTGTATTTTCAGATCCATACAGGCTGATGTAAACCATACAATAGAGTCAAAGCCACTTGATTCAGGACTTGATGATTGGGGAAGTTGGGGAGTTAATTTGCATTTTTTTATATCAGCTACCTATTTGATTAAGATTTGGAGATGAAAGATCCATCTCTTAGGAAATATAATGACCAGGGTATGTTACAGGTGGAAATTGACTTCGGTGAAATGTGAATGTTTCCATTGGTTTGGCAGATTTCACTAAGCTCTTTTTGGAGAAGAAAATGCTAAGATGAAAGATATGGGAAATTATTACAAGAATGAATAGGAAGTGTAATAGTGAGTTTAATAAATAATGAGTTATTAATAATCTAGGCTGAAAATATAATTTTTACAAAGGTGAGGGAAAATTCTGTCACATGAAGTATAGGTAACTCAGATGCTTTGGAGACTAGATAACTAGAAGGATCACTGTTTCCCCCCTAAATTGCACTCTGTTGGGAGTCCCAATCAGAGACAGAGTACTAAGCTGGATAGACTGGTTCTAACCTCATAGAATCATTCTTGTTAGACAAATTCCTTTCCTGTCTTCCCCTAGAAAACAATGAAGGCTGATATAATTCTAATTCATTGGATATTTTAAAAAGCAAACAGGAGAAATAAAAAGTATTTTCCTATTGGGTCATTGGCTGAGTTTATCCTGAGTTGTGGCCCATTTTGTGTTTTATTTTATTCGTTTTAATTTGGTGTCCAGATATCTGTCATTTAATTCAAGACTATGAAGCCCATTATGTATAGTTAAACTTTAAACACAAAACAAGATTAGTAAATGCTTTCTCTTGAATAGTAATTGCATTCTGCATTTAGTACAAGAAACAGTTAAATGATGTATATTTAAGCAAAACTCCTACGTTAGAAAAATGTATTACAGACTAGAAGAGAAATTTACATTGCACTCACAAAAGACTCATACTCCCTCCTCCACAATTGTTTTCGATTTCATTTTTTAACATCCAAAATAAAATGAAGGCCAAGGTTTTGGAATTCTCAAGAGGTATTTTCTTCAGGTTCTGGTGCTTGCTATCACTATCCTGCATTTGACACTGTGAAATAGTGGATGTGAAATAAACTGTAAATGAATTATGCATATATTCCATATTTGTCATCCATTTTTATCAATAATTGAATTTTTTTCAGCCATTGATCTTATCAATAACTTGCTGCAAGTAAAAATGAGAAAGCGCTATAGCGTGGATAAGACCTTGAGTCACCCTTGGCTACAGGTAAAAATCCTTCATTGGATATTTTCCCGATCAGATGAACTTCTGGATATTGATAAGATTTAATATTATATGTAAAAATATTTTGTTATATGCTTAATTAAAAGTGTTCTTACATCAATTCGTTTGCCAAAATGCATGCAACTTCTTAGGATTTAATAACAATTTAGTGTTTCTTAATCTCTCTACCAAGAAAATGTGACAGGGAAGAAATATACCACACATACATACATGCCCTTGCACACGTGCCAAAAAAAAAAAAAAAATCTAAGGGTCGTTGTAAAACTCCAAAGACCAGATTTTAAGAAAATCTGTATATGTAATCCTGAGAAGAATCCTTGGGCATCCAAGCAGATGCCCATCTGGTCATGCACTGTACTCCTTTGCAAGCTGTGTTTTAAAAGCCTATGCTAACATTCATGGAACAAATGCACGGCAAATATAAAATATAGGCGTGTGTTTGTTTTCTCTTGCATATTTATTTTCACATTCAACTTTAGAAAAATGATACTGTGAAATACTGAAGGGTTATTTGTAGGCCTTAAATATCAAAGGAATACCAGTATTCCTAATTGCTTGGCCGCAAGCACTGATTGCCCACCCCCTGATGCACAATAGTTTAGGCAAATAGGATGGCTTTGCTGCCGATGACGTCACTTCAGGGTGCCTGATGGAAAGACAGGGCACTGATAGCGTGGAAGGAAAAAGGGTAACTCATCAGTTGCGGGTACTGACAACAAATGAGACAGTATTTTAATGAGTTTTCATCGTCTCCATGGTAATGTTTTGGAATTCCTTCCTCAGGATTATCAGACCTGGTTAGATTTGCGAGAGCTCGAGTGCAAAATCGGGGAACGCTACATCACCCACGAAAGTGACGACCTGCGGTGGGAGCAGTACGCTGGCGAGCAGGGGCTGCAGTACCCTGAGCACCTGATCAATCCCAGTGCTAGCCACAGTGACAGTCCTGACGCTGAAGAAACAGAGATGAAAGCCCTCAGTGAGCGTGTCAGCATCCTCTGAGTTCCGTCCCCTCTAATCTGTCAAAACACTGTGGAATTAATAAATACATACGGTCAGGTTTAACATTTGCCTTGCAGAACTGCCATTATTTTCTGTCAGATGAGAACAAAGCTGTTAAACTGTTAGCACTGTTGATGTATCTGAGTTGCCAAGACAAATCAACAGAAGCATTTGTATTTTGTGTGACCAACTGTGTTGTATTAACAAAAGTTCCCTGAAACACTAAACTTGTTATTGTGAATGATTCATGTTGTATTTAATGCATTAAACCTGTCTCCACTGTGCCTTTGCAAATCGGTGTTTTTCTTACTGAGCCTCAATTTGGTAAGAGTCTACAGAACCTGTCCATGCAATAGTTCTGTCCCGTGTGCCCCATTGGCGCTGTCATTATAAACAAACTCTTGAAGAGTAGATTATTACCAGTTCTATGAACAACTCCAAAACTCATGTGGAAAAAACAAGCGATGGGGGAATGGAAGATGGATTTACAATCCTAGACCCAAGTGCATGAAAGAGTTTCCTGTATAGTTTGAAATCCTTTGCCTGCCTGGTGTGCCTCAGTATGTTTAAACTCAAGTAAGTGGGCCTAGGTGCGCCTACTACTTATAAGCCTAAATGCCTTAGAAATGTAAACTGCCGTATATAACAGATATTTCCCCCTTTCTTACAATATCCTCTGTACTGTGGAAAATCAGAAGCTAAGCAACCTTTCGTCTTTATGTATTTTTCAGTAATAACAAATAAATATTCTTGTCAAAGTGTGTGTCCATCTGACTGAATTTGTAATCCACACTAGTGTTTTCGGGCCATTTAGGAGCGGAGGTGTTTGCTCAAAAAGCAGAAAAAGTCTCATGCTTTAGAATTTGGCTGTAACTACTCTGAAGCTTAAAAGTATGTTTCAAGGTGTAATGAAGCATTTCTGTATTTCATGTCATCTGGTTTCAATAGAAAAAAAAGAGCTCTGGGAGGGAAAAATGACCAAAGCCAAACAGGAGCCTTGGAGGCATTAAGAATATTGTAAATGGCAATCTCGTTGTAGCTTCCTGATTTAGTCAATATAAAATCAGGATTTATTACAATAATGACTCTAATTTCTTTCCATGTTATCTAAACAAGAAGGTTCTAAAGTGGACTACAAAAACACATAAAGACTGGGGAAAAAAAAATCCTAAGGGGAAAGCCAACTGAGGTGTTCTCCAGCCTGGGAAAGAGAAAACTAATATTGGACTTAATAGGCTTTGAGGTATGGAGTGGATTATGTGGGCTGTTTTTCTTTCTAGCAAGACAACAAAGCATTATCATGGATTACTGTTACTATGTAACAGAAATGATATAAATATTTGGAAGAATTTCATAAGTGTTGTGAGACACTTGAATGTATTAGGTAACTACGTGAAGACTACAAACAGTATTTGCAGATGGGATAGAGTAGTTGGATCTTTCCAGTGGTTAGTCACTATTTTGTATTATTACCTATTCTTTATTCTGTTCTATTATTATTTATCCCTTATTCTAAGGGATTTGAAATTTAAGTTTCAGAACACCATACAGACTTTAAAGCAGAAGAGTAAGCAACATCACAGGTTGCCAGCATTACAGAGTCTGGATAGAAGCCAGGGCAAGAAGTGAGCCAAAAGACCAATCTTTGGGTTGGTCTATCTTATCTATTGAAATAACCCTTCTAAGATGATGGGGACCTGACATAAAACAGTAGTAAATGAAATTTAAATGTGGTATTTAAAGGAGTCCAGAATAGATCCTTGGTGATCATTAGATGATTGATGGAACTATTGGTCAAAAGGAGTTCTAGTCTTAGAAAGGGCAAGCTCATGTTTGAACATGTTAAGTATAAAGTTCTATAGGACCCCAAGTTTAGAATATCCTGAAAGTATTTAGATATGTGTCTGGAGCTTTGGGGAAGAATTCTGGAGCTGAAGGTACAGATTTGGAAGTCCAAAGCTCGCCATATGTTGATTAGAATGATTTGGATTCTTGGCGATAGAATGAGAAGGAAGTGATCTTGGGACACAAACCTCAGAAATACCAATATGGAATGTTTGGGCAGAATGAAAGGGAAATTGAAAAAGAATGTTTAAATGTGGAATTCACTGGAGTAATAATATAGAAGTCAAAGGAATAAGTTCACAAATGAAGTAGACAGCAGTAGAAAATACTACGGAGAGATAATGATTACAGCCTTTTGGGGACCAACAATTCTAGTGTTTTGTAATGGATATGGCTCTACTGCTACATTCAGAATAGTCATGTTAAAAGGACATGTGTGTGGCAATGCTATTTAGACTGCCCATTGTGCAGTGTCATCAAGCACAGGAAAGAGAAAAAACTGCTGATTTTCAGAGAAAAGGGGGCCACTGAAAGCCATGCTATGTCTCTTCCACCCAGAATTATCAGTGATGCTGCAAAGAATCCAATTTTATTGAATGAGTACCAACTTTGTATGCTAAAACTCATCAATAAACTTCTTCAAACTTCACATCAGTGGTATATCATAGTATTAACTGACATGGGCAGGTCCATAGTCTATGTTTAATTCAAAAGGTAGCCCAGCACTTTTGATACAGAAGTATCTTCTGATCCTAACCAAAACAAGAGAGAGAGAGAGAGAGAGAGAGAGAGAGAAATGACAAAAGCTTGTTTTAGGGTGGATGTGTCCTCCTTCATTGTCACAGAGACAACATTCCTTAAGCAATAACTTTATCAGCCCACCCAAGGTACCATAAAAATTGCTGGTCTCTATATATCTTGAACCATCAACACAAACTGCCACTGTTCTGGCATTTGGCCTGAACAAGAGGACAGTGCTGAGAAAAATATTTTGATCAGTGATGCTTGAGTATGTTCATTTATCCCTAAGGAAGAGATCATCTTTGTGTTGAGTGAATATTCACTCTGATGAAGACTATTTTGAGAAATATATAGTGGGCCATTGTGACCAAACGTGTGAAATAAGTACAGTGGTGAGAATCAGAAAGCCATCTGTCTCCTCTGCAGCCATTATCCAGTCACTATTAAGTTTGACTACCCCTATGATGTGATTAGGTTTGCATACCATTTGTTTGGACTTGTTTTAAGAAACCAAATACTGGTTCCTGTGAAGATACCCCAAGACCCATGGAGAAGGGCCTTCTGCTTTCAGTTGCCAATAAGAAACAAGTTCCTTCATCTCAGCCTTTTCACATCACCTAAAAGACTGTTTTCTCCACTCCACTCCCTTGCCTTTACTCCTGTTCATTTTTTTACCATGCATTTGACCTATGTCTTACATCTTTTTTTTTTGCTCCCTGCTTCTCTTTAACTAACTTCTTTTTTGTTAGATATTTTTAGTATCCACTAACGATTACCCTTTGACTTAAAACAGGCTCAGCTTCCCACTTGCCACGAAACAATATAAAGAAATCAACTTGAACCTTGATTCTCCAATTAGTAAGTGTCTGATTTCTATTTATTCTTTCTCTGGAAAATTTCTCACTTTTTCCCCTTTGACTTCTGTGTTTATATCCCATTGAATAAAATTTTCATTTTTATCACTAATGAGTCTCTTCTCATAAGAGTCATCAGTGGCCTCTAACTCAAAATTGATAGATTTTCTCAGTATAGCATGGAGGTTGGAAACCCAAATACAGAGACAGACTTACTTTGGCTTGAATTCTGGGTGACCATGAAAGCACTGTAATGGCTCATGTCACTTTAGGGGTGTTGTGAGGGACTAAATAAAATAATACAAACATAAAACTCAGTGGCTACCTGGCCCAAGGCATCAATAAAGTGGTTTGCTTTTCTTTAGTCATTCAGCAACTACTTTCGATCACTTTCGATGTGCTGGGAATATGACAGATGAAAAGGTAGATGTGGTTGTCACCCATATTCCCTATGACCTGCCTTCTCTGGTATCCTGCCTCCATGTATTCTAATGGGCTACTGAAAGGGGTGTGACCTTTGAAGCTTAACAGGTATAGATCCAAATCCCAACTCCAAGCCTTGTTAAGTGAACTTCCACAAACTACTTTAAAATCTCTGAGTCTCCTCCTGAGTAGAATGGCAGTAATGCATATTTTAAAATGCAGTTAGGATAACTAAGGGAAGCATTCAAATTTCTTAGCCAAATTGCTGGCATATGTTGCAGGTCAACAGACGTTAATGTCCTCCTCTCCCCTACCTCTGTATGCATTTGCTAAGGTTTTCCTTACTTTCTTTTTCAATATTTTCTCCTTATATGGTTTATTTCCATGAATTCAATTATTATTTTAGCAGGCACTCCCAAATCCATTTTGGCCACCCAGAACTCTCAACAATCTAGTCTCCTCTCTCCATCAATGTATAGACTATATCTATCTAAAGGTTCCACCATGACTTAAATTCAACATGTCTAAAATCAGCGTTATCATTTTTCACCTTCAAATCAGAGGCATTGTAGAGTTGGTCTCAATGAAACCTTTTTCTTCAGGCTCTTCTCCCTCCCATCTACTCTATACACCACTGTCAGGTTTATTCACCAATATTACCAATATTACTTTCATCCTCTTGCTCACATGTTCTAAAATCCTCAAAGACTCTACTCCCAGTTATCTACAGGATAAATTCAAATTCCTTAATGATACAAAAGCTGTGGGGTCCAAAATTTAATAAAATACTATTCAATTAGAATTCTATGTATCCCACAGATTTCTGGATCACAGATAGGAATTTCAGGACTAAGGCAGGAATTAGTTTCACTTCTTTGAAGTTCATTTCTTATTTCTATAACAAGACAAGAAGCTATGTATATAAGCTTATATGACCTTATTTCTGTAACAACTTCTAAATTATCTCCTAATTCATAGATTTTATGAAAGCGTGGTTTAATTTAAATGTCAACAAGGTGTCAATGCACACTTTTTGTGAACTCTTTATGTTTCTTTTTCTTTTTTTTAATTTTTATTTGTTGATTGAGAGAGCATGTGCATGCAAACAGCAGAGGAAGAGAATCTTTTATTTTTGTTTTAAGTTTATTTATTTTGAGAGACAAGCACAAGAAGGGGAGGGACAGAAAGAGAGAGAGAGAGAGAGAGAGAGAGAGAGAGAGAGAATCCCAAACAGACTCCATGCTATCAATGTGGAGCCAGATGTGGGGCTCAGTCCCATGAACTATGATATCATGATCTGAGCCTAAACCTACAGTTGGATGCTTAACCACCTGAGCCACCCAGGCACACCTCTTTTTTTATTTTTTAAATTCTCGTATGTTTCTAATTCTCTGGGGCAAGCAAATGCTATTTTGAAAAAGGGAAAGTCACATCCTTCTCTGGGCCTTCCTGGTGTCAAAGATTGTGTCCAGGAACTTTGGTCAATAGATGGTTTCTTTAAGTGACTGTGGGCTACCAGCTGTCTGAAAAGTGTGAACACTTGCTGCAGAACTTCTTGCTATAACTTAGTAAAATGGTAAGACTTTGAATTAAGATTTAGTTTTTCTCTGGGAAATCGAAGAGTCTTTATGTCTTATGCTATTTTTTTAAATATACCCTAAACCCCTTGGATCTTCTCCTTTTGAAATATTTTAGTGTAGCTTCATCTGAGAACAGAAGTTGAGCTTTACTTGAGCTTTGGGCACTTACTGATCTCAATTGTCAACGCAATTTTTGTTTTCTTCTTATAATCTGCCTTCACACTCGAGGGCAGGGAACTGCCTAGTATCAGTTGGCTACTGGACCCCACTTGCTTCCACAAAGACAAGGATAGAGGCAGATACCTAAGAGTAACTTATATACAGGTCTCATGCAAACTCCCCAACCAAGTGGATTCTGTGCAGGAGTTTTCACCCCTTTAGATTGAGGCAGAGGAGCAGGAAGAATCACTTTGAGTAAAGATACAGAAGTAAGAAATTGCCATGAATAGAGGAAAAGCTCCTGAAGTAAAGGGTTAATATGAAAGTAGAGCCAGGAAGTAACATTGTCCGGGTTAAATAAAGCTAAATAGTCAAAAGCCTCAAAAAGGAGAATTCATACTTTGTCTCAAGATATATAGGAAGCTATGGGGAATTTTTGTAAAGGGAATTTTGGAATTCTTTATTTTGTACTTAAGAAAGAAATAAGAAATTTTTTGTTTGGGGCCTAAGAATTTAAATATTATCTTTAAGTCATGCTTTTGTTCACAGAGAGTAAAAGGCTTAAAAAAATGTAATACAAGCTGAGTCTAAATTAAACTGCCTATTCTCTCATTACTTCCCTTTGAAGACAGAATACTCTTATGTGAATTTCTTCTCGTGCTTGATTGTCTTTCTTCAGACACCCAGATAAACTAAGAACATCTCAAAGGAGATAGTGACTTGAAGAATTAAGCCACACTTGGACTTCATGAAATTGTAGCTTGTGTACGTAGAGAAATAATCATTAGAGCCAATTATCTTTAGACAGACTGATGTTTCAAACTCTAATTACAAAGTTTTAGCCTTGTTAACGCATGTGCTTCATTTTATATCTTGGCTACCACATTTTATTGTTACAATTCATTAAAAATAATGTGAAAATAAAGATGATCATAAACTTCATAGTATAAAGCAAAGGAAAAAATAAGGCCTGGGTAATGATAACAACATTTTATATTTGCATAGCAATTTCCTTTTAAGGAGCTCAAAACATTTCACAAACATTATCTCATTAATCTTGAAGAAAGCAATAAAAAAAAAAAAATCTCTAAGCTAAGAAAATTGATGCAATAAAGGGCTACAGTTTGTTTCCAATGTTCCACATTGAACTATAAACAAAGTAGAAATATTCAGATTCATTTTTTATTTTAAAATTTACATATAGTAAAATTGACCTTTTTTGGTCTACATTTTTTGTGAGTTTTAACACATACAGATTCATGTAACTATCATTACATTCAGAATACAGAAGAATCCTATCACTCTAAAAAAAAAAAAAAAACAATAACAACTTCTTTATGATACTCCTTAGGAGTCCAGCTCTCTCCAACATTGATGCTGGCAAACCCTAATCTTCTCTCCACCCCTATGGAATTGCCTTTTTTAGAATTTCATGTAAACGGAATCACTGACTATGCAAATTTTGTAATTGGTTTATTTCCTTCAGCAATGCCTCTGAGATTCATCTTTGTTTTGTGAATCAGTAGTTTATTCCTTTTTATTGCTGAGTAGTATTCCATTGCCTGGATATATCAAGTTTGTTTATCCATTTACCTATTACAGGACATTTAGGTTGTTTCCAGTTTGGGTTGACTTTTTTTTTTTTTTTTAACCTTTATTTATTTTTATGAGACAGAGAGAGACAGAGCATGAGTGGGGGAGGGGCAGAGAAGAGAAAGAGAGACACAGAATCTGAAGGATGCTCCAAGCTCTGAGTTGTCAGCACAGAGCCCCACGTGGAGCTTGACTCCATGAACCGTAAGATCATGACCTGAGCCAAAGTCGTATGCTTAACCGATTGAGCCACACAGGTGCCCCAGTGTGGGTTCATTTGTACACAACCCAAATATTGATCTGTACACAATGTACAGATTGCATGAGAAAATAAGTTTCATTTCTCTAGAGTCGATTACCCATGAGTAGCAGCATTGCTGAGTTATTTGGTGTCTGTTACCTTATAAGAAACTGACAATCTGTTTAGCAGAGTGTCTATATAATTTTTCATTTCCATGGGCAGTGTATGAAAGTTACAGTTGCTCTACAGTCTCCTTAACACTTGGTATTGTCACTCTTAAAAAATTTATTTTACCCACTGTAGTCAGTGTGTAGTGGTATGTCACTGTGGTTTTCACTTGCATTTCCGTGGTGGATAATCATACTATCTTTCCTTATGTTTGTTTTCCATTGGTATTTTGGTAACATGTTCTGTTCAACCATTTTGCTGTTAGTCCTAGGAATTTTGTAGATTCTTTGGGATTTTCTACACAGATGATCATCTGCAAATAGACAAAATTTTATTTATTTCTTTCCAATCTTAGGCATTTATTTCTTGTGGTCTTTTGTATATAAACTGTCATATGAGGCACACAAATTTATTTGTATTATTCCCGTGTTATCCTTTTAATATGTAGAGCTTGTGGCGATACGCTATCTTCCATTTCTGGTTTCGGCAATTTGTTTCTTCTCTCTTTTTTCTTTGTTAGTCTAACTACGGGTTTATCAATTCCATTGATCTTTTCAAAAGAACCATCTTTCAGTTTTAATGATATTTTTCTACTGCTTTTTTTTGTTTGAATTTAATTGATCATATCTTTATTGCTTTCTCTCTGTTTCCTTTGGGATTCTTTCTAATTTAAGTACTTCTTCAATTATTGGTTTGAATCTTATTTTTAATACAGGATTTTATTACTAAAATTTTCCCCCAAGCATTACTTTAGCTATACCTCTCAAATATATGTTGTGTTTTAATTTTCGTTAAGTTCAAAATATTTTCTAATTTCCCATTAGCCTTCCTCTCTGACCCATGAATTATTTTGTTCTTTAATTCCCAAGTGCTTGGAGATTTTTCAGTTATCTTTCTGTTACTGATTTCTAGTTTAATTCCTTTATGATCGGGCAATATATTTTGCATGATTCCATTCCTCTTGAATTTGTTAAGATTTGTTTTATGACAAATGTATGGCCAATCTTGAGAATGTTTCACGTGTACTTGAAAAGAATATGGATTCTGTTATTGTGGGATGAAGTTTTCTACAAAGGTCAACTAAATCCATTTGATGATGTCATTTCACTCTTCTGTATCCCTCTGGTTAGTTTTGCATGGTATACGCTTTTCCCTTCTTTCACTTTAAACTTACATGTGTATATTAAAAAGTAACTTTCTTGTAGTTATAATGTAGTTGGGTCTTGGATTTTTAAAATCATTTTGAAATCTTTTTTAAATTGGTGTGCAGAGGCAATTTAAATTTAATATAATTATTGATATTTTTTAGTTTACATCTACCATGGTTTTTTTTTCCATTTCCTCTTTTTTCCATTCCCTTCTTTTCTGTTTCCAAAATTATTTTGAATTACTAGAATATATTACAGTATTTCTGTTTGGTTTATTTGTTGATGCTTTAAAGGGCTATAGTTTATTTCTAATGTTCACATTGAATTATGAACAAATAAAGTAGAAATATTCAGATTCATTTTTTGTTTTAAAATTTACATAGAGTAAAATTGACCTTTTTTCATCTACATTTTTTTTAGTTTTAACACATATAGATTAATGTAACTATCATTACGTTTTGTAATTTTGGGCTAGTTGTTGATCTAAGGACCATAGTAGACATACTTAATTCTTCATAGTGCATGTAGAAGAGTAATATTTTACCACTTCAAGTGGTAATATAGAAAGTCTACAACTTTGTACATCCATTATCCTCTCCTTGTTTTGTTGTAGTTGTAATATGTATTCTGAGTATATTGAGAACCCCATCAGACTGTTACAATTTTTGCTTTCACAATACATTTTTAAAACAGTTTAGGGGCAGATTTGTCTATTATGTTTACCCTGATAGTTACTATTTCTGTCCCTCTTCCTTCATTGCTGACATTCCAGATTGTCCTCCAATGCCATTTTTATTCAGTCCAAAAAGTTCCCTTTTACATTTCTTTAAGAGCATTTCTGCTGACAATAGATTCTCTAGTTTTCCTTCATCTGAGGATATATTTATTTTGCTTCCATTCATAAAGGATAATTTCCACTAAATGTAGAATTCTGGGTTGACATTTCTTTTCTTTCTGTACTTTAAAAATATCCCACTGCCTACAGACCACTACTGTCTGGATTCTGATAAGAAATCCGCCATCATTTAATATTATCTCCCTACATGTATGCAATGATTCATTTTTCTCTGGCAGCTTTCAAGATTTTTTGCTTGTCATTTGTTTTTAGGGGTTAGATTTGGTATTTCTGGGCATGGATATTTTTTTTACTTTTCCTGTTTAGGTTTCACTGAGCTTCGTGAATCTTTAAGTTATGTCTTTGGCCAAATTTGTAAAGTATTGCATCATTATTTCTTATACGTTTTTCTTAGCCATACTCTTCCTATTATTTTTTCTGGGAATCCAATGACATGAATGTTAAACCTTTGATATTGTCCCACAGATCCCCAAGACCTTGTTCATTTTTTTTTAAGTTTATTCATTTATTTTGAGAGACAGAGAGCATGAGGGGAGGAGGGACAGAGAGAGAGAGAGAGAGAGAGAGAGAGAGAGAGAGAATCCCATGTAGGCTCCACACTGTCAGCTCAGAGCCTGACACGGGGTTAGAACTCATGAATGGTGAGAACATGACCTGAACCGAAATCAGAGTCTGATGCTTAACCGAATGAGCCACCCAGGCGCCCCTCTGTTCATTTTTTTAAATCTCTTCTTTTTTAAATGAGATACTTTCTGTTGATCTAGGTTCAAGCTTACTAATTCCTTCCCCTGTCATTTCCATTTTGTTCTTGAATCCATCCAGTGAATTCCTGGTTTTTGCTTTTGTATTTTTCAGTTCTAAAGTTTATCTTTGGTTCTATTTTTATGTGTTCTATTACTCTGCTGAGACTTTTTATCTTTCTATTCATTTCAAAAGTATTTGGCATTACTTCTTGGAGTACAGTTAAACTCACTACTTTAAAATTTTTCCTGATAATTTCCACACCTATGCCATCTGTTGAGAGTTTCTTGTTTCTCTATATGTTGAAATTTTGGATTTTTATCATGACATTTTAAATATTATGTGGGTTTTTGGTCTTGTTTAAATGTGGAGAATTTGGGGGGGCGTGGGTGGCTTAGTCGGTTAAGCGTCTGACTTTGGCTCAGGTCATGATCTCATGGTTAGTGAGTTTGAGCCCTGTGTCAGGCTTTGTGCTGGTAGTTCGGAGCTTGGAGCCTGCTTCAGATTCTGTGTCTCCCTCTCTCTCTGCCCCTAACCCACTCATGCCCTGTCTCTGTCTCTCTCAAAAATAAATAAGCATTTTTTTTTTTTTAATGTTGCGGAGAATTTTGATTACATTATTTGCTTCTTGATTTTAATAGTAATTGATCTTCTTAGATTCAAGCTATAGATTCTTACTTGCCTTCTGTGGGCTGTAGTCCAAAATCAGTAAACTTTTTAAAACTTGTGCTGTGCTATTTGGACCTGTCTTTTGTGTGCAACACCCAATGACAGTCTAGGATCTGGGAAGTGGGCTACTTCACAATTTAGTTTCCAAAGTCATCAATAAACTGACTCGAGATAGATTTAAGTGTGCATAAATTGTGACTGAGCCCAAGAGTTCATATACAGCTTTTTGCAATTATTTTCCTGACCTCCCTCCTCTTTGTGATCTTCCTGACACCTTCTGTCTCACAGGAGCCCCGTTTTTAAATGGTTCTCTGGCTAGGAAGTCAGGGCTTTGGCTTTCCCCGCTCTGTACCATAATTACCATGGCTGTGTCTGTCTCCAAGGCCAAGCAGCAAGAGGATATATGGAGAAAAAGACAATGGGGTGCTTCCTTACACTCTCGGGACCAGAGTTCTTCTGGTCTGAGAAGCCTGCTTCATTTGAGTGTTAAGTGCCTGCCAGGCTGTCATTACCATTGCTATCACTGCTGTTTTAGGGTTACCTGGGGTGAAAGGCAATAGAAAAAAGCAAGGAAATTTTGCAGGGGGCTTTCCTGCTCATTAACTAAGAAACCGAGAGCTTCTCTTGGAGCTATTTCCATTCACATTTAATGCACAGTCCCAAGTTTCAGGCTGCCTTTGAGTTCATTACCAAGAGATACCAGAAAAGAAAAAAAACGGGAAACTCTTTGCTGATTTGGTGGTACTTCATGTTCTGGTTTCCTTTCCCAATCTGCCTGCTACCATTTACTTTTCAGAGTCCTCTGATAGCTGCTCTATGTTATTTCCAGGGGGTTTAGTTTCTTTCAAGGGAAGAAACAAGGTAGAATGCGTTTACTCCATTTTGATTGGAACCAGAAACCAAGGTTTTGATTTCTTGAAACCTAGTTATCAAACCAATCTTGAAAGTATGCTTTAGTGTAAAGCCTAAAACAAATGTCCAAACAATAATAGTATGTAAGATTTAAGTAGCAAGGTGCAAACCTTAAGCATTTCATTTAACTCTGCCATAACTCATAAAGGTTATATGACAGGCGTTTTATATTTTTTTAACTTTACACATATGGGACAGATGTACAAAGAAATTAAGTAACTCACCCAAGGCCACACAGCTAATCATTGATGGGGTCAGGATTTGAATCTACATGGTCTGGCTCCAGAGACCAAGTTTTAATCATACACAGGTGCTTAATTCTCTATTTCTGCTTTCTCGTTTTGTTATATTTTAGCATATTGTGTATTTGTGGGAGAACTGCTAACACTACAAACATAGCTTATTTTACCCCAAGTTTAGTAGGAAGAAAAGATTAGCTGGCAAATAGGTGATATGACCACTTCTCAGAAGATCTGAGAAAATATTTTGGGAATCAAAACAATTTTAAAGTCCTATTGATCCTTTAAAAATATGTGTGTATCAGCTGGATTTTTCACACACTTCTCTTTTTTCCCCTCATAGTTTTAAGCCCTAATGTTAAGTAGAAGGGCATATGGAGGATAGGAGGTTTCTGTAAGAATCAATCCCTGCTGTTAAAAAAAAATGTTTTTAATTAAAACAATCAATAGTTTTCACTTATCTGTAAAATTAAAACTCAGCCAAGGCACTAATGTAGTCCTATAAAAAGCGAAATCTGTGGATTAGGGCTGGTCTTGGGCCACCACAAGATGAGTACAGAAATTGTAAGTGTTTAGGCATTTTTATGGCAATTTTATAGTCTCAGTGTTGTTGAATATAATAACTCAAAGTGGACTTATATTTTTTGTCCTTGTTTTTATTTGTATAGTAATTCATTTATTTTTAAAAAATATATTACTTTATTTTGAGAGAGAGAGCACACGCACAGGAAGAACAGAGAAAAAGACAGAGAAAACCCCAAACAGGCTCTGCACTGTCCGTGTGTAGCCCAATGCAGGGCTCGAGCCCATGAACCGTGAGATCATGACCTGAGCCAAGATTAAAGAATCATACCCTTAACAGACTGAGCCACCCAGGTGCCCCTAAAGTAATGCATGTCTACTATATTTTCCAAAAGTAAAATTATGCCTTGGATTAGAAATTAAAACAAACAAACAAAAAAACCTGATTATTTACCACAGCCAGTTTGAGAAGTGCTGCACTGCCTTCTAATTTTAGAAGGAACAATGGGCAAAATTAGAGCACAGGGTCCCTGACATGATTTTCTTTCTTCAGAAATTCTTAGCGTTTCTAAAAAGTATACCCGGGATTTTAAGTAAGGTTGTGTTTGTTTGTAAGAGACAAAGTCCTGGAGAAAGATCCCCAGAACTGATGTTGAATCTGTCTGGAAGCTGGTGTTTATACTTATTTCTTTTCCTTTGATTTTTAGGCTTGGGGAGTGAGCCCCCACAGTTCTGTAATGAAGTGCCCAAAAGCTGCTGCAGCAGGGGAAGATCTCTGAAGCCAGGTAAGGTCCTGGCCTGGTGGGCTTTCTCAGGGGACTGGAGGTTCTTGAAGAGCAGTGTCCTGGCCCTTGCAAGATAAAAGGCAGTGAAGACAAAAGAGAAGGGAGTGGAAGCAAATACATCCCATCACAGATTGGCTATTTTCCTTTTCACTCGACTCAGTGACAAACGGCTCCTAACTCTTTTAATCCGCTCAACCAACACTCTACTGATTAACATTTTTTTCACCCACATGCTACGTAAATATCGTTGTCTGGTTAAACACAACAACCTACCAACTTCTCTGGAGGTTTTTTTAAGTATCTAGAATTAGATCTTAATGTAAGAATGTATTACAACAAGCACTAAATGTGTTCTTAGAGAAAAGAACTGTCTACAGGTTGGAAATTGTGTTCCTTGTGATAAAGTTTTACATTTAATCAGAAAAACCTATCTAAATTTGTTCAAGACTTTTTCTTTTCTGTTTTGCCTTTTTTCCTAATCGATCCAAATCTCAGTATTGTGAAAACAAAAGTATTTACAGAATTGGAAAATGTCTCAGTTTGTTCTAACAAAAATACTAAGAATTAGTCAAAAACTACAGAAAAGAAAGCTAAGTCATTATTTACATATATCATGTTCTATGAACTGGTTCATCAGTGTTGGCTTATAGCATTTTGATATCAGTTGCCTAAATATATTTAAGTCTTACCATCTAGTTGAGCCACTCTATCCTGTAGAAATTAATAAATGTACTTTGTGAGGTTGGAAACCTAGTGTTTTGTCCAGGATTTCCTGGAAATTCTTGGGGCAGTCTGATATTTCTCCCAGTGTGATATCTCTTCCTGCTAAAAAAATAATTTTAATCTCCCTGTGTTTTTTTCTAGTCTGTATTTGCCCACATGTGAAACATAGCCTCTAATTTCCCCCCAAATTATCGCTCCCACGAGGCATCTGTATTTTGTAAATGTTTCCTGAAGATTGGGTTCATAATTGTTCCTACTTTACAGAGGTATTAAGAGCATAAAGTGAACATATGAAAGTAAACTGCCTAATATACAGTAAACATCTAATAAATGCTGGCTGTTATTATTTGTTTAGGGATAATGGTATGGGGTTACAGCATAGCAGACAGAATGAAATGAAATGTTAGACATTCCTGACCTCTTTGAAATTTCTTTAGTCTGTTCAATCTTGGGCATTTCTCATTGGTCAAACTTGCTTCTACGACCTGCTTATTACTCTTTCAGTCTAGCTGTCCATATCTCAATTCCCCAATCACCTTTTTTTTAAAAAAAAGTTTATTTATTTTGAGAGTGGAGAGAGAGAGCTCACACATGCACTCCTAAGCGGGGGAGGGGCAATGGGAAAGGGAGAGAGAGAGAATCCCAAGCAATCTCCACAAGATAAGTGCAGAGCCCGACATGGGGCTTAAACCCACAAACTGTTGAGATCATGACCTGAGCCAAAACCAAAGTCAAGAGTCAAATGCTTCATCAATTGAGCCAGACAGGCACCCTTTCTGTTACTTTTCTTAGGCATAAGAGCTCAGCTCACTTGCTCTCTCTCTCTCTTACCCTCCCCTGTCTCATGACATCCCTGTCCTATGATGTGGTGGAGAGGAGAGTGGATTGGGATCAGACATGGAACCAGGAATCTTTTGATGGACACTTTTATCTTCCAAGCTCAAGTGACCTATCAAGGAAGAATTAATTGTTCCACTACCCTAACAGCTAGAGTCAGGTAGGGCAATCAGTTGTGAGACTAAAAGTTAAAGTGGCCCCCAAATTATAATTTGATTTTTCCCAAAATGATTGCCAGAAATGAAATCGTCATTGAAGCAAGGAGAGTTAAACTGTGTGGAAAATTACTCTTAGAAAACTCATATCAAATATCGTTTCTTCCATATTCAGGAATGCCTGGCTGGCCCAGTCAGTAGAGCATGTGACTCTTGATCTCAGGGTTTTGAGTTCAAACCCCTTGGGCATGGCACCTACTTAAAAAAAAGTTTCATCCACATTTAATCTTCTAATAAGCTATAAGCAGCAAATCTAAACAAGAAATAAAGACTTGAATTTACTTGTTTAATTGATTCAGGTAATATTATATTGAAAATTTAATATTCTTTCCAAAGAAAGAAAGTCTGATACTAAAAGACCTCTAAGGAAAAATAATGAACAAACTTTCATATATTTAATGAAACTAATTCTTCTATTTAATGAATTTTTAGAGATTGTTCAAGTATTAGTTTCCTAGGGCTGCATTAACAAAAAACTTGTGGGCTTAAAACAACAGAAATGTATTCTATCATAGTGTGGGAGACCAGGCATCCAAAATCAAGATGTTGGCAAGGCTGTGCTCCCTCTGAAGTTCTGGAGGGGAATACCTTTCTTCTTCCAGCTCTGGTGGCAGAGCTGGTGGCAGGCATTCCTTGGCTTGTGGCTGCATAATTTCAATCTCTGCCTCACTTTTCACATGAACTTCTACTATGTGTGGATCTTCTGTGTGTTTCTTTTAAGGAAATGTGTCATTGAATTTAGTGCCTACCCTAATCCAGGATGGTGTCACCTTGAGACCTTTAATTTAATTATATCTGCAAAGACCATTTTTCCAAATAAGGCCGCATTCATCAATTTGAGAAGTTAGGATATAGACACATATTTTGAAATAGAACTTAAAAAATTAAAGTATAATTGTCATTAAGTGTTATATAGGTTTCAGGTGTAGACTATAATGATTCAATAATTCTATACAGTACTCAATGCTCATCACAAAAAGTGTACTTTTAATCCCCTTTGTATATTTTACCCTTCCTCCCACCTACCTCCCCTTGGCAATCGCTAATTTGTTCTCTGTATTTAAGAGTATGGTTTTTTTTGTTTGCTTGTCTCATTTTCCTTTTTTGTTCATTTGTTTGTTTTGTTTCTGAAATTCCACACATTAGTGAATTCATATGGGGTTTGTTTTTCTCTGACTGACTTGTTTCACTTAGCCTTATACCCTCTAGCTCCATCCATGTTTTTGCAGATGTGAAGATCTAATTATTTTATGGCTGAGTAATATCCCATGGTAGGTATATACCACATCTTCCTTATCCATTCTTCTGTGGATGGACACTTGGGTTACTTTGATATTTTCACAATTATAAATGATTGGTTGGAATGCAATTTGGTGCAGCTGTGGAAAACAGTATGGCCATTCCTTAAAAATTAAAAAAATAGAATTACCACATGATCCAGTAATTCCACTACTGGGTATTTACCCAGAGAAAATGGAAATACTAATTCAAAAAGATTTATGCACCCCCTATGTTTATTACAGTCTTATTTACAAATAGACATATTTTTTTTCAGACCACAACTTAACCTACTGCAACTCAGAAATTGGATAATGAACTGAGTTGAGGGGAAAAAAAACCCAAACACTTTTCTAGAAAAATTTCACTTGGGTAGAATTAGAGGAAGCATGAAATGGTAAAAAATACCTGAAAATAATATATTTTACTATATGTAATAATTTTAGCAAAGCTAACAATCTGTTAAATAAATTATCAGTGAAATGAGAATGTGCTCTGCAAATTTGAAAGCAACTTCTTTCTTCCCTTTAAGAGTATTCTTTATATTATTATGTATGATTGCAGATATGGTTAGCAGATACTTTCAGCACAGGTAAAATCAATTTTATCTGAGCCGTTTTGTATGATTAAAAATTAAGTTAATTTGAATTTATAAAATATAACTCACAAATTTTTTAAGTTGAATGAGGAATTCCATAGGTGAAGGATTAAAACTTACCTGAACTGACTTGGAGACTTGCCTATTTTAATACATATTCCTATGGGTTAATATTACTCCATATTCTGGAAGAAGTCCCATTTTGATGAGCTTAATAGGAGGTAAGAGGATATTAAAGTCTTAAATCTTAACCTACAATATCACAGGTATATTGTATTATCAGTAATTTCTAACCAGTTGGCTAAGCAAACTAAAATTATCTATTTTTGTATATCAGAAGATAATTAACACAAGAAAGATGAGGGCCTTCATACCCACTTGTCTAAGTTTGGTTTTGATCTAAAGAATTTTCAGCTACCCTCAGAGTAAATCAGTAGACTATCCTAATGTGCTTTTAATTATGTTCATTAATATTCATTTGGGAAAGTGTATCATAGTTTCTATTTCAAGAACAAAAGCTGGAATATTAAACCTTGCTTTTGTCTAGAACATTGAGTTTGAGGCTAATCTTTTCAAGACCTTTCTCTAAGGAGATTATTGTGCTTTAACAGTTCAGTTACTGAAATGTAACAAATTTGCTCTCTTGAATTATAAACAATTTCTCTAGGGAGGACCCTACTTAGACTAAAAGTGAATATTTTTAACTTGGTTTAATAATTTGCCTCATCAGGGCACCTGAGTGACTCAGTCAGTTAAGCATCTGACTCTTGATTTCAGCTCAGGTCATGATCTCGTGGTTGGTGGGTTTGATCCCCTGGTTAGTTTCTGTGTTGACAGTGTGGAGCCTATTTGAGATTATCTCTCTCTATCCTCTCACTCTGCCCCTTCGCCCCCTCTTTCTCTCTCAAAATAAATTAATTAATTAAAAAAATTTACCTCATCATTTTTCTGAGAGTACATTAGCATAGAGAATTAATCAAGGAGTATGAATTAAAACAACTGTCAACATAAGATGTCAGTGGTTTCATAGCCTCAGAACCCCAGTCCTGAACAATGACATTAGTAGGCTTTCATTGAGCACTTACTGTGTGTCAGCCACTGTCAGCACTTTAGATGCATTAACTCATATAATCCTCAAAACAGAGCTATTGTTATCATCCTCATTTTATAGATGAGAAAGCTGAGGAGCAGAGAGAATAAATAACTTGTAGCAAGAAAGTGACAGAGCCAAGACAGGAAGCAGATAGTTTGGCTTTAGAGTCCTCTGGACTCTCCATAACTTAGTATTTTCCCTAATACTATACAAGAAACATTTTTCTGGGGCGCCTGGGTGGCTCAGTCGGTTAAGCATCCAACTTTGGCTTAGGTCATGATCTCACGGTCTGTGAGTTCGAACCCCACATCGGGCTCTGTGCTGACAGCTCAGAGCCTGGAGCCTACTTCAGATTCTGTGTCTCCCTCTCTCTGACCCTCCCCTGTTCATGCTCTGTCTCTCTCTGTCTCAAAAATAAATAAACATTAAAAAAAAGAAACATTTTTCTAAACAATAACATTATTTGAAAATGCTGTTGACATAGCTATACAACTTTCTTAGATTTTTACTGTAGTTTATTTTACTATTTCTCCATTAAGTTTTCTTTTTTTTTTTTTTTTGCTATTATAAATAATATTTATACAAATGTCGGACCAACTTTTTGTTAATTTCTTTTTTTTAAGTTTATTTCTTTTTTTGAAAGAGAGAGAGAGAGAGCATGCACCAGCAAGGGACAGAGAGAGAGGAGAGAGAGAGAGAAAGAGAAAGAGAGAGATTCCCAGGCAGGCTCCATGCTGACAGTGCAGAGCCCCATGCAGGGCTTGAACTCAGGAACTGTGAGATCATGACCTGAGTAGAGGTCGGTTGCTTAACCACCTGAGCCACCCAGGTGCCTTGTTAATTTCCTTTTAAAAAGTGGAATTGACAAATACAAGAATGTACATTTTCTAAGGTACTTAGTACATAATACAGACAGCTTCCTGAAAGCTTTTATCAATTTGCAACCCCTGGAGTACTAGGTTGATAACAAAAACCAGCATGAGCAAGGGCACACAGGGTGAGACAGCACGGTGGGTTTGGGGGAAGTCCATGGAAGAGCCACAGAGGCTGAGACCATGAAGCAGGTAGGATCTAGATTGTGAAGGGTACAGAGAAATTAGAAAAAAAATACTAAGCTGTCCTAGGTTTCTGACTTGGATGTCACAGCCCACTGGATCACCAGAAGAGAAGTCAGATGAAAAGAGTAGGTATTTTGGGAGGAAGATAATGAGATCAGATTTAAATATATTAAATATAAACTGTGTATGGCAGATCCAGATGGCTATTTTAGATTTTCTGGTCTAGGACTCAGGAAGCCAGGGCTTCAAATGTAGGTTTGAGAGTCATTATTTTATAGGTCACAGAAAACTGGTTGATCACTCAAAGTACATTACATACAGGGAAAAGAGAAACCAGAGCACAGAATTTTGGGAACAACAATATTAAGAAGTCTTATAATCTAGCTTCTCTAAACCAAAATTTTTTGAAATATAAATAACTGTAATTTTGTGATAACTAGCACTAATCATATAATCACATCATGGTTCTCAATCTGTGTAGCAATAACACCCACTTTCCGACTGACTCGTTTTATACATATTAAATGGATTTAAAATGTTGTAAGAGAGGGACCCAATAATTTTGCCTTTTAAATATACATTTAGGATTTAAGAAATTGAGTTTTGCTCTAAAAAGAAAAAAAATTTATGATAAATTAGAATAGTAACATGATACATAACACTCATCTCAAGAACCAGGAATTTGGAGTAATTACCAAATCTTGAGAAATTAGTATAATTTTGCTATTCTCTAGCCAGCAGACAATCATAAGAGAAGCCCTACCCCTACCCCATCCCCCATGCTGAAAGACATTTTTTCTTCTGGAAGAGCCCATCTAAATGATGTAGATTTGTATACTTTGCCACCTTGTGGTCATTGTAGTTATTTGCATGACTCCATCTGTACTGTAGTTTGATTTTCTGTTAAAACGGCTAGATGTTCTTATATATTTAATTAATAACAATACCAGCAAAAACATATTAGAACAAACTTGAATGATCTTGACAAAAAGATTACCATGCCCAAGATGAAGACCTATCTGATGAATTTATGCAGGCTGATGTATTTGCTTGATAACATTTTCTGGGCCTTTCTTAAATTTTTTTCCCCCACATGTTGCTACAGTAACTATTTTGACACAGAATAAGTGTTAATAAAAATAAGAAAAGGGTTATTACTCTTGACAGTCTGAATATTAGCATAATATTTCTTGCATTTCACTAAGGTTTTAACAGAAAACAAAACTCATGACATCATGTAAATGGAGTATATATATAAATAAATAAGGCCACTCTCTAGAAAACTCAAACAGAAGCACCCATGGGCGCTTAGGCTAAGATGTAGTTGCTATATTTTCTAGTTCAATCTATCAGAAACAAAAGTGTTGAAGAAACTAATGTCTCTAGAGGTTCAGGAACCAGGGCCAGATAACTAATGCAGTACAGGTGCATTTTTGAGAGGTTTGAGTTACTTGCAACAGAATAATTACTGTATATTTCGTTATACTTTTGTTTCATTTTCTGATTCCTTTTCATATGAGATTTGATGTTCCTATGTTTGTAAATCTACAAAATATTCAAACATTTGTCTTGGAAGCTACTCAGGGAACATCATCTCTGTTTTAGGGCTCTTTCTTGGGCATAAATGGAGGTTTTTTGCCATTCCAAGTCACTGGTTCCCTGTATCTTGAGGCAATAAACTGGGTTTTGAACAGCTTCATAGCAGTTACCATTCTCAAGGTACATTTTATTTCTCAAAATATAGGAGATGCTATTAAAATTTAGCAAAGAACACCTGGGCTAAATTTCCTTAATGTTTTCTTTCCTTTAAAAAACAACAACACATTTTTGACTCATTTAAGCTTTGGTGATACAGTTGATAGACTGCTTATATACTCATGTTGTTCAACTGAGGGGACTTTCCCAAATTACATCAGTAGTAAAAGAGCCATGTGAAAATACAAAGGCTTGATTGAGAAAAAAACACAAGGAGAAATATCATTCAATCTCTATTGCTAGAAAACAACCCAAATTACAGATTTTCTCTCATTCTCTCTCTCTCTCTCTTTTTTAGAGAGACAGAGAGGGTGAGTGAGGGGGCAGAGGGAGAGAGAATTTTTTTAAGTTTATTTATTTATTCTGAGAGAGATAGAGATAGTACAGGAGGGGCAGAGAGAAAGGGAAAGGGAGAGAATCCCAAGTAGGCTTTGTACTGACAGTGAGGAGCCCAGTGCAGGGCTTGAACTCACAAACTGTGAGATCATGACCTGAGCTGAAGTCAAGAGTCAGACACTTAACTGACTGAGCAACCCAGCTGCCCCAAGAGAGAGAGAATCTTAATCAGGCTTTATACTCAGCGTGGAGCCTGATGCCAGGCTCCATCACATAACTATGGGATCATGACCTGAGCAGAAATCAAGAGTCAAATGCTCAACCAACTGAGCCACTCAGACACCCCCCAACATACAGATTCTCTTAATGTTACGTCCATAGCTCTTATTTTACATGATGGGCTCTCAAGGATTATTTTGACTTATGTGTCCAAAAAAGGACCGAGTCCCTCCAGAACCATCAAGTAGCCAGGACACAAAGCTTCTGCCCCCTATTTGTTCCCAATTACCTCCTCATAACTTTAACAGAAATGAGGAGGAGATAGATTGTTTGCTGCTATATATGGAAACAAATTATAGTACCTTATTAAACTTTAACTCTGAACTGGGAAGTTTGCATTTTTCCTCAAAGAACAAGAGGCTTTACTTATGCAATGAGGATGGGCATAGCAGGGATTCGTTGAAAAAGAATGATAAAAAGGGACAAAAGCAATCACGTTTGTTCACGTATCAGGGAGATTCAACGCAGAAACAGTAGCTCCGTTAACATGCAAGTCACATTATATTTGATATAATAAAGGAGTAGTTTTAGATTAACAAAAATTAGTTCAAATGAAAGCTGGATTTAAATCCCAGTTCAACCATTTCCTATTTAGGCAAGTTATTACTTGTCTCTAGTTCTCAGGTTCCTCATATTCCTCAAATAATTATACTTGCCTCAAGTGAACTCGTGAACACTGAATAGGAAACTATTAAAAATACACAGTGGTATTAGTCAGTGTAGCATAGACTATGCCGTGACAACAAGCAAGTCTCCAAATCTCAGTGGCTTAACATAAAAAAGGCTATTGCTTGCTCATATTACAGTCTGATAAAAAGCTGGTGGCTCTTTTCTAAGCAAAGACCCAGAGATCCTGGCTTTCTAGCAGCACAAATGGGAGAGAGCCCACAGTAGAAAGTACACCCAATTTTTACTGTCTAGACAGGAAGTAACACATCACTTCCCTTAATGTTTGATTGCTGAGAGGCAGTCTCATAGTCTTATAGAGATTCCCCAGGACCTGGGAAGTGCAGATTGGCACACGGATATATGGTAAAAAACAAGGTCTACTACAAGCGATGATTGTTATTGTTGGAAAATGAGAAGTACAGATGCACATAAAGAAAAATACACATTAAACACAATCCCATTATCTTTTCAAAATTTCAATATTCTTTCAAACTTCTCTACATAAGCATTTTCATGTAATTTGAAATGAGCACACAGATTTTCAATAAATGCTGCTTCCTTCTCCTTTGGAGACTCCATCCATTTCTCTTCATGTCAAGAAACGCATGCAAATTGGGAGCAATAGGGACATTGTAGGGATAAATTTAAAGCTGCTCTAATTTCTTTGAAATGCACATCAATTTCTATAATTATTGGCAACAGAATACTTGTTCCACAACTTTTACCAAAGACTATGAAACATGTGTCCTGATTCAGAGGGTAAAAACCTCTGCTTGTAGAACTTGCCAGAAAAGTTAGGTAGTGACAGAGGGAGCCCTTAAACTTGGAACATATTTCCCTGGCTACTCACGTTGCTACCTCAGTTTTGCTTGACAAAGTGGTGTGTGTGATTTTTTTATTGTTTCCTAAGGATGTTTGTACATGCAGTAAGTCAAATTGCAGCATTCAATAACTCCTATGTTCCTGTTCAAAACAAATTACAGTGCACACAAGTTTATTTTTTTCTCTGGTCTCACTTGAAATCAGATAGCTATTATAAATGATACAAAACAAATGTTTTATTTTAGAAAATTACAGAAAATAGAATCACCTTTTACAATGCTACAGAAATATGTGGCTATTGGGAAACCCTAAATCAAAACTCCTATGAATTAATATCCAAACATACTGAGGGGAAGTAAGACTGATTTTGTTAAATCATCTTTTCTAATTTTTAATGCTAAGGTGGATGTTTGTTGTAGATTAAGCATGACTACAGAAATGTAGAAAAGGTCAAGACCATATATTCCTGCCACTGGATAGCAAAGACAATTGTTAAATGGCTGTTGCAGTTTATTTATTTTTTTAATAAAAGGTAATTAAGTCCTGAATGACATTCTTAGAGCTTATAAAATACACCACTGGTAGTCTTATGAATACGCACTTCAGAATTTATTTAAGAGCGCCTGGGTGGCTCTGTTGGTTAAGCGTCTGACTCTTGATTTTGGCTCAGGTCATGATCTCACAGTTCGTGAGATGGAGCCCCATGTTGGGCTCTGTGCTATCAGCACAGAGCCTGCTTGGGATTCTTTCTCTCCCTCTCTCTCTTTACCCCTCCCCTGCTTTCTCTCTTTCTCTGTCTCAAAATAAATAAACTTTAAAGAAAAAGAATTTACTTAAATTTTCTTTATTGAATTTAATTTAGAAGCGTAATACCAATAGATGCTCTTGGTTATCAGTCCTCTCCATGCCACATAGTCTGCTGAGCTGGTCTGTGCTCTACCTCACATATTCACCAAAAACCTGCAATACAGCTGTAGCATCATTTTACAGAGGAGGAGCTGAAGATCCAAGAAGTTATATAAAGATAGAAACTTGCACAACCAGGCTTGGAATTCGGGTCTTTTTGCTTCTAAAATTCCTCTTCACCACAGTTTCTTCATTTTTTTCCCTTATGTATGTATGTATGTATGTAAGTAAGTAAGTTATCTCTACATGAAATGTGGGGCTCAAACTCATGACACATGCCCATGACAAACTCATGATCAAAAGTCACACACTCTTCTGACTGAGCCAGCCAAGTGCCCCTACCACAGTTGCTTAATAAACCTTTTCAGGTTCCTATTCTAGGTTTATGGTAATTCTTTACTGTGTGTGTGTGTGTGTGTGTGTGTGTGTGTGGTGTGTGTATAACTAAATTAATGCATACCTCTTGTTTTACAGATACGAGAACTGAGGCCACGTGAGGTTTTCTCAATATAACACAACTACATCTCAACAAAGCTGGGCCTAACTTCTGAATTTACAGAGGCCCCATACAATGTTCTCTTACAGTTTTTCCAACTATAGACATCAAGCAACTGAAGACCAGAAAATTGGGAGCTTGAGTTGGGGACCAAGCCTTTCATGGAATGGCCAAAGAGAGAGATGGGAGATGTAAAATTCTCAGAGAAAAGCAGAACAACTAAGACAGACTGAGAATGAGGTATGGGCATAAATGTATCTGATGGTTTAGACTCTGTAATAATGATGCAAAAAGTAGAGGAGCAACTCAGTCTGGAAATAGGAGGACAAAAAAGAATGTTCATCCTTGGCAGACAAGAAGGACCATTGTGTTTATCTGTGTATTTTCAAGACTTGCCATAAGTATCATCTCTCCCTTGAAACCGATAAAAACCTCCATTCCCACAGATGGAGATGAACATTCCTGCATTTTGGTCTTTTCTCAGTCTTGTATCTTCTGTAACCACAGTGCAGCTGGTATTGCTATGTCCTTGCACATTTACCTCCCGGTCTCCCTCTGTTTGTCTGTAAGTTCACAGGACAAGGACTATGTCCTACTCATCTTTGCACTGTCCCTAGTGCAAGGGTTGACACTTAGACCTAGAAGGAAGCAGAACAGCCAGAATAGAGAGAGAAAGATGTGCATAGGGGAGAGAGACCATGTGCATTTAAAAGGAAGGAAACAGTAGCTTCAGATCAGTTTCATTCTCCAGTGAGGCTCATCTGTATCACAATTCCTGTCTTGGGAGTCTTGAAAGTTCTTCTCTAATCTTATTATTCTTTTCTTTATTAACACCCTACTATGACCAACTGTTGTTCCTTTTTTATTTTCTTTTTTAGTGACCTTGACTGGATCTCTCTGTTATTTGAGACCAAAGGGCCTTAGCTAGAATAAAGAGCCTTTGACAGGTGACCACTTACTCTGAAAATGTTCTTAATTATTGGTCTCTGAACACTCCATAAGGCAGGACCCTTCACTTAGGAACCTGATAGGCATTTGAAAATTTTTGAAAGCTTGTAGTGATATTACCATTTGAAGAGGCATTTATTATTATATTTATCTGGAATTAGTAATATGTTATCTCACTTGCATTATATAGTCCCTTGGTGGTAGCTAGCCTTGTGAGAGGAGCTGGCAAAACAGTGCCTACTTGACCTGGTATGATTTTGATTATTTTGTTAATTAAAATACTTCAGTTTTTAGAGTCTATAAAAGCAGGATGAGATACTGCACTTAAAGGTTAAAAAATTCCAGTTCTGGACACTAAGTTCTTGCTTTGCTAGAATGAACCACTCACTTAGAGTGTAGAAGTTCTGCTTGCGTAGACAGGATGATCCCAAAGTCTGGTCTGGAGGCATGACCTTTTACTACAAAGGATTGATATGAACTGGGGTCTGGAATTAGACTAAAATATTTTTAGTCAAAGGGGAATTTTTCTGGGACCTTGCAGAAATCACGTCCTGCTTCAAAAGTATTATAATTGCAGATATGTTTTAGAGTGTTTGGAATAAATGATTGATAAAACACTTCTAAATACCAAGAAACAATAAATGCACAGTATGTATCAGTAGGAAGCCTACCATATAACTGAAGCAGCTAGAAATAACATGGAAAGATGGGGCGAGAAAGAAGACAGAAAGAGAAGGAAGAAGACCTGGAGAGAGATAAACAAATAAGAGAAGCCAAGATAAATGGGCAGATAGATCCTCTATTTCATGAAGAGATTCCTGTCCCAATACCAGGTCACATGTAACTTAATTGTACTTGATATAACTTAGTTGTACTTCATTTTGATGAGCCCATTATCTTATTAAGATAAGAGTATTTTAGTTGAACTCGGTTTAACTGGATTTCTCATCTTTGCACCTCCCCCATGCCTTGATACATGCATTCATTTTCTCAGTGTTTGAAGAGAACCTACTGTTTGTACAAAAGTAGCATATTCTTTGTAAAAGTGTGAAGATAAACCAGGAATTGAATTCTACCTACTACGACTTGATACAACCAAGAGAATACTAAGGAGTGTATTTATACCTTTATGTTTTTGTTGTTGTTGTTGTTGTTGCTATTGTTGTTGTTGTTGCTGTTGCTGGTTAAAGAAGCATTTATAGAGAGCCCATGTTCTCTGAGGATTTATAGAAGAGCAATGAGAAGACATAATTCCCAACCTGGAAAACTTTGAGTCCAATTCACAGTCTAGTAAACTTTGGAGGGTTCTGCTTTGGGCTAGAAATATCTCTGCCTTTGAATAAAAGTATTTAGGTTGTAGATTGCCTGGAGTTGGTAATTTCTACTCCTGGTGTCAGTATTCCATGTGGTCCCTTCTTATTATTATATTGTTAGATTTCTTCTTCATTACACTTACAAAAGAATTCATTATAATATTAATTCTTTTTTCGTTGTTGCTGGTGTTTTTTTAGGTAGGCTCCAAGTCCAATGTGGGGCTTGAACTCACAACCCTGAGATTTAGAGTCACATGTTCTTCCAACTGAGCCAACCAGTTGCCCCCCCCCACCTGAATTCGTTTTTTAAAAGATTTTCTTTTAAAGTTTATTTATTTATTTTGGGAGAGAGAGAGCGCACATGCAAGTGAGGGAGGGCAGAGAGAGAGGGAGAGAGAGAATTCCAAGGAGGCTCTGTGTTGTCAGCACAGCCCAATGTGAGGCTTGATCTCATGAACCGGGGGATCTTGACCTGAGCCAAAATCAGGAGTAGGATGCTTAAAGGACTGAGCCCCCAACCCTCCACCCTTGATCTATTTTTAAAGGTTTTTCCCAACCTGAATTCTTAACCCTGAGGTTCTGTTTTGTTTGTGTACAAACCAGATTTACTTGCCACTTTCATTAGCTTGGGCTGCTATAACAAAAACACCATAGACTGGGTTGCTTAAACAGTGGACATTTATTTCTCATTGTCCTAAAGGCTGGGAAGTCAAAGATCAAGATGCTAGTAAGTTTTGTTCCTGGTGAGAGTCCTCTTACTTGTGTGTAGACAGTCACCTTCTTACTTATCCTCACACTATGGAGAGAGAGCTCTGATCTCTTCACCCCCTATACAGACACCAGGAGCACCACTACCATGACTTCCTCCAAACCTGATTACTTCCCAAAAAGCCCAGCTCCAAATACCATCACCCTTGGAATTAAGGCTTCAACACATAAATTTTGGGGGGACATAAGCATTCAGTCCATAGCACTTACACAGAGTCACCTTTAAAAAGGGTGTTGGTTTAAGATGAACCAAATGCCTGATTTCTAGGTAAAATTCTAGCTAAAATATGAGATGCAAACATGTTCTTTTGCCCAACTGAGATAAATATACTTGAATCCTCTTTCAGAAATCTAGTCAAATGGAGAGTTCTAACCCTGGCCAAGTTTTCTAAAACATTCAAAACACTCCATTGACCTGTATCTTTGTACATTGTTAGCAGCTGAGAACATAATGTCGTAGAAGTTTACAAAATGTTTTGAAATAGTTCTAGAGACCTGGTTATGCTTAAAGAGTTCAGTTAAATATTCAGTCTTACCATATTTATTGACTTCCTACTATGCATTTTGTAGGCACTGTGCTAGATTAGTGATGACTCAGCCCTTAAAGAGATTTTAATCCATCAGGAATAGAACTCAGGGCTTCTGACAATCATATGAATATTGCTTAATTGTCAGAGAGAGGGTGCATCACAGATCCTAAATTCACATATTGATTTGTTTTGGAGACTCATTTAAGTCCTTGGCTTTCTTATTTAAAAAAAAATGTTTTTAATGTTTATTTTTGAGAGGGAGAGTGTGCACGAGCAAGAGAGGGGGCAGACAGAGGATCCAGAGAAGGCTCTGAGGTGACAGCAGAGAACCCAATTCAGGGCTCACACTCAATGAACTGCAAGATCATGACCTGAGCTGAAGTTAGCCACTTAACTGACTGAGCCACCCAGGTGTCCCATTGACTTTCTTATTTTTTATAGGAGTCAGAGTCTCATTGAAAAGAGTATCTGTGAGCATCCAATTTCAAAACTGCACATGACAATGCTGTGAAAATTTTACAGTACCAATTTGTAATTCATTCTTAGTGTTCCCAGTACTATTTGATTTTTAGCTCTTGGAAGGAAGTCATAAAAGCTTGTAACCTCACAACATGGAAGAACATGGTTGGTGTTAAGTACCAAGCTGTTAGATTAATTAACTAGTATTTACTGGGGACAGGGAAGTACCAAGGGTATGGTTTCAGGAAGGTATTGAGTCAATTGTTCTGAAAAAAAGTTGACCATATATAGCCAGTGTATCCACCTGACTTATAAATGACTGAAAATAGCACTGCCTATGAAAGCACATACCTATGAAGGTATAGTACCAAGCAGAGTTCCAATAAGGTTTTCAAGAAAAATTAGGTAACAAATGACAGATAAATGAGCAGAATTATATGAAGTTTAATAAAGAGTTCTTGCATTTTATGCCTTTCGATTTTAGACCTATTCAAATTGAACTTCCACTATTGAAAGAAAGCTCGGTCTCCTCAAAGATGCTGTGGGACCTCGGTAATCCTTTCTCTATTTACATGTAACTTCTGTGGCCCACTTTTCAGGCCATGAGCTCTTGCACAAAGCTGTGCCTGCTTCTGCAGCAGCTCCAGGGAAAACTCAGAAAGAATGCACAAACTTGGCATCATCACTGGTTCTTCCATAGGATTTCAAGTCCTGTTGTGTTCTTTCCTCTTAAAATTTCTGACATGAGCCTCAGAGTGACAATCTAGAGAGAGTTAAATCACTTAACTCTCTCCTTTTGATAAAAAAGAAAAAGAGATTCCAAATATATAGAACGTTAATATCTGTTTAAAAGGCATGGGTTTATAATAAATAAGCCCTAATATCCAACAGGTGGCACCCAGGGTGCAACACACAATCTGCCAATTACTTGAAAGAACACTCTGAAAGAACATCTTTAGAAAAGATGGAGAGGCTAAAAACAATAAATAAATAACTAAAAAGTTCTCGATCAGGGATAGTGCTGGATATTTTTCCACTTGTCCTTCCAGATTCACTCTGGTGTGGCTTGCTCCAGGAGGCTGAGCTGTGTGCATTGCTTTGCCTGGGCATCCATCCTGCGGTCTGGGTTCGCCTGGCTTCTGCCAAGTGAAAGAAAGCAGCAGAAGGAAGGAAGGAAGGAGAAGTGAAGTCTTAGAATGGACTTCCTGGGTCCACTTTGTTTGTTTTAATTTAATTTAATTTTTTCAATGTTTATTCTTGAGAGAGACAGAGAGTGTCCCTGCCAGGGAGGGACAGAGACAGAGGGAGACACAGAATCTGAAGCAGGCTCCAGGCTCCGAGCTGTCAGCACAGAGTGTGATGCAGGGCTTCTACTCACGAACTGTGAGACCATGACCTGAGCTGAAGTTAGACAAGGCCTTTACCAACTGAGCCATCCAGGCGCCCCTTTGGGTCTGCTTTCTAAACATACACTGCATGCTGCTAAATCCTCCACCAAAGGCCACTGTTTCCATCAGGCAGCCTTCCCCATGCAATCCCCTAAGTAGAATTTAGGGAGTGACTCCTTCCCTTTTCCTCTAGAGGCAGGGATAGTAACAGCTCCCCTTGTTGCAGCCCCCAGGGTGCCGCACTATCTTTTTGGTGTCCCTTTTCATGACAGAAACAGAACAACTTAAGCAAAAACATAGAGCTCAGGTATGAGGTTAGGAACTTCTGTCTGCTTTGGTGCCTAGAGGAGTACCTGGCCAACAGTAAGCACTCGATACATATTTGTTGACAAAATTGTTATACATATATAAGTTTTAATGAAACTTATCATTGGTAATCACAATGCTTGTGATTTGCCAATGTAGATATTAAAAATACATTCCTACATGCATACATAAAAGCTTCAAACACATCCATGTACTTAATTGTACTTAATTGTGCATATATACAAATATGTGAATGAAAAGATGTTAATGAATGAGAGTGACAGTGGTGGTGTCCTGATGGAAATTACTGTAGAAAGATGTTCACTACTTAAGATATAATTCAACCTTGTTAACAGGAGATAGCTCATACCTTCCCTTTCAATTCCCCCCGAGTAAACGTGCTCACTTGTGGGTCCCTATGAAAGAAATATTTATCTAGCCCCAACTGGTCATCTGCTCCTCTCTGGAAGCTGGGAGTATAATGGTGACTATGCTAGATTCCACCTGTCCCCATGTAGAAATGTGATGGCATAGAGGTGGGGTACAAGAGTACTGAGTTTTATGGGAGTCCATGAAAGGATTACCTAATCCTTGACTTAAGACTGCCTAAGGGCAGAGCTGAGAGATAAGGTGTTGGCCGAGTAATGGAAGAGGCTGAGAAGAGAAGGGGGCTCCAGGCACAGGGGACAAGAGCTTGCACAAAAGTGTGGAGAGCAAAAGCCTGGCTCACTCAGGCAACTGAAAGAAGTTCATTATAGTTGGAAAACAGTTTGAAAATGAGAATATTGAGAAATGAGGATGGAAGAGTAAGAAGTCAGACCATGCAAGGTTTTATATAGATTTAAGAGAGTTGAGATTTCAAGCCAGTTAAATGCTCATTGAGAGAGAACAAAAGGTAATTATTCTTCCCCTCTTCTCCAAAATATAAGTACACATACACACTTTATATCTCCTAATTGGGAGGAAGTTAAGGATTCCAGATGTTACTGTAAAGCAATGGTTGTCTAATTGATATTAACCCATATTTGTTGAAATGCTTAAATAACTATGATTAAGCAGCTAGCAGTTATTGTGTGCTTACTAGATTACAGGCACTGTTCTCAGAACTTTTTAGGTATGATTTTCTTTAACACTCACAATAACCTGATAGATAACTCTATCAGATAGCTACTATTTTTATCTGAAGTTTACCAATAAAGAAGAGGTGCAGGAAAGTTAAATGCCTTACTCAAAATCATACAGATAGTAAGTGGTAAAGATTTTTAAAAAATGGGGGGAGTAGTGGTTTTTCCTCATCTCCAGTAGAAGGTAGGTTAAGAAAAATACTTGGGAACTGCACTGATATTGAATATAAATAATTGGGACTAGGGTGATAAGCTTGCTTTAAGAAGCAACAGATTGGTCCCATACCTTATATCATAGCACAGAGAACAAATTTAGTGAATAATACATTAAGTGTTGAAACTGATGTAAGCACAAACACAGCAATAGATTGCTTTTCCTTTTTTTTCTTTTTTTTTAATATGGAACGCTTCACGAATTTTCATGTCATCCTTGTGCAGGGGCATGCTAATCTCCATATCGTTCCAATTTTAGTATTAGTATATGTGCTGCCGAAGTGAGCACTTAAATTGCTTTTCTAAGGGGGAAATTTGAACAGAACTTTTTTGAAAGTCAGGGGAGCCATGGTAACTAAGAAATGAAATTTGAATCCAACGGGTCATGAACCAGTATGTCAAGGCAATGCCTGGTGCCTCCATTTTCCTAACTTTAAAATAAAGTGGCATTTTATATTACTATATTGGAGCATTGAAGAATTATGCATCATACAGCCATTTGAAATTAGTCTATGCTGTAATTATAAATGAGAAAAGACAAAACATTATTTGAATCAAATAACTTCAAAGTCTTTAGTGTTATTAGAAGCTTACCATTAATCTTTAAGAAAAATAAGTCTTTGGTTGTTTGACACCAGCAGATGGCACCCTAACAAAATAATTTGTGTGCCATAGGTGAACTTGTACAGCCCTCTGTACATTCAAATGCAAGGCGAGCTCACTGTATTTGGATATGTAGGGTAGAAAAGAGAAAAACCAAAGACAAGACTTGCTCTTTTTGAGTCAGACAATTTTTACTTGGTGAGGAAAAAGCAGCAAGAAAATTTTCCTTATTAGTCTTTATTTTGTGAATACCTAGCTAGCTTGAATCATTATTATAAGAGAGTGCTCTATAAATCTCCATAAACCTCCAGCTATAAAAGGTAACATGATTACATTGAAGGGAATAAAATGGACTGATCCATACCGCTTCCCAGCTTAAAAAAAAAAAAAAAAAAAAGAAGGGAATTTGGTGAAACAAATATTCTTTTTGATTGTTTCAACTGACAGAGAAGACACTGGAGTTAGTTTTTGTTTTGTTTTGTTTTGTCTTTTAGAGTTTAATTGAGAAGAACTTAAACATGAAGTCTGCATCAAAGATACTTGCCACAATGACCATTTCAATTTCAGACCTATTCAAGTTGAATTATTCCAATTAGGCAATTGGTGTTTGAATGTCCCCCCTTGCTATTTATGTGTTAACTATTATTTTTTTAAGTTTATTTATTTCGTTTGAGAGAGAGATGGAGGGAGAGATCTCATGGGAGCAGGAGAGGGACACAGAGAGAGGGAGAGAGAGAATTCCAAGCAGGCTCTGTGCGGTTAGCACAGGGCCCTTCATGGGACTTGATCCCATGAACCATGAAATCATAACCTGAGCTGATACCAAGAATCGGTTACTCAATCGACTGAGCCACGCAGGAGCCCTATGTTAACTGTTATTTTTAAAGTAAATACAGGATATTTTGTTAAGAGGATGATATGTGCATCTATAAAGAATGAGTATGTTCCCATTTTAGAAGATGTCAGGGTTACCACTTTTTCTTTCTTCATCCTTTTGCTTAGTTCTATTTGATTTACAGAAACAGCCAGATCTGCAGTTTGCCCATCATTTTCTGGTCTCTGAAAAGGGTAACAACCCAAGTTTTTGGCCTTTTCTTCAAGCCCTCTCACCTGCCTCTGTCTCCTAACAAATAATTCTTATCTTCTCCAAATATATGAGTTTATAATTACTCTGAAAGGAACTATAATCAAAGAGTCACACTTGAGTATAAAAATTACCCAGGATCCAAGACCAGCCCTCTCTCTAAGATGGAAACTTTAGGTGTAAAAAGCAGTAACAGGAGGTACCAGGAACTGTATTCAGCACCAATCTACTTTCTTTGTACACTTACTGCTGGGTCTTAAGAAAAAGACTGAAATCAAATATATAATTCCATCCTCTTGAAGACCTTGAGTGAAAAGAGGGAAAGGCTAAGCAGCACGACTATTTTAGGGATAGGGTGTCTGGGAAGAAATCAAGGTGATTTGCTTGCTGAGAAACAGAATGGTTCCTGGAGGCACACCCTTTTACCTAAAAAAAGCAGCTGACTTCCAGCCAAAGCCTTGGAAACAAATGAGGCCGGTGCTTGAAAGGTGAACCACACCTGACAAAGCTGGAGCTTGGTGGATTCACAACCTGCCCTGAGAAGACCATCCAGTTGCAAGGAACAGTGGTTAATAATTATTGAGCACAAACTAGCACTTGAGGACTCTGGCAAGCATTTATAGAAATTAATTAAATGCTTACACCAACCATATCATCGTGTTGCTATTGTACAGTATATACATTTTAAAGCTGAGAAACTTGAAGCATTCATAGCTTTATCCAAATTTACCCTGGGTGGTCTGGGTCCACTTTTAACCACTAATCCACATCACCTCTCTAGTAATTTTCTATGAACTTTTTGTGAACATTTCACCACTGTCTAAATAAAGATGGAAAAAAAAAAAAAAAACAACAACCAACAACTGAGGTTTCATACAGCCAAAAGAGAAGGGTTTTTGTTTGTTTTACTTAAGTTTGTAGCGGTGGAACTTTCTGGGTTGATAACAAAGCTCAACACTGCCATGTTATTTCACTCACCATCTGGAAATGTGCCTCAGCTTGTCCTTCCCTCAGAGCGCCTGGTCAGCCCAGAAGATCTATCAGTGTCTGCAGAAGGGGAAAGTTCCCACTCTTCAAGAGTTGTGTCAGGGAAAGAGTGATTCAGAAGATACTGGGAGGCACATAGAGAAATGCAAAAACAGGTAGAATTGAGTAGAGGAAACTAGTGCTTTAAACAAACGCAGAAAAAAATCGTGGAATCCATCTAGGAGTCACTGTGAAGCGGTGGTCAGTCTAGGAGCACATTGTGATGGTTCAAGTCAGTGAAGAGGGCTGGCCTCAAGTTTTCTCTCTCCACCCAGAGAGACCTTTTTCTGGGTATCAGGGTGGTACAATCAGTTTGGAGTCTTCCACCCACCTGACGACTATTCTCGCATTCTAAGGTTGAGAACCGTGTCTGGAGAGACAGCTTAGCCAAATATCAAGTCACTGGCGTCACTGGGAGTCTGTTTCTTCTACCAGGTAACACTTAATGCTGTCAGTTCTGCCAGCTAACTCCTCCATCAAGAGTAGTCTATGCTTTTATTTTCTTCTTGGGATTCCAAAACGGGGATGGTTCCCGGGTCTTCTCCTTAGCGATTCTCTTTTCACAACTCACTTCCCATCAGCCCAATTTGTTTTCCCACTTTATCCTAAAGAACTCCAAGGAGGGAAGCTAATAAAACCTGTTTAAGGCAGAAGTTGGGCAACTGCAGTCATTAGCGTCTCTGAAGTTTTCCCCCCTTCTGTGTATTATCACCACCAAGGCTAGGCTGATGTTTAGCAAAGAGCACCTGTCAAAACAAAAGAAGAGTTTCACACCTCACAATTTTAAGCCCCAGGTAAGAAACTCAGCCTGGTGGATCCGCAAAGAGGAAGACGAGAAACCTGAAACTCTAAGGCTTGGAGAAGAGTTAAATGAGTTTCCTCTGGGTACCAACAGGCTTTTGTTTAACACGATTAAATCCTCTTTGTTTCATTACAGACATCAATTCGAAAACAAACAGTGTGATCAAGATAAAGGCCTGGAGCAGCATTCTGTTTCTCTTTCTCTTCTTTTTCTCAGAGAGCTATCACCACCTCTCAGTGGACAGGCTTAAAGGAACTTAACTGGCTCACAGAAAATTGATGAGCTGAGCTGAGCAGGTGTACAGGAAAGCTTTGCGCTGCAGGGTTAGGCAATGGAAAAAGTGTGAAGCACTTATGTCCATGACCAGATCGAGTGATAAGAGGACCGGCTTCCTTTGCTATCTAATTAATTGTCTTTCTTTTCAAAACACGGTCTTTGATTTCAAGAAGCACCTGAAGAAGGTAAGACCTAGTCCTAGCGCGACAACAACCGAAAACTCCTATGGGGGTAGGGGTGGGGGGCTGGGAGTGTAGCATGCAGACAGGAAAGATGGAGAGAGGGAGGAGATGTTACAGAGTCAGTAACCAAAACAACAAAATATCCAGTCAAGAGATAGCAGTGAACTGAAGTCTATCAAGGATGTGACAAAATTGAAACTGGTGTGCATTTCCAAGGCAGTCCTTTCTATATCATTAAATTGCTTACTTTATTGTTGTCAGACAACACTAACTCCTTTTTTTTTTTTCCTAAACAAAACATGGACATTGTCAGTGTAACAGCTACACTGAGCTGACAGAAGCCGGGGTCATCCATATACACATTTTAATTACCTCTTTTCAGTCAGGAACATCGTTAGAAGTTTATTATTACCAGCCACTATCTTGTGATCTTAATTGGCTTCCTTCACAGACGACACCATGAAGCCAACATAAGAGCTCTGGCAGCCTCCCAGAGATAGTGACCAGATCGGTGACACTTTATACTGATACTGTCTTCAGCTGAATAACAACCATCAGTTTAAGTTTTAATGCTAGACATGAGGTGGAAGCTTCTTTTAACACCTGTATGCAGAGATGTTCCTGATTCCATGGTGTTGAAAAACACACGGAGAAGTAGCGACTTTTCACACACCTTTGTTAGGGTTACAGAGAAATGATCTATACTTCAGAGAGGGATATGCCAAACAGCCAGTTATTCCCAGTGGCTCTCTTGGATTCTGGTAAAGTGGAAAATAATAGTTTGCTTACCAAATGGAAAAATCCACATCCTTTGACGCAAAGATTAAGTCTGCAGCGTGGGCCACAGTTACCTGGCTGCTCGCTACTCAGAAAGTATGGAAACACCCTTACGTTAATAGTTTGCTTTAATAACATTGGGCCTGAATCAATAATAGTTATTAACTTAGTTTCCAAAGCTTTTGCAATCATGTTGATGCCAAATTTTGAGGCAGAGGGAAAAAGAGGATGATTCTGAAATAAACACATTATCATGGCTTGTGGTGGATGAGAAAAAGAAAAGTCTTTATGTAAATACACTTTGTATCTTTCTCTTTATAAAAGGAAAACAAATAAGTTCGGAAATGTTAAACGCTGGGATTCACTTTTGAAGACCAGGCTGATGATCTCTGGGAACAACATTACTTGGATACCTATTTATTATAGTAATTATACTATTGATCCCTGGCCCTTTGGGCCATTCTTCGGGCATTTGTAGAAAATGAGCTAAGTCACAAATATTCTAACTTTGGGTAATTATCAAAGTTTAGTAAAATGTTCAATTCCACCAGAGAGAAAAAAAGTAATTTAAAAAGGCTACGTATATCGCTGTATTATTTATTCAGAATAATAATGGTTAGAAAGTTTGTTTATATCTTCAAGGGTAAGATTTAAAAAGTGTTGGTATTATCAATATATTCCTGACTTATTCTTTTAAAAGAGACGCTTCTCATTCATCATGATCTGCAGATTTAAGAAATCCATCTCCAACAATATCGCAGAAAAAAGCTACGAAATGGGTAGATTCTCATTCATCATGATCTGCAGGTTTAAGAAATCCATCTCTAACAATATTGCAGAAAAAAGCTACGAAATGGGTAGACTCTTAGAAGTAAAATTTTCCACTCAGTGAATTGAACTAGTGTAGGCATTAAAGTCTTTGGAAAGAATCATCAGTCCACTTAGTTATCTCCCCAGAGGTTTGGTTATCAGAGGATTAATACATCTACTTTCTTCCTGGCAATTACTCTACAATGACCCGGAATACACAGGCTGCTTTTGCATGGCTTGATATTTCACTTTTTAATAGCACTCAACCATCTAATCATAGGTAAATATTATGAAATTAAAGAATCTATGTATAAATGACAAAACCAACTTCATTTTATGGAATTCCTGGAATATGAGGTCGTGTCATGATTATCCATATGTAAGTATAATTTCTATGCCATATGTATAGGTTTAAATTTTAAAATGTGTCTCAAGACTTGACATTGATATATTCCTTCTACAAATACAGCTGACTTCTCAGTGAGAAGGATCTCGAAATAAAGAAAAAAAAAACGGATGAAAAATTCAAATCACCATAATTAGTATGAGACAGCTAAATGTGGTTTAAACAACACAGTGAAATGAAGACTAAATAAAATAATTTTTCTCTTCCTTCACTACCAAGCATAACCTCTTGGCGGCTCCACTTCTGTTCTTCGAATGGTCATCTTTTGCCTTCAGAAAAGGTCTCCTTCTCATTCTTATTTTTTTGTTTACCTGGTAGATTCCCTCTTTTAGGAAGACATGAAAATTAGCTTTACATTTCAACTGCTCTACTGTATTGAAACAGGATGATGAAAATACAGCTGTTGAAAACATACTGTGAGCAGGCAAGGAAATATTTTTAAGAAGAGTTATCAAAATCAGAGTGCCAATCACTTTTAGAAGCAGGGTAAAAATTACTTGCACTTCAATATTTATATTTATATTTATTATAAGAAAAAAGTTTTTTTTTATGGAGAGAAGGTGCAGAAAAGGGCACAGTATTAGCTAAATATTGTACCTTAGAACATCAGTCATTTCCTTCTCAATAGTACTGAAAGGGTCTAATTTATAAGTTTTTCCATCTCCCTGTTAGGCTGGTTTGTAAGTTCTGACACTGCTACTGGTATGTTAATGAGAAGCTAGCGTTCCATTAAGAGAAAACCATATGCTCTACTGCCTACTGTGAAAGAGAAAGCATGTAATGTGGCTGTTGCCTTAGTAACACATTAATTCATTTTGTCAGTGTTGGCACAGATCATTTCATTTATAAGAAAACAAGTATAATAGTTTACCACATCTATAATATTTACAGTGTTTCTGTTACAAAACAGTGACAAAATGAGTTTAAAAAATAGCGTTGGTATAATATCATTAAAATATGGAATTTGTGGTAAAATTTTCCCTGTAAAAATGAAAAAAAATAAAGATTGGTGTAAAATTCCTCTTCACAATCCTACTTAAAACATTTTAACACCAAACTGTTTGCTTTTTAGCATATTTGTATTATACTAATAACGTGCGTCTGCTGCAAAAAATTTAGTCCATGGAAGACACAAGTGCATTAACAGTTTTTAATGAATGCTAAACAAAATATTTCATACAACAGTTTTGTTAAATTACAACCATTATAAACCTAATCGTATGCTAGTGTGTTACTCATAACAAGACTAAACATTTATCTAGTTTTATCTGTTCTTCCAGATGTTTATTAGTATTCTAGCACTCCTAAAATATTTAAATTAAACCACTCCATTTTCTCATGTGAATGCATTTTGGGTTTTATTCACAGAAAATCTAGTCACATGTATATCTAAATAAATATAGTACACTGTATATGCTTTATGCACAAGTGATACTTAATGTGAATTGAGATAATCCGAAAGCATGATAAAGGAGAGAAGTGATTAGGGGAAAGACAAGTTCCTGTTTATTAAAGTCTGCACCTGCAGCAGGATATCAGTTCTACCCATCCTTAGGGTATTCCACACCTGTAAACACACATTCTTAACAACAAACATTTTGCATCTGTGATGTTCACCTACCTTCTTTAACCAATAAAAAGGGACGCGTGTACAGGATAGCGAGCAACTATCATTTACCAGTTTATGTAGCGATTCAAGTTTTATGTCATTTCAAAGGAAGCGTTGATACATTTACATGAGTTATACAAATGAGTGCAAAGCACTGCAGAGCCGGCCATCCAAGTAATGAATGGCCAATTATACTTTCAACATTAAGAAATACCTTGCTGAAGTATTGGCGTTCAATGGGTTCATCCAAGCTTCGTGAACCAAATGTGGGTGTTTTTGTTTTTTCTCTCCTCACTATATTCACTGCAGTGCTCCCAACTTGGATGGGATTCTTTCCAATTAGAACCCAAGACCCAAGAGTACTTTTAAGAGTCTTCTTTACAGACCTGCAATGCGATTACTCTGGGAAACACTTAAGAAAATAAAATTTATGATTAGCTTTGATGAAAATGACTTTAGTTTTAACTTCATAATATCTCTGCTTTGATATGGGTAAAATACTTTGAATGGCTACATCACCAGAAGAGAAAATATAACCAAACATCAATGTGATTTTATATGATAGGGAATTAAAAGTCTCTGAAATGTAATCATATCACATTGACTCACCCAATAAAAGTAACTTAATGAAGTATTTTCTCTAATTCATATGTTTTTACTTATTAGTTTGTGGTGCTTGAAAAAATAAGCTGTAAACTTTTCAAGATCCTTCTTTCAACTCGACCTATTTCTATCAATAAAACTGGTTTGTCAGCAGTTAAATGGCACCATATTTGTGCTTTAAGTGCACTAAATTATGGGTAGCTTTATAATAAGACTCACTGATTAGACGTACTATAATAATATGATACATATTACTAGGACTTTGCTTAAATAAAAAAAATTATCTCGTGGTATATAACACCTCAAATTTTAAATCTTTTTGATTTTAACAGTTTATTGTTATTCATCCCCCTATTAACTAATGCATTAATTAATGTAAGGATAGAAAACAAGACTGGAAACTGGAAAATATACACATATAAATTTATATATATATATATAGATAGATATTTATGCATATATTTTATGCTATTAAATGTATTTTTTATTTTCTTTTGATAAATAAAGCTCCATATTTTATATCTAATATTACCCTAGTGAAACCTCTTATTATTTTCTCATGATGGTTTCCCAAATCCGCATTTATTCTCAAGAGCAAAGAAAACTATTGTTGTACCTACATGACAACAAATAAAAGATAAAATAAAAATTCCCCCCCCAAATGATTTATTATGTTTAGATATATTATACCCTGTAATCAGATTAACTGTCTTTTACTCACTGATACCATCAGTTGTGTTTGTTTTACTTCCATACAGGAATATGAGGAATCGAGAATGACAATCATGAAGGCCAACTACATTCGAGGTCAGCTTTATGTATATATTTCTTAACATATTTGAGTCTAAGGAGTTCAACTCTGATAATATTAAATTATTATGGTGCTTCATAACTGCTTACCCACAGCATTATAAAAATATTCTTTATAAATGATACCTATTACAGTCACTATTTTGAAATGTATATGAAATATAAACAATACATATGAAGTAAAAATAGATATTTTTGAACTGTTTAAGTACTTATTTAAGAACTATAAAGGGGCATATATATTAAAAAACCAACATTAAAATATTTTTAAAATGGCACATGTTGAATAACAAGTACTTTGTAAATACCTGTTGAATAAATGAATGGACATATAATATATAAGTATACTTGCATTCATACCAACGTTCTAGTCACATACTCACTAAGTTTATGGTATTCAAATCTTACTGGTGGAGCATTTTGATTATAAGAGTGATAAAAGTAAGGATTTAAAATTTAGCAGTAACTCATCAGGCTTGGCTTTTGGAGTTCCTTTTTTATGAGGTAATGTTTCAGTCCAATTGAATTCACTGTACGTTTTCTAAGTGGTGGAAAGGAGGGACAGAATTAAATGATCTCTCAAATCATTTACCATATATTAAAATAGTTGTAAAATAAGAATGCAAATTTTAATAGTTATCAAAAGGTATTTTAAACTGACATATAATTTGTTACTGTCATTATTCATTTGACACAAAATATGTAATATGATACAAATAATAAACTTCAAATAGTTGAATACAGAAGAAAATTTGGCCTAATGCATTAGGGGGATAGAGGCAGAAATAGGTCAGTATAAGGATAATGACATGATTTGGGCCATGTTCTTTTCTGGGAAAATTCGTATTTCTGTTCTCAGTTTTTCTTCTTTATTATCTACTACATATAGAATATTTCTTAAGCGAGGAAGATATAAAATACATGCTCCAATGTTTTAGAAGATATATGTAATATTATTTTATATTTTTCCAGTAACTAATACACAAACAATTGGTGATCACTAGCTTGTTTCTAACTATTCCCGTGATTAGGGTGCACTAAAAAATCTAGTCCTGGGAAATTGTTTTCTAGGCTTAAGTCATATAATACACGAGAACATAGTACAGCACATGTGACCCATGCTTATATGATATAATTAGTGCATAAAAAAACTTTATTTAGAAATATTACAGTACTGGGTGGTAGTTCTTTCATATATTTCAAACTGACCTAAAAAGAACGTGTTAGAGATAGAAATTTTCCTAAGTTGATGCTAATATTATTCAAACGTACACCACATGTTTTCTTGAGTTTTGTCTTCTTTTTTAATTTTTCATCAAATTGATAAGAAGCCCAGCTTCCTAGCAGTGCAATATGAAGCCATAATCATATCTGAAGACTGGACTTTTTACTTATGGGATTCTCTGTTCTAGCCAATACAACTAGGTTTTCTTTTGTTTGTTTTGCTTTTTACTATTAAATACAGGGAAAAAAACACTTTGCCTCAAAAAGAAAGACTTCTACAGGGGGGAAAATGTACTAAAGAAAAGTACACATTATCAAATTTGAATTTTTTTTTCAAATTTGGATTTTTCCATAGATAATAAAATTTAGGCACGTATAAAAAACACTTCATAAAAACCTATATCCCTATAAATTATACTCTATTTTGATAAAATCAAAGAATGTTTCATAAACAGTACACACAGAACACTCATATCAGAACTAGACATTTCCATCTTTAATAACAAATGCTATTTGCAGAATTTTTACCATAATAATAATTTCTCATTTGTTTGTTAATAAGGGCAATATACATTTTTTTTTCCTGAATTCCACTTTATGTAACATTCATGGTGAGAAACTTTTAAAAGAATATAATGATACTACTCAAAGCAATAAATAATGATTTCAGATTTGGCATACAAGGAATGCTAACCCCATGGCCTGACTAAAGAGTTCCATATAATCCCTTGCAAGGTGGGTTCTTTGATTTGTGCAAGATTAATGTTTGTAAAATGACCAATTTTTGTTCCTCATGTCCTGTTTGTCTGATCTCCTGTTAGATCTCCTGTTTTCCTGCTCAGTTCACTCATGCTCCCAGAGGGTGGCAATTTTGTCCTCTTCATCTGTGTATTCTTCATACCACTATTGCTCACTAAGTGTCTGATGCCTAGAACACAAATCCTATGATAGGTGAGTTTGTCCTTACTTGTAAAGATGATATCATACCTTGTGTTAAAATATTTATTAAACTTATAGAGATAACTAACTTCATAAGGTAAACTCAGGCAAAATATTATTCCCTTGGTTTTCACACACTAGAGGTGTAAGTAATTTTAGCCATAATTGCTTTAGTGAACTGTCAGCTTATGTAAATTTGTTTCAGATGTTTGAAATGTTTATTTTAGTTTTGAGAGAGACAGAGAGCAAGTTCAGGGGAGGAGCAGAAAGAGAGAATCCCAAGCAGTCTCCACGCTGTCAGCACATAGCCCAATGTGGGGCTTGAACTCATGAACCATGAGATCATGACCCGAGCCGAAATCAAGAGTCAGGCATTTAACTGACTGAGCCACCCAGGTGCCCCAGTAAAATTTTTTTAAGTAGGCTCTACACTCATTGTGGGGCTTTAACTCACAACTCCAAGATCAAAAGTTGCATACGTCAATTACTGGGCTAGCCAGGCACCCCCAGCCTGTGTAAAAGTTACATAATATCCAATTGACTGTATAGTTTAGTTTTGAAGAAATACAGAAAGTCATAATGTCTCATTCTAGAATAGGCAGGTAATCAGTACTCATACCAAATAATTTTCATAAAGTTAACTCTGACATTTAAGAAGTCTTATATACATATTTTATTCTCAATGTTCCTCAATGTATTGTAGAATATCTCCTTACATAGGAAAGTTTCCATTCAGTTGAGCATCCAACTTACTGAGTTCCATATGTAATTCCAAAAAGATTAAATTATTTAGTCAAGATTATAATTTAAGTTCTACTCAGTATTCAAAGCTTTCTGCCTGTTTAGATTATTTCTAGATATAACTAATAAAAAAAATTAGAATCATAAACTTGCAATGTTAAGTACAAGATGGTTGGGGTGAGGAAGTAAATAAATCTATATGGAAAATATAAAACAAACATTTTCCATGGCTTTTAAGACAAACAAGGCCATGTTTATTTTATTTTTCTGTTATTAAAGCCACAATAAATTATTTTACTGAATATAATATTATATATATACAAGTCAATTGTTACTTAATAACAGAGTAATTGAGGTTATTTAAGTTTGCTGAATTTATTTTCTAAGTTTATCCCTAAAACAGATGCAGAACTCAGTATTACCAAAAGAAATTCTAGAATTTTGGGCTTTGTCAAGGTACTTTGTCAAATCTATACCACCTTGGTTTTGTAAGCCACGGGTCTTTTGGAAAATTCTATCTCACAAATAATTGCAAGTTAAAATTTGGAAAGTAGGTTTCTGGAACTTTATACTTTTCTACGTATATAATATCAAAATGAAGAAGGAAGAGGAAAAAGGTGAAAGAGAGAGGAAGAGAAGTAAAAAGAGGAAGAACTGGAGAGGAGACAGTGGAGAAGGAGTGGCCAAGGAGGAAGCACTGAAATTTTTATGAATGAGTGAACAGAAGTTGAAATAGGTAAAGACTGGAAATTTAGAAGGTGTGTGTGTACATGTGAGAAAGAGATTGACTGAAGGAAAGTTTGATTATATGTTTAAAATTGGAGAGAAGGAGGGGCACCTGGGTGGCTCATTCGGTTAAGCGTCCGACTTTGGTCAGGTCATGATCTCACCATCCATGAGTTCGAGCGCCGCATCCAGCTCTGTGCTGACAGTTCAGAGCTTGGAACCTGCTTTGGATTCTGTGTCTCCTTCTCTCTCTGCCCCTTCCCCACTCACACTCTGTCTTTCTCTCTCAAAAAATAAACATCAAAAAATTTTTTTAAAAATAAATAAAATTGGAGAGAGGATGGGGGCGAGGGGGCAAGGAGAATGCATCAGGGGCCAGGTTCTTTTCATAAGAGGAAGGAGCCGGCATGAGAGAGAGAAGGCATGAGGCACAGAAGAGCCAACAGGTGGCACCAATGGATTGAGGCAGTTTAGTTGTTTGGCAAGTATAACTGGTCAGTGTGGAATTAGGAAGAGAAAGAAGAGACTGAGAATATTGCATAGGACACCTATCTGTCTTGAAGAAAGAGTAAACACAGTAGAGAGTAAAACAGGCAATTATATGTATTCAGCAAATAATTATTGAGCACCAATTGTGTGCCATGTACTGTTACATGGCCCTGGAATTACAGTAGTGAGCAAAGAGACATAGTCTTTTGGAGTTTAAAGTCTAATGAGGCCAATAGGCAGTACTAATGAATGCACCATCAAATAATCATTTAAGTATAAACTGTAGTAATTTGTTTGGAGGAAATGAACAAAGACAGAAGTGTGTTGGTTTATTTTTATTTATCTATTTTTTCAAGAAGCCTCCATGCCCAATGTGGAGGCTACACTGACTAGCCAGCCAGGTGCTCTAGGAGTGTATTGATTTATAACAAATATGTTTTACTTGTCCTGGGGGTAGCAAAATTTCTCTGTGAAAGTGATGTTTAAGTTGGGATCAGAAGATGAGGAGACAGGAGTTAGGCAAAGGTGGTAGAAGAAAAATATACGCAGAAGAAACCTAAAACAGGAAAGCATTTAATGTATTTGTGGGACTAGACAAAGGCCAATGTGTTCCAGAATTTGCCGAGAAGAATGATTAGACACAAGATTGGAAAAGTAGACAAGGAAGGTCAGGCAGGGGCTTTAGGCAACATTAGGATTGGGCTATGACTCATTTATCCTCTGAGTCATAGAAAATGGTCAAAAGTTCCAAACTAATGTGTTATTTCATCATATTTGTGCTATCAAAAGATCACCCTGATTGTGTGATTTGGAAACAGAATTCAGTCTGTGTTTGGGTGAGGGGGGTCCAGGGTGGTAATGGAGAAACAGAATGGATTCAGGAATAATGATTTGGGGGCTATTGTAGTAACCCAGATGAAAGATGATGGGATCTTCAAGTAAAGAGGTATGGTAAAGGTGGAGAGGAGTGGGAAGAGTCAACATGTATTTAGGAAGTAAAATTTTCAAGTATGCCCGTACATTGTGTATGGGAAGTGAGGAAAATGAGGATGTCAAAGGCTGTTCTTGGGTTGGAGGACCTTTTCAAATGTAACTGACAGTTATTTTCTCACATTGTCCTGCACTTTGGTTTGAAATCATACATGATTGTGAAATTAAAGTATATGATTATTTGCAAGGGATCCCCAAATAGAAAATCACATTGCATTGGTAGCTGTGCAAAATATGTTGTCTATTTCCAAAACAGTGTAGAATTCCATGTTCTATTGTTTCAAAGGTTTCTGTCCTAGAAGTAAGAAAGATAGCATCCTTGTTCCCTCCTTTCTCCTCTGATATTCCTTTGTCCAGAATGCCTCTGAATTCCATCATAGATCACTGACTTAAATCCTCTACCTGCCTTTCACCCTCCCCCCCCCCCCCCCATTGGTGATGGTAAGACTTTGTAAGTTTAAGATTGTATCAGCTTTAGGAAAAAAATATGGATCTCGGCTACTTACCAGGTTTTACCATCAAGAGAACTTAATTTAAACAAATTATTTGAGTTAACAATGAGAGCATAGACAAGATTCACATCATTAAATTTTCTATCATTCTCATCTGCTATGAACATTAAGTATGCCATATACAGTTTACCCTAGAACAGCATGTAGGATGGGGTGCCAGCCCCCTGGGCAGTAGAAAATCTGTGTATAACTTTTTTTACTAATAGTCTACTGTTGACCAGAAGTCTTTCTGATAAAATAAACAATTGATTAACACATATTTTATATGTTATGTATTATAGACTCTTCTTACAATAAAGTAAGCAAGAGAAAAGAAAACATTATTGAGAAAATCGTATGGAAGAGACAATACATTTATAGTACTCTACGATATTTACTAAAAAAAATCTGCATGTAAGTGGAACCTTGCAGTTCAAACTGTGTTGTTCAAGAGTCAATTGCATAACTATATTAGTTTTAAATTTGAAGGATAAGGAATTGGCAGTTATTAATATGTGGCCATCTTAGCCACAAAATAAAGTTAAATTATGTTTTCTTTTGAGTTTGAAACACAAATTTAAGCCTTTTTTCCCCTAATAATAATGGCTATAATTTTTAAGCCTTTATTAAGGGCAAGGAAATGTATAGATACACGATCTCATGTCAATCTCACTAAAATCCTTTGAGGTGGGTTATTAATATTCCCATTTTTCAGAAGAAGTAACTGATGGATTTTTTAAAAAAATCAAGTAACTTGTTCAAACACAAGTCTGGCTCCTTTCAAAGTTCTATGTATATTAAGAAAATTTCATGATTATATCTTTATTGAAAGCTGTAGGCTGAATCTTGGATAAAAAACACTTTTCAACATTCTTTTTGCGTTTTAAAACCAGAATAAAGTTTGGTATTCTTAGCCTCAAACAAAGTTTTAGAAATAAACATGTGACTTGCTCTTTGAAAAGATTTGCCAACATCTGACTTTTAAATACAGGTATATATAAAGCCAATGGCTGTCCAAGTATATCTAAGGGCCACATGGTGGCCTACAGGTCATTAGTGATGCACTTACTTTTATCTCTGGCTATGTCATTTAACTGCCTAAGAAATTAATTGTTTTCTTTTCAAATGTGAATAGTGACATTTACTTCCAGGAACTCCAACATGACCAACGAATATAACTGAGGTAATTGGTTGATATCATCAATAATTTATGAAAGAATGGTTCAAACTAATCAATGTATTTATTATCTTTTAGCTATCACATTGAGAAAGGTGCTGTGAACCTAGAATTTCTTGAAAAAGGCTCTCTTCACAACATGTAGAATTCCGTCGCCATGCACATCCAAGTGAAATAAGGTAAAGGTAAAATTAGATTCTTTCCTAGGTCTTTCCAATAATTATCCTACACAGGGAAATAGTATTGTCACAAGATTCTCTGCCTAAATTTCAAAACATCACATAGCTTATTAAAAAAAGAGATGTTAATTTTATCAGATAAAATATGAAACATGATTTTTTTTAAGGAATCTGTTACAGTTTGGACATAGCAAATTATTTTGGAGAAACAAAGCAAAACAAATGGGGGAAAAGGCAGTTGCATTTTTGGAGACTGTCACAAGAGGGCATTTATGGATTAACTCAGTAAATTTTTCTCCATTGGAAGACACTGAAAGCATTTCCAATTCCCAAAAGCAAAGTAACAATAATTAATTAATAAAAATTTAAAGGGAAAAAAAGTCTCTGAAGTTTTTATTTTGTATTAATTCTGCTCTAGGAAATTGGCTGTTCTTTTTTCAGGTGTCTCTGTCAGATGGAAAGTAGTATGTAATTTTAAATGTTAAGCATGAGTAACTCACTTCTCCAAAATACTGAGATCCTAAAAATATTTTATCGACTAAAAAAAAAAATCACACATAGTTTGTGTCTAGCATTTGTTTGTATATTGTCGTTAAGACAAATATGTAAAATAAATCTTATTACTACAACTGATAAAAGGTAATTACATTTTTAAAACATAATTTTATCTTTTGTGCTGAAAAACAAGCTAATTAATATTCCTAAGTATTTTGAAAACAGGTGTCACTTAGACAATACAAGCATAAATGCCTTAATAAAATAATGAAAAGCTTAGTTTCATTAAGAAATAGGTAAAGCAAATTAGCAGAAACAGGGAGTGCTGGGCCCAGTTAAAGGGAAAGGAAAAAAAAACTGAAACAAATGTGATATTTTTACTCATATTATCTTGAGCTCTTCAAGAGTAAAGCCTTTGTCATGTTCATCTTTGTAATCCCAGCCCAGCATGGTCCTGAGAATACAGTAGGTACTCAATGAATATAGCTAAATGAATAAATGAAAGCATCTCTGTAATTGAGGATAATTTTAGAAGTGGCAGGGCAAGGGAGAATATTCAGTGGTTATTAATTAAATTAATGACTTTCCTGTTGCATTAATTGATGTCAAACCTTCAAATACAAAGGGAAAACTTCATTCAATCACCTGGGGTTTCCAAATAACTGTGGAGTTGGTGCCATGTAAACAAAACATCAGGAGAGCTAATGTGATGATATGTATATATTCAATTGGCAAGAACAAAGGAGTTGCAAATATGAGCAATATTACATGTATGTAATATGATGTGGGAATTTATAGCCAGAGCTATAAGTCTCTCCATGATTATCTAGTCTATCCCACCAAAAGCCAATTTATATCCGGAGAGATTCAGTTTTTGTCCGGTTGATGCATTACTCTGTAGTATTCTCTTTTCATTCCTCAAAGACCTGTAATGGGCTAGAAGAGTATTTAATAAGCATTAGATAATTATTGTTATCATATGATTTTATGTAATTTCAACCAGAAGTAAAGAAATCTGACATTTTAGGTAACCCGCAGTCTTATTACACAAGTAAACATACATTTTCCTTTAGGCATTTTAACATAATTAAAACAAATTTCAGATTTGTTTTCCTACTTATGCCAAAGCACAAGCTTTCAAAAGCCATGTTCATTATACCACAGTCAGGGAAGACAGTGAGACAGGGGAAATACTGTTTATTTGAATTAAACAGCCCTGGATTTAGAATTCAACTCCAACGCTTATTAAGGATTATATTTTCTGTATCTGTTTTTCATCTATGAAATTGGGATAATATTGTCTCCTTTAGTGGATTATAGATTTGTACTGTTTTAGGTATGAAAATTTTAATATCATAGGTAGTATATTTTAGCATATGTAAATTGCCTGATAAGTAGAAGATAGTAAATACCAACCTTTATAACTAGAGAACCATAGATTTTAGGACTTCTGTTGAGAAATTGGAGATACTGGCAGATATGGAAATGATTACAAAATTTTCCATGTGCTTCCTCATATTTCTCAGACACCTTGGCACTTATTTTGGACCATGAGAGTAGTTCTGACCAATTGGCTTTGGTGGGAATGTGTATCACTTTTTGGCTGAGATAATTACGAGTTCTGTGCCCCTTCATCAATCTCTTCCCCTACCACAGTGCCCTGTGAAACCAGATCCTGAGATGATGGTGTCTCAACATAATAAGGTATCCATCATTTGGGTCTTTGAGTGACTCAATGGAGCAGATTTTTTGCAGGAAAGTACAGACATGTGCAGTATCTAACATTTGTTATGTTGGGCCACTGATATTTAGGAATTAAATTCTCACTGCAGTGTGATTAATAATCGAACCTAACCCAAACACTTGGTTTTATTAATAAGGAAACTAAAGTCCAGAGAAGTCAGTTTGTGTAATAACCAAAACTAGAAAGCAAAGATTAAATGAATATAGAGATATTGGAGCCTTTTCAAGTGTTATGTCTTATGAGTTACAGAGTATTTCTTCAGTTCCTGTATGTAAATAGATCTAATATATATTCCTAAATTCCTGCAGTGAAACTGACATCTCAAGTTAGTTTTTTATCATTTTTTTCTCCCTTCCATCTGTATTCAGTATAAAGTCCTCCTGATCAGGCCAGATAATCTTCTGGAAAAGACCTTCTTGTCTATCTATTCTTGTCTTCGTCTCTATCCAAATATCATTATTTTTGTGTTTGAAGCTATGGGCCAGATATCAAATCCTATTCATTAAGAACATATTTGAAACCAGAAGTTCTTTTTTCAGATTCTTTTCTCTAAGTAGCAGTTGGTTAAATTAAAAAAAAAAAAAATAAATGTGAATTTAAAGTACTTTAAGTTCTGGGGCACCTGGGTGGCGCAGTCGGTTAAGCGTCCGACTTCAGCCAGGTCACGATCTCACGGTCCGTGAGTTCGAGCCCCGCGTCAGGCTCTGGGCTGATGGCTCGGAGCCTGGAGCCTGTTTCCGATTCTGTGTCTCCCTCTCTCTCTGCCCCTCCCCCGTTCATGCTCTGTCTCTCTCTGTCCCAAAAAAAAAAAAAAAAAAAAAAAAAAAAAAAAAAAAGTACTTTAAGTTCTAAATTGAATTAATCAGGTACTACATGCTATAAAGCATTTTTTTTTTTATGCCATTTGCCCTTAATGAAACTTCTTATTATGCTGAGAAAGGTATGGACTGAAGTTTCTGGTTGTAATTTGAATTTGTTTTCCCAATTATTGACTTAAAGTATTGACTTGAAGGTATTGACTTATTTTTGTAAAAGTAGTGTAGTGATAAGAATTGGGATCATTTAAATCTGTATTTGACAAACTCATTTACTTAATCCTTGAAACTTTATTCCTGTGCCAAATAATTTGAAGATTAAAAGCAGTCTTCTGTGTATTTTATGGAAGTAGGAATGGTTGTTAAGAATGAACATAGGGCACCTGGGTGGCTCAAATGGTAAAGCTTCTGATTTTGGCTCGGGTCATGATCTCATGGTTTGTGGATTCAAGCCCCGCATTGGGTTCCATGCTGACAGCAGGGAGCCTGCCTGGGATTCTCTCTCTCCCTCTCTTTCTCTGCCCCTCCTCTGCCTGTGCTCTTTCTCTCAAAATAAATAAATAAACTTCTAAAAAGAAGTGGAAGTATAGAAAGAGAAAATAGCTTCCAGAATACATACATTTAAAAGCAAAGAAGAGGAACAGGAGCCAGTGAAAAAGAAAGATTAGGCACAGTCAAGTGAATAGAAGTGTAGGCAATAAAATAATTTTTTAAGAATCATAGGATAGAGTTTAAAGAAATAGAAAACATCCCTGGCTCTGAGAGATAAGGATTATAACTAAGGAAAAGCATCTAATTTTGATGTTAAAGACATCTTTGGTGGTTTTTCACTATACCAATTCTTAAACTTCTTTTTCTCTTTGTAACATAAGATGCCACTCCCATCAGCAACGAGGCATTCATTGTTGCAACAGAAAATTTTCAAAAGCAGTATCTTGTATCAGAATCTCATAGTAGGACATGGGCAGTTTACAAGTATTTCAAGTTATTCAGATCTAGTGCCTGAGGTGGTCAAGTGACTCTTTCCTCCACCCCAGTGAGAACCATTATTCTAAAGTAGTTTTTTTCAAACTCCCCTCTGGGCAGTCCTGGAATTCATAGATCTAGCTTTGGCGTCTATGAGTCGACTGTGAAAAACATTTAAATTCTGTGTTTTTATTTTAGTTGCAAATCTAAAAAATGACATAAACATAAATCATCTCATTGAACATACACTTGCCACATGGCCGGTGCTCGTGTGTGCATCTAAATATATGTTTTAGGAAGTGAAGGATGGGTGTAGCTCCATCAGTGTATGATGTACGGATGATGGTTTCCCAGTCCTAGTGGACAAGTGTGTGGCAGAGCTACAGGATGACGTGCATTTGTAAGTATAAGCACTTGAGCTCAAAAGAAGCAGGGCAGTAACCAGCCATCTCATATTCATTTTATGAGCCGTATTTTGTGGATTCCGTCTTTGTTCACACCAATCATTAACAGTAATACTAAATCTTTATACGTTAATGTTGTTTCTTCTCATGGCACTAATTGGATTACATAGGCATTTAACATAGATTGCAACAATACAGTGGAACTAAATTTATCTTTAGGCAAGAAGACAAATTTAGAGAATTCTCAAGGGATATCTAATTAAAATTGACATTTTAAGATTGCTCCCTCAAAGAGTTTAGGTTAGGTATAAGGTCTGATGATCATGAACCAGAATTTGAAGGCTTACTATTACTCATATATTTTCTAAAACCAGGTTATTTAGATAGGCATAAGTGTTATTGATACAAAAATATGGAAGCATGGGGACACCTGGGTGGCTCAGTAGTTTAAGTGTCCGACATCAGCTCAGGTCATGATCTCGCGGTTCGTGAGTTCGAGCCCCGTGTCGGCTCTTTGCTGACAGCTCGGAGTATGGATCCTGTTTTGGATTCTGTGTCTCCCTCTCTCTCTGCCCCTCCCCCATTCGCACTCTGTCTGTCTCTCTCTAAAAAATAAATAAACGTTAAAAAGATTTGTTTTAAAATACAGAACCAGATTAGATATAAAATCGTGTATTATGGTACATTGTATCATCGATAACACAACTAAATATTTTCTGAAATAAATATGTCATCTGATATTTATCTGATATTTATTCATTTATCATTTATTAGTTTTCCAGTTTGTGCTTATTTATATTTCCATGGTTACATCATCATATTGATAACATTTATACAGCATTTAAGTTAAATTTGCATTTATGCATATTTAAATAACATGGAAACACAAATAATTGAACACTGCCAATGTAGTAGAAGAGTATTCTGTTCTACGAGGTACATATCTCGAATATAAGAACAACTGTTCAGTTTATTTCATAAAATAATGTGGATGGAAGCCAGCTTCCTTTCATCTAAGGACAGTCTATAGTGAGAAATCAGTGGTTGTCGTGATATAAAACATCTATTAGAGAAATGTGGCAGGAAAAAGAATAAGAACAATTGGGCAGGTGCTAGATAAATCAGCTGAGTTAGGCAGGCTGGGCCAAGATAGGAAAGACCTAGGCATCAAGTGAAGCCAGTGGGTTAGAAAGCCTCAGAGGGAGAGGCCAAGGAGAGCCGATTATGGTGGAACATGATCTGTCCTGACACTCGCCATATGGAAATGCACTGATAACACATGGCAACTTGCCACATGGCTTCAGTCCATGAAGCAGCACTATGTAAAAAAAAAAAAACTGAGACACCATCCCCACTGTCCCTCTCCAGAGGTCTCTTGTTGGTAGGGATCACCAGCCTACCCTGGTGAGAAGATTCATTGAGGATAACTTTTAAAATTAAAATTCTCTGAGGGGCACCTGAGTAGCTCAGTAGGTTGAGCATCTGACTCTTGATTTTGGCTCAGGTCATAATCCCAGGGACATGAGATCAAGGCCTGCATTGGCTCCATGCTGAGTGTGGAGCCTGCTTAGGATTCTCTCTCTCTCCTCACCCTCTGCCCCACTCCCCTGCTCGCTCACAAGCTCTCTCTCTCCAAAATAAAATAAAAATGAAAATGAAATTCTCTGATTCCATGCCAAACATTCAGAATCTAAATCTTCACGAGAATGATGGAGTAGGCAGTTCATTAGACACGAGCTGGAAGCAAAGGTGGTGATGGATAAGTGACATGTTAGAAGCCTGAGGGTACAACACCCTGACTTTGTGGCTTTTAACATCCTGGCCTTATGGCTTCCAGCACCTGGGGCTGACAGACCAAGAGCCACAGGTTCACAACATGCACTCTCTTCTGTCCCAGGCTAACTTATAGCTTCATTGTAATATATTTACATTGTGGTTTTGACTGCCCAGGCCCCCAGGAAAATGCCATGACAGTTGTAGTAAGAACCTTGTGGAGCCAAAAGCTCCCCATCCCCAACCAGTAGGGGGAGTCCTTTAGATGGGTTGGAAAGGACCTGAGTCAGACATGGCTCTAGCTATGACCCATAACCTATGCAAACATAAAAAGAAAAACACCCTTAACCCCAGTGCATTTGCCACCTGTGGGCCCACCCACTCTGACTTCTTGAGAGTGTACTCTTCTTAACAAACTGTTTTGTGCTTGCTACCTTCCTTCCGGTTGTCTTTATTTCAGCGTGGATCCTCCCGTAAATCTTTTGTGGGGAATCCAGGAACTGAAACCTCAGTTTGCACAACACAGACTCTCCCGCCAGTAACAAGATGAGTCCAGGAAGCTGTGTTTTTAATAGGTTTCTAACGAATTCTGATCATCTGGTACTTCGTGTGGCATAGTTGAAGTCAGTGTTTCTTAAAATGTGACCAGCAACACTTCTAAGTTCTCAGGCTCCATCCTAGTCCTGAAAATCCCCATAAGTAGGCCTGAGAAATTTGTATTTTCACAAGCCATCCAGATGATTTTTGAGGCACGGTAACCTTTGGGAATCACTGGGTTAATAAGAAACCAGTTGAAACTGGATCTCTGAAAGTGGGGGCCCAGTCATGGTTGTCTTTTAAATTAATACCTAGGTGGTATTAATATGTAGCTGTGGTTGAGAAACATTGCAATAAATCATAGAACAGAGCGTCTGAAGGACATTTGGTTGACAAGAGTAGAGTAACAAATTAATTTACGGAACAGAGGAAAGCCTCCCTCCCAGACTTCCTCCTATATGTAATTATGCTAATCAAAGCACTTCTTTCTTACCCACATCCCTCCACACCTAGATCGTCCTCTTCTATTTACCTTACACACATTCTCACATCAGTGACTGATAGTTGATTGAATTAATCATTTAATACATTAGTCCCAAACAGTATCTTTCCTCTAAGAGATATAAGGAATGATGTCTACATACAGAACCCATGCTTACTTTTCTACATGTTCTTGCTCTAATTTCATGTTTGTTGTTCCAGGAAAGATTGGACAAGTTGGTGATAATGATATTGTAGGTAGGAGTAACTTTGAGTCTGCTCTAATTTATTTAAAAAGGTAATTATTTGCAAAAGTACTGGAGGCATACCTCACACTTAAGGCACACCACAATTTAACCATTTCAAGATTGACAAGAACAAATTAACATATGTGGGCACTGGTCAGGTTTTTGACTCCAGCTTTAGAACCTTTTAGCCTGAGAGACACAGAAAAGAGTGTATACAGATGGGTTGGGTGGCCTCCCTTAGGCCCTTCTTCTTTGTGTAATCACAATGGGCCCCAAAGTGAGAAGCTGAGGGTTTCATCATCACCCTAATTCCCATAGTCAGTTTCCTTTAAAACTAACCCCCTCTACCACTTCTTGAGACATAGTAGGGAAAAAGTCATGCAAAGGAAAGAAGTACCAATATTTTAGGTATCTAGCATAGAACTGGCATGAAATGGTACAAAATATTTGTCTATTAGGTCATAGATTAGCTGTTGCCAGGATTATCCTATCTGAGATCCTCATTTTACATGTAAAGAAACTGAGGCCAAGGAACTTTGTCCCTACCCTTCTTCACATGTGCCATTCTCTTCTAGACATGAGTCAGCTCAGAGAAAGCGTAGGTGAAGGTGAGTAGGCTGATCTCGTTTCTTTCTGTGAGTCACTCCTAGAACTATAACTCATTCTCCAGAGCCTTGGAAAGCTGAACTCTTGACTTATTAGAAGACAAGAGAAACACTTATCACTGAGAAAAAGAAAAATCCTGAATTGAGTAAAACAAAAAAACAAAACAAAACAAAACAAAACAAAACAAAACAAAAAGGAAAGGACTGGGAACATTGGATAAATAATAGGAAGGGGATAAAGGAAGAGAGAAAAATGAACATGAATCCCAGATCACTTGATAAAAGGGTGTTACTTTTAGGTAATACATCAAGCATTACTTTCAGTTTAGGTTGAATTGTTTACAAAAGAAGTTATTATATTATACACTGCCATAAGCTTCTCAGAGAAGCCTTGAAAAATAAGTACAGGCTGATGGGAATACAAGTCCAAAAAGAGGGAATAGAATTTCTTCATCCATTACCAATTCCCTTTTTCTTTGTTCATTTACTTACTCACACATTCATTCACTGAAGAAATATTTATTGAGAGACTACGTAGACACAATCACTGCTGTCATGGAGCTTTTACTGAATAATACAACTCAGAGACATGCTATAGTACAGAGTATGTAGAGAACTTTAGGATCTGTAGTTTGCTGTGGCAAAAGGAAAAGATTCACACAGGAGCACTGGGTGATGAAGCTTAAGACTTAGGGAGAAACTCAGAGACCTGGAGAGAAACTCAGAGAGCACATTAGAAATATTATGTAAGCTATAATGTGGAGGAATTAGAGGTAGCAAATTTGTAGGTATGGAGCCACTTGAGTTATTTTATAGTCAAAATTAGAATGGGGAAGGACTACTGTAAACACTTTCAGTGGGGACAGACTAAATGGGGTGGGCACTCCCTAAGTAAAGGTTGATTAAATAAAGTAACTTGGCATCTTTTTTACCATTTTGTTCTAGATGATGTGGCTCTGTTATACACAAAAATCTCCATTTTCTTTTTTAACTTACACATTCTTCCCTCCTAGTGGTTACCTTCATTATTTTTAGCAAATATATTTAAGCCCTTAGTTATCTATGTCTAATTTATCTGTGTATGGATAAAATTAAGCTAAATGAGGTATATGATAACCTTAAGTTTTATCTTACAAACAATCTAGCAGTAGAACATTCATAAGTCCTTAAAAATAGAGAGTTGATAATGCCATGCTCATAGTGGAAGATTTTCAATATGTTATCTTAGAATTTAAGAGATGAACTAGATATATTTGATAAATATAAGAAAATGATAAAAATATTTGATTACACAAATAAAAAATCTTACTCATACCCCCAAATGCACGCGCGTGCGCGCGTGCGCACACACACACACACACACACACACACACACGCACACATACATACAGAAAAGGACAGAAAGAGAGAAAGAGCGTGCACACACACACACACACACACACACATACATACAGAAAAGGACAGAAAGAGAGAAAGAGCAGGGATGAGGGCAGAATGTGTATGCTCTGTAGGTCACAAAGATTTTATTTTCACAAAACATTTGTGAGAACAATAGAAACTTTCATTCAAAAGGTTACAAATGAAGGTTAGATTATAATCCTTAACATGTACATCTTACAGAATATTTGCTGTTCATGATTAAATAAAACAAGAAATTAAGGATAAAAATATATGAAAGAATTAAGTACTTGAGAAAAAAGCTTTTCTGAATAGCACATGTACTAAACAGCCAATCAAAACTGAAGCAAATGATTTGCAATTTAAGAAAACAAATATGAATATATCAAAATACATGACCACAGACCAGGTTAAGATCTATGGCCTCAGGGATGCCATAGATTAAGCGTAGAATATTGGTTAAGCATGGAATATGGGACTCAGGCTGTGATCCTACCCACATGGGGGTCCATGCTGACAGCATGGATCCTGCTTAGGATTCTCTCTCAAATAAATTCTAGAACCTTTGGTGCAACATTGGTCCCATAGTTAGTACTATTATAAGGTACACTTAACAATTTACCAGTAGGTTTGATCTCATGTGTATTTACCTCGATAAAGAAGAAGATAAAAGATTGAACAGTAAAATAGGAAAAAAAAGTACAGTGAAGAGTACAATCCCAAGTTTGTACTTTGGACATGAATGATGGAGAGAACAAGCAAATTTATAATATTTTAAATTAAAAAAAAGTATATTATTATGATAAATGTGGTATTATCAGTATTATACAAAACTATTTATGAATACATGTCAATAAATTAGAACAGATGACTAACTGGAAGAAATTTAAAGTGTAGTAAATGTTATACCAGTAGATAAGGCTGTAGGCCAAAATAATTTTATATGTACATTATATTTAACATCCAAGGAACCAGTACATCTATGATGCTTAAACTATTTCTTAGCATAGAAAAAGAAGAGCTTCCCAGTTCATTTTATAAAAAGTAAGGTATCACTAATAGAGAAGTCCCATACATTTATTTTTCATATAAAACTCTATAGACCAATCTCATTTGTTCACATAGAATTAATAATGTAAGTTATACAATTGTATTCTGTACTATATTACAAATTACTTTATTAGTAATACATAATGATAAAAATATGGTTGCTTCCAGTAATCCACAGAGAGTTAAACTCTAGGAAATAAATCAACATGGGAGAGGAATAAAATTTATAGTGGTTGTGAGGAATAATGTCTAGTGAGTGTGAGCTCTGCATCTAGGCTGCTGGTTGCAAATGCTGATTATTTCACCCAAATCTATGTATCAGCTTCCTGATTTTAAAGTTGGGGATAATGATATGACTTATCTCAATTCATCAATATAAAATATCTCAGTTAATTCATCATGATAAAATTATGCCTGGCACATAGTGAGAACTTCATAAGCATTAGCTATTATTAGCAGTAGTAAAACTGATGGCAAAAAACCTCCATGGAATTACATAAAATGATCCCCCAAACTACATGGCAAAATTCAGTTATTTCTGGAAAATTCCTTATAGGTAAAGTAGGAATCACAGATACACCCTAAATGTTATAAAATATTTATCAGAAACATCAAACATCTGAAATTAAATTAAATGGTGAAATATGGAATACTTTCCTTTTTAAGTCTGTATGAAGAGAGGGTAGTCACTATCATTTACCATTCTTGGAGGTTCCAACTAATGAAGTAAGATTAAAACCTCCCCAAGAGCGAAAAATTATGAAGAGAAACTGAAACATACTAATTTTTTAGTTGATATGCAAGATATCAAATGTAGTTAGGATATGTGATAGAGTCTAGAAAAGCGAGTTTTATAAAGGTGGAGGATACAAAATATAGAAAACTCAACAGCGTTTTTACTTACATCATTGAAAACCAGTTAGAAAATAAAATGTAAGCAAAGATTCTAATCATCCTTGCATCAAAACTATAAAATATAAAGAAATAAATTTTGTAAGAATTATATAGTGTATATATTTCTATGTATGCATATACATAATACATACGTGTGTGTTTGTATATGCGTGTGTACGACTTGCACACTTTACTGAAACACATACAGTTTGATCTAAATAAATGTACAGGTAGGAAGACATCAAACTGATAGAGAAAGTAAGACTTTTTCAATAAATGGCTGGGAAGGAATTAGCAATCATTTGGAAGAAAATGAACCCAGATCCCTGCCTTACTGCATATCTAAATAAAAAATTCTGAGTGGATTAAATGTATAAATATACTTGTGTATGGTATTTGGAATAAATATAACATTTTTCTTTAGGATTACAGAGCACTGAGGGGAGATTTAAGTGTTTTTGAAGATGGAGTTTGTTTTATAAATGTATAGGAAGGAGTAGAAAAAAGAGGCTTTGGAGTACATACATGTTAGAGAATAGTAAAAGGAGTGACATTCCCAAGGAGATAAAAGGGAAAGTGACACAATGGTGTAGTGGAGAGGGTCCCACCCAAGAAGGGATAGCTCTTCATCTGCAGATGGAACGCTGAGTTATGGCATGTGTCATTGTTTTAGGTCGTCAAGAAGACACAAAAAGAGCTCAATATGTATTTTCTTTATGAAAACTAGCGATTGTGGTTGAAACATTATTTCTTGTAAGGGGTGGGGAGAATTTGTCCAGAAAGGCACTTGAGAAATGCTCTTTATCCACAGAAGTGAGAGAAATCAGAAAAGGTGGAAGCATCTAGGTGGCTCAGTTGGTTAAGCGTCCGAATTCAGCTCAGGTCATGATTTCACAGTTCCTCGTTTCGAGCCCCGCGTCGTGCTCTGTGCTGACGGCTCAGAGCCTGGAGCCTGCTTTGGATTCTGTGTCTCCCTCTCTCTCTGCCCCTCCCTCCCTCCCTCACTCTCTGTCTCTCTCTGTCTCTCAAAAATGAATAAAAACGTTAAAAAAGTCAGAAAAGAGAAAAAAGAAAGTTGGAACATCAACACAGGGACACCTTGGTTTCAGTGGCCTAAGGCTAACTGTGCGTTCTTCTGAGGATGTGTGTGGTTGCAGCAAGTGGCTAGCTAGATGAATTATAATGTCTCTGCTCTTAGCCGTGTGAACCCTTTTGGGATTTATCTGGCCATTTATGAAACATTTTCTTTTTCATTTCTTTTCTTTCTTTCTTTCTTTCTTTCTTTCTTTCTTTCTTTCTTTCTGAAACATTTTCCTATTTCTCCAGTGTAGTCCCAGTCTATGTATATGGACTGAGGAAAACTTGCCAGGCCAGAAGTCGTTTTGGAAAGGAGTGATTCTTGTTCTCCAAATATTTTAGGAGCTTTTTCTGGAGATAGGGCTGTAGGGGCCAGCCTCCCTTAGCACCAAGGAGGTTACATAAAAACTCATGATGGACAAACCAGTAATTTTAAATTTATTTTCTATATTTTATAGTATAAATTCTTCTTTTTCTTCATTTCTTTACAAGCCTAAGAGATGGCCAGCTGACTTCTTTTGGGACAAAATAGCTGGAAGAAAAATAGGAGCTGTTAAGCTAAAACCTGCTATGCCAAGTTGTAAACGACAGCAAATTTTCATGGTTGAGTGGAAAAGAATCGTGAAAGACCGGGCTTATAATGGAAGTGCTGACAAAACCAGCTCTAGCAGCACAAACGCAGGACTATTACCAAGCCCTTAGGGTGGACTGGTTGATATCATTTGCGCTCGAAGCAGTTTAGGTGTTAAATTGCATGCAATTGCACAGTGTGATAAAACACCCTTCAAAGATATGAAATAATCCCTCTTTTTTCCTGCACTATTTTCTTACAGGAAGTCTTAACTCATAAATGGTAGTATTGGGTAATTTGTTTCTAGTAAAATGCAGTGTAATCCATTTAGTTACAATGCTTATCCCGTTCCAGTGGCAAAATGTAACAGGTGTAGGGTATATTCAATAGACAGTGAGCCTAATTTCACAGATTGAGATTTTCTTTCTTATTATTCCTTTACTGATTTTTAATGGCAATTTAAAACCATTTGACCAAAAGAAAACAGGAAAGTAGCCAGAAGTGGGGTGTTTAACGTGAAAATTTTAATGTAACTGCTCCTCTATCATCTCTTCTTTTCTAAGATTGAGAACACAATGAAAATAATCTGTTCCATTCTGGGATTTATATGGTTTGCTTGCTCAATTTTGTTCACTAATGTCATTTTGGTTTAATTCAGTGAGCAACAGCTGTCATAGGATGATTAACCTGCAGCTGGGCTGATAGTACAGCAATAAAGTAAAAATGATTTTAAGTTTTTGGTAAAGTCTTCTTAAGAGTGACAGGCTTTAGAGGAGGATTTTTCTCTATCACTTTGTGGGGAATGACAACCTTGAATTGGTCATCTAAAGACACATTATTCCAGGCACTATCTCTTAATAGAAATGTTGGTTAGGGGAGGTTTAAAATGTATCTTAGAACACATTTTGAAATAAAATCTTAGTATTATTTGATGACCCTTGATAGAAAAGATTGAGAGATATTCCTTTGGAGAACTAAGAAAAGAAAAATTGTAAGAACCAATGAAACGGTTGACCAGAAGATGGAAATATACTGTATGTTTCATAAATGCAGCTGCTTGTCAACCGCTTGGATTAACCTTTTTGTGGGGGGAGGTGGGAGATTTAAAAAGTCATTATTATAACATATCAACACAGTAAAGTCAGGACAATGCCTAAAGACTAGCAAGAGCTATAGACAAACTACCTCTCTAGAAATCCTTTACACAAAGTTCTGCTGAATAAAGCTGAAAGTTGTATGTGAATATAGCCATCCATCCTTCCAACCAACCATCCATCCATCCATCCATCCATCCGTCATTCTATTTATCCATAAAATATTTATTTTCTATTTTTCTATGCCAGCTATAGGCAGGTAGATCTTAGGTACTAGGGATACAGCAATGAATAAAATTTGATCCTTATCCTCAAGGAATTTATGGAACAATGAGTAAGACATTCAATAATCGTAAATGCATTGTTAGCACTACTAAAAAACAAAATCTTACAAGTAGGCCATGTAACAGGCAAATGCTTTTTTTATGAATGGGTTCAAAGTGAGTAAGATGTGATTGTTTACATGTATCACTTTCTAGATAGCAATGTGAACTGCAGGAACTCAGGAATAACAACTCTCTCAACTCAGTGGGCTGTCTTAAGGAACCACAGGGAATCAGAACAATTGCTACTGCTGATTGAACCACAAATGTATGGACATGGCAAAAATGTTGTAACAAAATTTTCAAAATTTTAAAGAGATATGTATTTATCTCTGAAGCTATTGTAGTGAACTTAAGTCAAGGAACATGTCTGGAGAATACGATGACCTTTTAAATGATATTTTCCACTTAGTTAATCTATACAGTGTAACAGCTTCAGAGGAAGATACTCTGGCTTGAATAGAGTTGCTTGTATGTTGTTTTGGACTTTTTTTCACTTAAGTGTAATTATGTTGGTTGATTGCTGAGCATAGGGATCTATGCCTATTGTCCTGGATGAGGCTGGGAATATTCTTCAGCTCATTAGTTGGATCCTCATGAAGTTCTGATATACTTCAGATAACTGCTCTGAACCATATGCTTGTGTGTTTCCAGTTTCATTCTGTTTATTTACACACACACACACACACACACACACACACACAGAGGTTTTCTTTTTTTCAACAAAAACTGGATCATTGTTCTGAAATATATTTCCAAACAAAATTTCTGAAGTATCTGAGTAATCAATTGCGGTATCAATGCATTTTTAAAGATACCTAATACAAATACAAGGATGGATTGTAATTAACCTCAAGTGATTCTGTTTATAGCCCTTGATATCGGTACTTGAAAGCAACTGACAGGAGATGTCAAGAAACCCATAATCTCAGTGCATGGGTGGGTTTGCCCAGAAGAGAAAGTACTCAGAAGATGGGTAGAAGGGAACTTCTAAGCTTTCTTTAAAGTTAAGATCTTTCCCACCTGTTTAATTGTTAAATATATTCATGATTATTATGAGATTTTTTTATAGCTTCAGACTTGTGGTTAACAAGGTTAACAACCTTTGAAATAGAAAATTTTTACAAAAAGGAATTTAGTCATGTTTCTTCTTTGCCTGGTACTCTTTCAATTGGAATAATTGAGTCTTTAAGAAATTCCTTTTTTTTTGTTTGTTTGATTTTCCTTCTGTTTTATTTTTCTGGAGATATATATATATATATATATATATATATATATATATATACACGCACACACATATAATCTCCACACATATGCATATATATATGTGCATACATATATACATACATAACCTGTATATATAATATATATTATGTATACTATCTTCTGGTGCTATCTTTTTTCCCCCTCATTATCTTTATCACTTCATTTTTTTGTCAGAATATATATAGCTGATATTTGATGTTATTTACTACCTCCACAGCAGCTTAAAATTCAGCATGTTTTTCCTTGAGCTTTAGGATTTCATTTCTGAAATGAAGGTAATAATAACATATTCCTTATAGTCATGGGTGAATTATAGCAGAATGCAAAATTAGTGCTTTATAAATTCTAGTTTATTGAATTGTGGTCAGAGAATGTATTCTATAAATGTTCTCTTTTGGAAATTACTGAGACTTATTTTGTTTCTTAGTGGATGACTAAGTTTTTCTGAATCTTTAGAAAAAATAATGTTTCTCAGTGAAGTGCAAAGCTCTCTGTATATGTTTACTAAGCACATTTGTCAATCATTGATTGAGTCCTAGTTATGTCACATTTCAAGCTATGTCATTCCACAGGCAGAGTTTGATCAAATTATTCTTATATTGACATTTTTTTACTTTATATATGTATTTTACATTTATTGGTGCATAAAACTCCTTCCTATGTATCTTTGAAATTTTTAATCTTAGAAAACATCCCCCCCCTTCTTTGTTTAATGACTTTAAGTTGAACTCTACTTATCTTTTATGATTATTCATGCTGGAAACCTTATGCTTCCAACCAGATCCACCCTCCACCCTTTTCTGTTCTCTGCCTCGAGATGAGGATTTGTACAGCATATGCACATCAAGAGATGCCCTTGCCTCCTGGCTTCTAGTTGGGTTAGGCCGACAGGAGCATTGGTAAGGGCATCCCAGGGAAGGAGGAGAATGAATTTGGGAGACCTAGTTTGTGGGCTCTGCTGTGTGAAGTTGCCATATGACTATAGGTTTTGACCAAAATCACAGCTTCTGTCAGATAGCCACTGGCTTCCGGTAATAGCTTTCATCTTTTACCCACTGAGACCTGGGGTGGTAATAATATCCTGCTATAACCAGTGCTGGTTTTCCTAAACCCTACACATTCTTTGCAGTTGGTTTACTTTATTAAACTATCTTCAAATTATCCAAACTTGTATTATTTTCAAGCTTGCTTTATTTCTGATATCTTTTTTACTTTTCTGTTTATTTTCAATTCTCCTGTGTCATTTTATTTTAACTATATCCCTAAAAATCAACATTTATAGATTTTCCTTTTTGTTTATTCAAACTGAATGTTTAGTCCATATTTTTTAGAAGGGGTTTTAGTCCATATTTACTATGAAATCCCATACATGTCATTTTTAACATCTTATTTTTTGCTTTCTTTTTTCCTATTATTTGAATTTATTGATTTTTTTTATTTATTGATTTATTTTGAGAGAGAGAGAGAGAGAGAGAGAGGCAGGCAGAGAGAGAGGGAGAAAATCCCAAGCAGGCTCCATGCTGTCAGCGCAGAGCCCAACGTAGGGCTTGAACTCACTAATCGTGAGATCATGACATGAGCCAAAATCAAGAATTGGTACTTAACTGACTCAGCCACCAGGCACCCCTGAATTTATTTACTTTTTTGACATCTATGTAATTATGATGTTGACTTTGCCCCTTTAAAAAAAATCTCTTCGTGGTTTGAAAGTTTTATGTCCCATTTATTCCCCCCCCATTTCTATAAAATATTTGACTTTCTGGTTCATTATTGTCATAAAGAATATTGATAACCTAATCTTCAAACAAGATTTGACTTTGGCAGACTATTATTCTTCATCACTTCAGGACTGCGATTTTTTTATATCATAAATTCTCTTCAAAATTATTATAAAGTTTAATCTACAATAAGCAACAAAGGTGAGAAGAATGTATATGATGTGTACAGTTGTGGGTGTGCTAGAAAATATAGTCATTCCTTTTGATAAAAAGTTAAATTTAATTACTGCTGAACTTAATTGGTGATATTTACTATTGGATTTTTTTTTTTTCTGGAATAAAAAAGGATGTGTTGGTGTCAGTTTGAAATTCTGTAGTCTCAGTTCCATTTTTTTTTCTTAATAAAAACTAGTACTTTAGAATAATTTTTCCAAAGTTTTTATTTAAGTTTCAGTTAACCTATAGTGCAATATTAGCTTCAGGTGTATAATATAGTGAGTCAACACTTTCATACATTACCCAGTGCTCATCACAGCAAGTGCCCTTCTTAATCTCCATCATCTATTTGACCCATCCCCCACCCACCTCCCCTCTGGTAACCATCAGTTTGTTCTGTTTAGTCAAGAGTCTGTTTCTAGGTTTGCCTCTCTCTCCTTCCCCCCCCCTTTGCTCATTTTTTTTTTCTTAAATTCTACATATGAGTGAACTCCTATGGTATTTGTCTTCCTCTGACTGACATTTTGCTTAGCATAGTACTGTCTAGTTTTATCTGTGTCGTTGAAAATGGCAAGATTTACTTCTTTTTTATGGTTGAATAATATTCCCTTAAAAAGAAAAAAAATGAGCACCTATATGTGCCAAGTATTGTTCCCAGCACTTGAAATACAGCAGTAAACAAATGAAGAAAGGGAATAGATATCATGATTAATATTGGTTTATCCTTTATCTTTTAAAAATTAATACTGTTGTCAAAATTGTAAAGATTTATTACTATAAGTCTAAATCAGAGATTAAGTCATATATCTTTTAGCAGAAATAAGCATAAAATATTCTATGACCTAATAGAGCAAATTTAAAAAAAAAATGTGATGAATTACCTTGGTTATGGTATTTTCCAACTAATTAAAGATTTAGCAGAAAAGCTTTTGTTTAAAAAAAGAAGAAGAATTTTTGACAACAGCCGCTTTTTTAGTGGTGCTACAATGCATTATAACATAGACTGTTTTTAAGATAATTTACAAGAGGGGTGCCCGGGTGGCTCAGTTGGTTAGGCATGCAACTTTGGCTTAGGTCATGATCTCACAGTTTGTGAGTTCAAGTCCCGCATCGGGCTCTGTGCTGATGGCTCAGAGCCTGGAGCCTGCTTCAGACTCTGTATCTGTCACTCTTTCTCCCCCTCCCCTGCTCATACTCTGTCTCTCTATCTCTCTCAAAAATAAGTAAACATTAAAAATTGTTTTTTAAAAAGATTATAAAATAATGACAAGAATTATTTTTTATTCCTTAATTCACCATATATTTTTGTATGCATCCTGTGTACCAGGCATTAACATACATCAATGAAAAATTAGATAAAAATCCTTGCCCTAGAGCAACTTCTATTCATGGAGTGGAAGATGGTAAAAAATAATATGCATGATGAATAAAATCATTCTTCTTTGGGTTATCTATCACACTATTTTGAACAATTTGTTTTAGGTCATGAATGAATCTTTTTGCTTTTCTTAGATCACATGTTATTTGATCTCTTCTGAGGTCTTCAGTATGGCTGAGCCACCTTCCCTTTCTATAAATTCTTATTCTCCTCCCTTCTGGGACTACAATAGTTGGCTTACTTCTTTTTCTTCTTTTTTCTCTGTTTTCTTTCGTTTTTTTTTTTTTTCTTTCAGAAATTTCTCTATCTTGTTCTGCCATTTAGTTGAGGTGTGTTTTTGGGTTTTTTTGTTTTTTTGTTTTTCAGGCTAAAATTTTAGCTCTCTTCTTTCTAGACAGTGTCAGAGATCTCATTTATTCTCATTTAAATGATTATTTCTACAAAAGTTTTCTAATCTCATGTTGCCAAATCTCGACTAGCTATTTCTTTATTGGCTGATCATTTTCTCCTCCAAAATTGCTGTTTTTGCTGGTCCCCTCACCTCATTTTGGCAATTCAATTCTTATTCTTTCCTTCAGCAAAGCTCATTGTAATGCAATGCTAACAAATATGATAATAATAATAAATAATAATTATTCTACATGTCAAGCACTGTTCTAAAGCACCTTACATTTAACAACTCAAAAACTCCTCACAAAACCCTGTGAGTCAGTTAAACTTAGTTTTAGCCTTTTACAGGTATGAAAAACTACATACAGAAAGATGAAAATTTTTCTAAATGGTTGGTCTCCCTGAATCTACAGCTTCTATTGTCTTTATGCAAACCAGCTACAAAACAGTCACTAAATCAATATTTCTAAACTTTTTTATCATGTTAAACCTTCACTTAAATTGTTAAATGTTTGTACATTGTGTATTTACTCATAATAATAATGTTTATCATTTGTTGAGTATATACTCTATGTGCAGGACTAATCTAAGCTCATAGGCCAGTGTTGAAATATACATATATTAGCAAGTGCTTTTTATTTTTATTTTTTTGGTTTAAGTAAACATTTTATTTTAGAATGGTTTTAGATTTACAGAAAAGTTGCAAAAATAGTACAGTGAGTTCCCAAATTCCCTACACCTGTTTTCCCCTATTGTTAACATCTTACTTGTTTCTTTGTCATACTAATGAATGACATGACATGACTAATGAATGACTAATGAATAATGAACTGTGGTACATTACTATTAATTAAACTCCATCTTTTATTATTAGTATTCTTATTTTTAACTAAACTCCATAAGATTTTATTCGCTTTTCTGTAAATCCCCTTTTATGTTCCAAATTTTTCATATGGAAAAAATAAATATGGAAAATATACTTTGTGGGGCGCCTGGGTGGCTCAGTCAGTTAAGCGTCCGACTTCAGCTCAGGTCATGATCTCATGGTCCATGAGTTCGAGCCCCGTGTCGGGCTCTGGGCTGATGGCTCAGAGCCTGGAGCCTGCTTCCGATTCTGTGCCTCCCTGTCTCTCTGCCTCTCTCCCGTTCATGCTCTGTCTCTCTCTGTCTCAAAAATAAATAAAAACGTTAAAAAAATTTAAAAAAAAGGAAAATATACTTTGTTTTAGTGCCTAATTTACTGTTAGGAAACCCAGTTTTTCATCAGGGTTCCCCCCAAAATACTTCTGTAATCTTAAGGGCAGTTTAAAGCCTGCACATTTATCTAATTGTCACATCTGCTGTCATTGAGCCCACCTCATCATGAGTTCCTCTCTGGCTGCCCCTTGTCATTTAACCACAAGCCAAGATTTCCACAATATTTTCTTAGATTCTGGCTTACCTCCCATTGTAGAAACCAACTCATCTGCCCCTACTCTGAAGAAAAAGCATCTCAAAAATTGTCCTTTGTGAATGTCTTATTCCTGCTGGGACCTACGAAGAGTAAAACAACTGTTATAGTAATGGAATAAAGCTTGAATACTGAATGATTTTCAGATCTTCAATACATTTTTGAGATCTTCCTCTTTCTATTTACCCATTTTCCAGGTCACCAAAACTTTATTCTTTATAAAGATTCTTTATAAAGATCACCAATCTTTATTCTTTTGCAATATCCTTGGATATATCCATCCTTGTCTTTTCTTTTAATTTTTAAACCATTAAAGAGAAATATACACATACATTTGTATTTACTAACTATAACTTGAGAGTATAAATTTATATTTTGAAGAGTACTATTTAAGTTTTATAAATACACATTAAATCTTATTTATAAATGAAGATTATAAGTTCATGTATATGTGTGTGCATATTTTTTCTACATTTCTTAAATGCACACTTAGTGAAATATGTATACATACTCAATTTCCAGATTCATGTTTGAGTCTGCTACTAAGTGCACTGAGCAATTTTTTCAAACCAGTTTTCAGCTTAGTATGGTTCTGATATATGAACAGTCTACTGTGAGTTTGTGGATATCTAAATGTTGCTATGTGTTCTAATCAGATACAATCTTTACATGTAAAGGTATCCATGCTCATTATTGAACAGCATGGTAATTAGGCATGAATTGTAAATAGTAGACATCAATGACTAGACTTGGTATTAGCTTAGTTTTTCTTTTAATAGTTTCCAAGAAATAAGCCATGGTTTAATAATTATATCTCCCACGTTTTCAGGATTTAACATGATGTTTTGCACTTACAGAGCAACTTTCCCATGCTTACCTTCTTTATTATTATTGGTAAACTGGATACCAGTGAAATGATGGAACTTCAACAATGAACAGCATTGCCATTTATTACACTTGTGGCTTCCTTTGAAGGAATTGGATATAAAAGACTAGAACAAGGTTAAGTTCACAGTTTTGGAGTAACAGCCACTAGGAAATGGTATGACATAAGGAAATGTAAATGATCTTTTTATGCAGGTATTACATTTCAGGATCCTTTCATTGTATGTGAAGTGAGTTTAGACAAAAATTCTTTGAACATAACAGTGCCTTTTTTTTTTTGCTTTGCCACAATATCGCTTCTGTGTAACCTTGAGGAGATCTATATTGATCTAAATGGAAAAGAATTCCTTTGAAATATACATTTATTGACAGGTGACATGCTTGGTAAGAGTGTGAAGTCTTTAAAACAAGTTTATATTCAGTTTAACCAAAATGACAGGAGTTAGTTTTATGTGTTTGTGTGGTTTCTGTGGTCAAGACACAAAGCTGTCCTAGAATGTATCTAAATGCTAGGTTCTGTCCTTGTGGGACAGACCTGGGGTCTGGTTAGACCTCTCTGGTTATTTTAAAACACAATGGTTTGGTGGGGAGGAGAGCACAAAAGGTCCTTCAGTTCTTCATGTCCTCTCTCAGAAGAGGAAACATTGCCATGGTTTCTGCCAGGTTGTAGGGTTTTGACTAGGACGTATTCGTTAGTGAGTGGGGTCACTGAGGGTTAAGAAACATCCACTCTTCCCTTCCCTTACTTTCCCTCCCTCTTTCTGTCTTTTCTCCTTTCTTTTCCTTCTGTTCCGCTCCCCACTCCCCTCAACTATGTTCATTCGTTATACTGATTTAAGGCTTTCCTTGGTGCCAGGAAACCTCTTTCTTTTCATTTCAGTTTGCTGATCTCTGTTTTGTCCTTATAACATTGGGACGAATGATCCTTCCAGGATTGAGATGGAGAATGGATGGAGCTGGTTGGAAGGTGGAGGGCTCTTCTTACATGTATCCCAACCCAGATTTTCCAGAGTTCTGTACATTGAGAACTGTGGTCTAGTCCTACTATTATAAAAGTTGATTCCCATTTTGAAATTGTGTCCTGCTTGTAGCTCCACCCGTGGCACATTGTGAGGACACGTAATGGGTAGTTCTAACTTTTAACATTCCTGAACATAATCTCATCTAATTTCTGCAAAATTTCACCTCAGTTCAGTGGGATGATTCAATTTGCTTCCAAGGCCCTGAGAGGGAGACTGTGGGTATTGAGAGAAGCATTTCACTGTGTTCGGGTTCTATGTTATCTTTCTAACTTATGCTTAGTATCTCTGCCTTGTGGGGAAAGCCCAGGTGGAGACTCTGAGAACAGACTTGTCATGGCACCTCCCTCTCTTATTTTGTTACCCTGAGAATGCCATTCCTCCCACCAAGGAGAAGTGCGATTGCTTACATATGCCATCTGCTTACAAACCCCTGTGAGCTGAAATTCTTCCCCTAAAGGTTTATGTAAGCCCCCTGTGAACTCAAACTACTATGTTTTGCTCAGCTCAAATAAACATCGAAAAGTATCTAAGCATTTGAACTTATAATAACATATTTATCCCAACACATGAGGCTACTCATCATTGGTGTATGTGTAATATATAATTGTAGCATGCAGAAAACAAACAGCTCTCGATCAGAGAAGTCTCTGGATCCCATGGGGCACTAATCATCTACCAAAAATAGAGATGGTTGGGGAAAATAACTTATAATTGCATTGGCAATCCACTATTAAAGTATAATTTCATGTTGTTTTCATTTCTAGCAAATAAATAAAAAAACTGATTTGAAAAAATTGCTTATTGCACTTAGTAGCAGACTCAAACATGAATCTGGAAATTGAGTGTGTATACATATTTTATTAAGTGTGCATTTAAGAAATGTAGAAAAAATAGGGGCGCCTGAGTGACTCAGCTAGTTAAGCCTCCAACTTCAGCTCAGGTCATGATCTCACGGTTCATGGATTTGAACCCCGTATCGGGCTACATGCTGACAGCTCAGAGCCTGGAGCCTGCTTCTGGGATTCTGTGTCTCCCTCTCTCTGCCTCTCCCCCCTCCTCTCTTTCTCTCTCTCTCTCAAAAATAAATAAAACATGAAAAAAAAAGAAATATAGAAAAAATATTCACATACACATATACATGAACTTGTCCTCTTATTTATAAATAAAATTTAATTTGTACATATAAAACTTAAATTGTACTCTTTAAAATATAAATTTATACACATTATAATTAAAAATTATAAATATATGTGTATATCTATCTTTAATGGTTTAAAACTACTTACACTTATGAAGACCTAGTCTTACTATTGTTCTCAAGATGGAAGAATTGCATTTTCATTATATCTGTATATATGAAGTATGAGGCTGCAGGTCACTCAGCAAAGCTGAACCTGAAATTACTTGACAGCAATTGTACTTGGAATTATTTGAACCAAAGAATTTATGTTAACAGAAATCATATAGGCTTAATCATGGAAAAATGAAAATGATATTATAAGGCAGAGAAAATAAAAGAAGCTAAAGACATAAAGACAATGGGTGACCAGTGCCCATCAGTGAATGTGTTGTTCATGGATTCCCCCCCTTGCTGGTATTTCACTGAAATATGTTCATGAAATGGGTCAGGGCTATAGCCTGATAGTGAATTATCTCTCATCCCTACGATATTATCCATGTAATCCTGAATACCCAAAGAACCTTGAAAAAGAAAAGCAAAGCTGGAGGGATCACAATTCTGGACTTCAAGTTATAGTACAAAACTTTAGTCATGAAGACAGTACGGTACTTCAGAGAAACAGACACATGGATCAATGGAACAGAATAGAAAACCCAGAAATGAACCCACAACTATATGGTCAATTAATCTTCAACAAAGCAGATAAGATATCCAATGGAAAAAAAGTCTCTTCAAGAAACAGTACTGGGAAAACTGGACAGAAACATGCAGAAGAATGAAACTGGACCACTTTCTTAAACAATACATAAAAATAAATTCAAAATGGGTGAAAGACCTAAATGTGTGACTTGAAAGCATAAAAGTCCTTAGAGGAGAATCCAGGCCATAACTTCTTTGACATCGGCTATAGCAGCTTCTTGATATCTCTCCTGAGGCAAGGGAAACAAAAGCAAAAGTAAATGAATGGGATTTCACCAAAATAAAATCTTCTGCACTGCAAAGGAAACAATCAACAAAACTTAAAGACAACTTATAGAATGGAGAAGATATTTGCAAATGGCATCTGATAAAGGGTTAACATCCAAAATCTATAAAGAACTTATCAAACTGAATACACAAAAGCCAAATTATCAGTTAAAAAATGGACAGAAGACATGAATAGACATTTTTCCAAAGATGACATACACATGGCCAACAGACACATGAAAAAATGCTCAACAGCACTCAACATCAGGGAAATACAAATCAAAACTACAATGATATATCATCTCACACCTATCACAATGGCTAAAATTAACAACTCAGGAAACAATAAATGTTTGTGAGGTTGTGGACAAAGGGTAACTCTCTTACACTATTGGTGATAAAGCAAACTGGTACAGCTATGCTGGAAAACAGTATGGAGGATCCTGAAAAGGTTCAAAATAGAACTACCCTACAATCCAGCACTACTAGATATTTACCCAAAGGATACAAAAGTACTTTTTCTAAGGGTTACATGCACCCTGATATTTATAGCAGCATTATCTACAATAGCCAAATTATGGAAAGAGGGCAAATGTCCATGAACCAATGAATGGATAAGGAAGATGGGGTGTATATATGCCATGGAATATTACTCCACCATCAAAAAGAATGAAATCTTGCCATTTGCAATGACATGGATGGAGCTAGAAAGTATTATGCTAAGTGAAATAAGTCAGTCAGAGAAAGAAAACTACCATATGATTTCATTCACATGTGGAATTTAAGAAACAAAACAAATGATCATAGATGGAGAAAAAAGAAAGGAAAATCAAGCACAAACAAACTCTATAAAGAACAAACTGATGGTAGCCAGAGAAGAGTTTGGTGGGGAGGATGGGTAAAATAGGTAATGGGGATTAAAGAGAGCACTTATTGTGATGAGCACCAGGCGTTATATGTAAGTGTTGAATCACTCAGTTATACACTTGAAACTAATGTGATACCATATGTTAACTGGAACTTAACTGGAATTTAAATAAAAACTTAAAAAAATATTATCTATGTAAATCTCATTTAAAATCATTCACCTATAGGCTAGATGTAAATATGACATTATCTATGTAAATCTCATTTAAACCATTCACCTATAGGCTAGATGTAAATATGAACAAAAAATACAAAGTAAGTCATTTGTTACCACAACAGAATGAAAGGCATCACACAAAATTAAAATAGTAGCTATAGTAATAGATAATTGGGAATCAAACTTTATTCTCCAACGTGAAGATAGGAGGCAAGAGCACCTTCCAAGTGTTTTGCGTGGGGACAGGATATTTGGTTTAGGCATGGCCAGCAATAAGTCTCCTTCTCCAGTGTCACCAGAGAGGTTTATGGTACCTTTTTGTGCTAAACCAAACTGAGTGGAGTCTTTACCCTTGAAATGTATAAGGCAGACTTTCCAGTTGTTGATTGAACTTTCAGGAAAACACATTCTCCTGAAGCATCCACCTGTAGCAGGAGGTTAAATACGGTTGACCCATAGGTCAAGGAAAAGATTTAAAAAATGACCCCAAGAATTTCCCATCAGAAAAAACTAACATTTCGAGCATAACTTGCATCGTATATTGGTTTGATTTACTAGGAAAAAAAAAAAAAAGATTCCCAGGAGTGTAGCCTTTTGAATTTAGTTTGCTTGTCAACTGGCAGGGGTGGTGACTATTAGGCAATAAGGTTTTATTGATGAACTGAGCAGAACTACCAATGGCTGGTACCTTTGTAAGGTGGGTTACTAAAATGAACATTGCTTTATGGGCGACAATAAATCCGTTAGTCTATAGTTAGAGATGGAAAATATGGAGGAAACCCCACAGAAGTCCAAGTAGGGGAAGAGAAAAATCTAAGACAGCTAGTTGTGTGGGTTTTACATAACATATAACCTTTTTAAATAAAGTGATCTGCATTGGCTCGTGTAGACTGTGGGAAGGCTTGGCGAGAAATGCTTTTGGGTATATTCAAGTCTGTATAAATGACTCCCAATGTGTCATCTGAAAGCTGTTAGGATTGAAAAAGGCACTGGAACCAATTCTTTCTTTTGTCTCCAGGAGGATTTGAACAGCCCACTCTCCTGGACTCAGAGAGAAGTTTTTTCACACCTCTTCCAAAGACACTGGTGCCGGAAGCATGCTCTGGGCCATATGTAAGAAACAGCTAGTGCAAAGATAGCCTTGCCGGTGTATTCCCTACGGCCTTTAAAGGGCAGAGGTAAACTGATGCAGCACCCTTATACCCACTCACACTTTGTAGCCTTTCTGCCATGTATTGTGCCACATTTTAGGATTATGCTCACAGAGGTTAAGGACATCTTTGAACCAAACAAAGTCTCATTACATAGGGAATGATGTCCTCGATATCTTAAATGGGGCTAAGCTTACTCTAAAGCTCAAATGAAATAATAAAAACATTTCAAATCTTGTAAAGTGCTAAATATAAAATATTATAACACTGCTTTGTGAAATGAGTCTCGCCTTTAGCCAGTAAAAATCTACATGTTCCAGTTTTATCAAATCCTCAGCAATCCTCCTCGTATCAGACCTATCTCATTGCAACACACTTGACTGGTTTTGTAGTTGTTCGAAGACTTCCACCGTTTACTGAATATGCCAGGTGGGGGGCCGTATCCTTGGGCCACCAAACTGTATACAAATGAAAATTATTTGGTATGGTGGTATGGTTCTTTAAACCCAGCTAAGCTGTGCAGAATGGAACTGTAATGCTATGAAACAGGGATGCTAAGAGGGAGCAAGGGGATGTTGGGGAAAATAGGTTACTAACCGTCAAAATACTTTGATGAATAGGACCAACCTAGCACTGTTTCAGGAAACAGAGACAACAACCAAAATCAGCCCAGAGGCTGGCACTCAACTGTTTGTGTTCCCGGAAGTTCACCCCACTAAGAAAGTGAATGGCTGCATTCTCACCTGCAGAAAATTCTGGGTGGTCTGGAAGCCTAGCATTACATGTAGAGCTTTACATCAATTAGCCGGGAGGCAACAAAAGTCTGAATGGATGTGTATTTCACCAATTTTATATGAACAGTTCCACATCAGATGCTTCTTGCAGAATGTATTTCTAGTTTCTTTTTTAAAATGTCATAGTTTTGTGTGTCTTTAACTTTATAACCTCTCTTCCATTAAATATCCTATAATGACCTTCACAGAAAAAAATAAACAAACAAGCACATTTTTAAGGTTTTTGATACACCTGGATTTACTTTTCAGAAAGGTTATATTCCCACAAGCTCAGTTTAAGATTTCCTTGCCCTTTCACCAATATTGAATATTATCCTTTTAAAAGTTGCCCATTCAACAGATGAAAATGACAACCACATATCTTTATTAACTTATATTTATTCAGTTGGGAATTCAATATTTATGTAATCTGAACTAATTTTAAGACTTCAGTAGAAAAATTCATAACTCTCAGGCTCAGTGACAACCTATTGTCAGTACATTAATTTTTAATCCAGACTATTACATTTAAATGTCACTTATCATCAACAATAATGTGTCATATTTATTGAATGTTGAGTCTGTGCCACATGCTCTGGTAAGGGCCTTCAGACATCACACATAAATCTCCCTATTCATTTTCCAGCCATTTGCCTACTTCTTAACTTCCCTTGACAGTAAAACTTACCAAGAGTCCATACTTACGGCCTCCACTTTGTCACCCTCCCCCAATTTTTTCCTCAATCCACTTGAATACCAGTTCTGTCTGCCATTTCACTGAGCTTTAAGGACACAATCTTCTTATCACCTAATTAAAATATCATTTTATATTTCCAGTCTTTCTACATACCTCAGCAGGGATCCACACAGTTGAACTGTTGTTAATACAAGATATAAATGGGTGTGTCACTTTTTCCTTTGGCTTCTGTGACACGACAATTTTCTGGTTTGTCTCCTACCTTCCTGGCAGCTTTTTCACTCTATTCTCTGTGGATTCTTTACCCTGTCATCCAGTCAAGATGGGAATGCCCTAGAGATTCATTCTGGGTTCTCTTCTTGCCATCTATATTTTCTTTCTTGGGGATTTCTTCGTAGAATGTGAACTCCGTAATAGCAAGGATTTTCATCTGAAATTTTTTCAGTGTTGTATTCCTAACACTTAGAACAGTACCTGGTTCATATTAAGCGCTTAAAAAATGTTTATTTGATAAATGAATTAATGAATGACTCTAGGCTCAAAGTGTAAGTATCATTTACATGTTGAAAACTTTCAAAGTATAACCTCCTGCTGGACTTCTTCAGCCTGCAGACTCCAGATCTGTGATTCTGATCACCTCCCATGTCTCCACAGGCAGGTTTACAAAGGATCTCCAATTTATCAAGTCTGAAGCACAACTCTTTTTTTTTTTAACATTTTCTTTCATTATATATATATATATATATATATATATATATATATATATATTTCAATATATGAAGTTTATTGTCAAATTGGTTTCCATACAACACCCAGTGCTCATCCCAAAAGGTGCCCTCCTCAATACCCATCACCCACCCTCCTCTCCCTCCCACCCCCCATCAACCCTCAGTTTGTTCTCAGTTTTTAAGAGTCTCTTATGCTTTGGCTCTCTTCCACTCTAACCTCTTTTGAAGCACAACTCTTAATGACTCCAACCTGTTTGTCTTCAGCCTTCCTCATCTCATGATGTAGTTACTTCAGTGAAAACTTAGTATTTGTCCTTGATTCCCTAACCCAACTTTTAATCCATCAGAAAGTCCCTTTAGCACTATTTCCAATGTATCTTGAATATGTCCGTCTTGCTTCATCTTTACTGCTACCCACTTGGTGAAGCCACCCACCCTCACCTCTCGTCTGACCTAGTACAACAGACTCCTCACTGTGCACCCTCACACTTATCTCTCTGTGCTAATCCACATAAAAGTCCAACATAGTGTTTTAATTTTTTTATTGTTATTTATTTGAGAGAGAGAGAGAGAGACAGAGACAGAGAGACAGAGACAGAGAAGGGCAGAGAGAGAGGGAGACACAGAATCCAAATCAGGCTCCAGGCTCCGAGCTGTCAGCACAGAGCCCAACACGGAACTTGAACTCATTAACCATGAGATTATGACTTGAGCCAAAGTTGGTGCTTAACCAACTGAGCCACCAGGCGCTCCATAACAGAGTGTTTTCAAAATGTCATCTCATTCTTCTGCTTAGAACTTTCTAATGACTTCTCATTACTCTCACTTTACAATCTAAACTTACCAAGACCTGTGAGATTTGAATCATCCTTAGTATCAACTCAGGATGTAAACTGGGTCACAGAGTATGTCAATGTCTGCAATGTTGAGAAGTTTGCTGTTTTTAGGTGGAAGGTAGTAACTTCCCTCCACAATAGCCAAGGACTAGCTAATCAGATCTTTTAGTTCCAGATTTTATTTACTGAAAGCTGATGCTTTGTGGAAAGGAGGACAGAGGATATTTCACAGCTGCTAAGATGGGTACTAAAGGAATACTTCTTGTAAATTAATACTGTTAAGACAGTAGTACATAAAGGAATTGCTTAAAGTAAATATTGTGTTTATACTTAAAGTAACAAAATAGTCATGAAAACTGCAACGTCAGAAATGACCACAGGCTGTTGCTATTTACCCACAATTTGGGGAATAAGTAGCATTTCTTATTGTACAGGAATTATTTCTTTTATAGACTGTCACTACATTAGGTATATTGAGTAATTTATTATGCTTGTTATAAATTATATGTATATGTATTATGTATATGAGTGTATGTATAAACACTCATATCTCAACACTTTGGCTCTATTCCATGATTTTTTTTTGTTTACCTGTGGAGATTAAAACTCTTTATTTTATTATTATTATTACTATTTTTTATTGAGAGACAGAGGGGCAGTGAGAGAGGGAGAAAGAGAATCTCAAGCACGCTCCATGCCCAGCACAGAGTCCAAAACGGGGCTTGATTTCACAACTCTGAGATCATGACCTAAGTTGAAATCAAGAGTCAGACACTTAACCAACTGAGCCACCCAGGTACTCCAAAACTATTTTAATGTGAAGGTATGCTAGAAGAAAATACCATAGAATATATATTATATTATATTATATTATATTATATTATATTATATTATATTTACATTATATTATTATAATATTATATTTTATTAACCATAGAAAATATCATATATTATATGTTATAAATCTATTTATATAACATATATAAATAAATTATATATTTATCATTATTGATAAAATATATAAAAATATGTAATATTTTCTTTTAAACTTCACAGTTAGACATGTAGGTATTTTATATATTCTTAAAAATTTTCAGAAACAAACATAAGCATATTATTTTCACAGGTATATATGTTCACAATCGTACATATCTTTATGATATATTTGTAAGATATCCTGGCATTTCTGGTTGTATCTTAACTGTCATTTGCCTTGTTATTAAATGATAGACCCCTATTCACATTTAAATTATCAATCTCTTCAAACATGTCTAGCTTGTTGTCTCCAGCATTCTTTTAGATTTTAACATATTTGTGACAAAGAACTAAAGATTTAAAGAAATTAACTAATCAATTCGCTAATCAAGCCTGTCCACTTCACATTTTATAGAGATAAATTAGCATACTATTTTAGAATTCTGTATCATCTGTTTTCGATCTCTAATATTAATATGGAAACTGAACTTCCTTTTGTACTTAATATTTTTCATCTAGCAGCACCCAGCTATAAAAGGATTTTAAAAGAAAAACTTTGTTTGTTGTTAATTTAAATGACTTTGAAAATCAATCCCTTAATTTTCCTTGATATATGATAATTGTCTAGTCTTTTGTCATCTTTAGTTAAAAAGTACACTTTAAGATATTCTGTCATTACTTCTGTACCAACTCACAAGATTGCATGCCCCTTAATCATTAAAAGAAAATAAATTACAATATTACTATTCTTTAAAAATATGGGAACATTGGGGCACCTGGGAGGCTCAGTTTGTTGAGCAACCCCCTCTTGATTTTGGCTCAGGTCATGATCTCACAGTTGGTGGGATGGAGCCCCACATCAGGCTCTTTGCTGACACCTGGGTCCTGCTTGGGATTCCCTCCCCCCCACTCTCTCTGCCCCTCCCCTGCCTCAAAATAAATAAACTTTAAAAAAATGGAAACATCTATTGCCAGTGTGTAATGTACAGGCTAAATTTCAGGAATTGGGATGATGAATTGAACTCCATATTAAATGTTATAAAATCTACCTAGGGGTTCTTCTGTAGAAGGCTCATAAAGTAGTATGTGGTGAATGCCAAGGCTTAAATTCCTTGGCCTGAAGTAAAACATTAAAAAAATTTCTCATGGATATGAGTTTTAAAATTGTTATCAAGTTATTTCCCTTTCTGACCATTTTCATGTTTAGTTAACAAACAAACTCAAGTGAATGATAATCATATATCCTGAAGAAAAAACCTCATGATCTTTAATTGTATGAGAATTAATGTAAAGTATAGGCTTATTACTGTTTAAGAATTTCTTTTTTTAATTTTTTTAAGTTTATGTATTTATTTTGAGAGAGAGAGAGAAAGAGAGAGAGATCATAAGTGGGGTAGTGGCAGAGAGAGAGGGAGACAGAATTCCAAACAGGCTCTGAGCTGACACAGAACAGAGCCTGATGTAGGGAACCCACGAACTATGAGATCATTACCTGAGCTGAAATCAAGAGTCAGACCCTTAACCAACTGAGCCAAGAATTTCTTAATTCTAGTACTATATTCACTTCCCCTCAAAAGTTAAAAAATCTTTAAATTTGAATATTTTTAAGAAACATAAAAGTATAAAGAATTACAAAGCAATAACTTGTGTTTCCACTACCAAGACTTATACTGACTTTTTTAATTCTCAGAATGAATAGGTATTACAAGAAAGTAAATTCAGAAATTCTTTTTTTATGATAATGGACAATTATCTTTACAAGGCTAGATTAAAAAATCTAATATACAGAAATGACTACTATTTAGTTAACTAGACAAGCTTGAGTGATTAATAAAATACAGAGTTTAAAAAGAAGAGGTATATTTAGAAAGAATTTTGGAAATAAATATTTGCTTATTCGTTCTCAATCTTTGAAACTTTAATTTAGATTTATTTTAAATTTGAAAGCATAAAGATCAAAATAGAGATAAATGTTGCTCTTCCTTTATTGGTATTATTAGAACATGTAGTAGATGGTGAATGAATGTTTGTTATGTGTGCAAAGACTTATGGTTAGCAGTATCCCTTCATAAATGTATATATCACTTGGTTTACAAAAAAGAGGCTAATATGTTATTCTACCCTAGACCCTAGAGACTAAGTGATCTGTTAAGATAGTTGATTACCCCAGAATCTAAGTTGTTGCCCAAATTATGAGAATGACGATTTTCTAAAAATAAGGGTTTAGGATAAATCTCACCAGAGAGACAAAACTCATGTAAAAGGTATTTTTTTCTATATTATTTATAATAAAATATTTCCCCAAATTATCTAATTAGCAAAATATAATTTTTTCTGATAAAATTATTAGGCGATATTTTTAAAATATTTTTAGTGTCTCAAGAAAATTATTTCTGAAAAGTCATATAATCCATGTTGGTGTATCACAATGCCTATAGATTTATAGCTATGGATCTATAAATTATTAATGAAATTCTACATATCAAATTCTAGCTTAAAAATTACTCTTGTATCATGAGTTTCTTGATTCCCCAGTCAGAATTTCTGTGTTTCCTGTTCATTTGCATTGCTAAGCTTTAATTTGTGCAAGCACTAAGTACTCTGCATCTATGAACTAATAGGCTTGACACCTTCTGAAGTCTATCTAATTATTATCCCCTTTCACAGATGAGGATATTGAGAGGGGGTGAATAATTTGCCAGGATTATAGACCCAGACAGTCTAGCTCTAGTGCTGACACTCCTAACTGCTATGCCATATTACTACCAGTACTATATTTCATTATTTCATTATTTATTTATTTATTTATGAGATAGACAGAGAGAGAGAGAGAGAGAGAGAGCACACACGTGGCAGGGGGGGAGGCAGAGAGAGAGAGAGGGACAGAGGATCTGAAGCAGGCTGTGCTGACAGCAGAGAGCCCGATGGAGGGCTTAAACTCACAAACTGTGAGATCATGACTTGAGCTGAAATTGGATATACAACTGACTAAGCCACCCAGGCATCCCCCTAATTTAATTTTTTAAAGTTTATTTATTTATTTTGAGAGACAGACAGAGAAAGAGACAGAGAGAGAGAGAGAGAAAGAGAGAGAGAACAAGTGGGGGAGGGGCAGAGAGAGATGGGGGGGAGAGAGAGAATCCCAAGCAGGCTCTGTGTTCTGAGGTAGAGCCAGGCACAGGGCTTGAATTCACAAACTGTGAGATCATAACCTGAGCCAAAATCAAGAGTTGAATACTTAACTGACTGTCACCCAGGTGTCTCTATTTCCTAATTTAAAAATGAGGTCAACCTCATCATGTATATCAAGTAGGAAAAATCATATTGAATCATCCACTCAACAAATTCTTATGTCAATAGTCCTAACACACCAAAATCTATCTGTATTTACTGAAGAACTACCGTGTACAAGGCTTAAAGCTAGATTCTGGAAGGATACAAAAATACATGACCTTTGTCTTTAAATCCAGAAACCTTGATGGGAATGTGGATGTATTCACAGAGATATAAGCAAAATATCATGATAGCATAGAGAAAATGATGAAAACTCCAATATGAGGTGGGTAAAAGGAATGAGGAGAAAAAGAAAGCAATTAATATGAAGAGGGTCTGGTGTAGAAATTGAGGCAACATGCGTATTTGACACGAGTATTTTCTTAACACAAGAAGAACAACAAGAAGTATAAAAAAATATGTTAATTCTCATTTACTTTTCAAAAGATAAGAGGAAAACTGATTTATCTATCCATCTATACCCTTCCTTTAATGCACTCACATAAATGCACAAAGATAATTATAAATCACAATTTTTTAAGATGACCCATGGGCTACAGCTTTTTAACTTAATTCACAGGACAGGAACAAGCTCCATAGCATGAAATAGACTGATTGGGCATTCCTAGTACAGTTCTGGCATTAGGACTCTCCAGCCTATGGACTGCCTAGGACTCTCCACCCGCTCTCAGCCTGTAGGGTACACCATTATTGGAAGTGCAGTGAAAGATATTAATGTGAAGAGTAGACCACAGCTACTTGTTCCTTTTTGTGGTTGAAAGAGGTGGTCTGTGGAAGCAATTAGTCTAGAGTTGATTAGTCCCTTTTCCTATTGTTTAGTTGATATGATGAGAGTAAATGAGATTTAAAAATTATCACTAAGGAGCCTTTTTGAATTCATGTTTGTGGTATTTACAGAGCTTCAGTATTAGCTCACCAACAACTAAAACGTTTTTTTTTTTTTAACTTTAATTTTGAAACAGACATTTAAAAACATCACCTGCTTGCTTTCAGAATGGTTTTAGAGAAGCTTATTAAAATATGTGTCCACAAAAATGCTTTTAAAATAAAGAGATTTTTTTTTAAATAGGTGGAAAACATACTATCACAGGAGGAAATACATTAACTGGTTATATCCTACACTTAGCTTAGAGATTCCTGGCAGCTGATAACAAAGAAAGGAGGATGGATTGCATAACTCTTATTATCTTGGAAAATATATAGCTGCTTCTTCAAAGAATGAAATTTTTTGTTACCAATTTAAAAAAAATTACATATAAAAGTCACTGAACAAAATATATATTGTTATATTTACTATTATAGTTTTATACGATTTTTCCTATATAGACTCTTGATAAAAATCAAGGGCATCATATCAAAATTTTAGTAATTTTTAAATTATTTGTAATAATTTTTGATGATTTTTGGTAAACAATTTATAAATTATTTAGTATAAAATCTGTGACAGTGGTGAGGAACTTAGATTATGTGGTCCAATGTACTACTTTCTGATTTAACTTGCTGTGAGGTAATTCTCAATCTATTAGACAAATGATCCATACATGCTCCTCTAAATGTTCTCTTTGGGTATGTACTACTTTGAGCTTTTGTTTAGAAACTAGATTGGGAGGTATGTCCTCTCTCCTGAAAATTATGTTGCTAATAAAACACATTTTGAATACAGGTTCTGTATTAGGAATAAGTATGTTTAGCTCTCAGGTGTTTAGTGTGGTAGTATAAAATACAGTTGTAGAAACAAAATGCTAATGTTCAAATGCAAAACTTACTCTCTTTTTAGTGGTGGGACCTCAGTGCTTTAGCATCTTTTATAAAATGAGATTAATGATAGAGAGGGTTTAGGCAAGGATAAAATACATAGGTATTATGTACTTACTATGTAATTGAACGCTCTTATTGTCTCAGACAAGTGGCTGTTTCACATGCTGTTATGACCTTCAGGAAGTTAGACTGGATTCTGCTTATAGAGAAGAACTCCCTCCTGCACAGAGGTGAATTGAAAGATGCCAATCCTCAAGGCTAGTCTTTTCCTTTAAGACGCAACTTTTGAGATACTCAAATTCCTTAAGATGTATTTGAAAAGTGCATGGCCAGAATAATTTTACCCTTAAACTTTAAGAATAAGCCATCTACCTCAGATATGGTTTTATACCTTTGAAATGTTTGACCTTGAATTATACCAAAATTGCCAGCTAGACTAGCAAAAGTTAGTGGTTAAATCCATTTCTAGAAAATTAAATAAATGATGTACCAGACTGGATTATTGAATATTGCTATCATAAATTTTAGTTTAGTATAATTAATATCAGAAGTATTATTAGTTAGCAATAACAAGGCGAGAACTTATAAAATATAAAGATTTGAAAAGACAAAGCCTATACTATGACATTTCAGTAGGGCTGCTTAAAACATTTCATAATATAGGAATGGGTCTCATTGTAGACATGGCTTAGGAGAGAAAATATGCAATACTGGACATAGGGGCCCAGTGGGGAACCCCAGTGAGTCAACGGGTCTTTCTCTTGCTTCTCACTGGACCGAACTGACCCCCAAACTCAGGGGCACATTAATTAATTAATTAAGAAGTATTGTCTCTGGTATATTTTTAATTTACTGATGTAATCTCCTATCTGTGGTCACCAGCTGTGATACTTAGAGTGACCTATGCAGAGTTATTATTAAGGAAAAAATAATGATTTCTTTCTACCAAAGTGCCTCTTTATTAAGCATGAGTTATTAGTACTTGCAGTGTTTTATCTGTCTTTAATCTGAGTCTAGGTCCACTAGACCTAGAGCATATTGGAAAGGTATTCCCAAGCCCTAGGACCAAAAGGGCTTCAATAACTATTAGTTGAATTGGATTGAGAGGGATTAAAGAAGTAAACACTCCAAATCATCTATTTAAATCTTCCTTAAAAGTGATAGTTTGGTGTTTAAATACCAAGGGCTTTGGCTGGACGTCAACAGGAATGGCAGAGTAAGGATCTTCAAAAAGTTACTCCTACATAGAGGAATGAGAATATTTGCAAAATGGTCAAAATAACTCTTTCAGAACTCTGGAAATTACCTAAAGGCCTGCAGCAATCCAAGGAGCATTTATTCAAGAAAAATGGTTGAATCTTTGTAGGCATAGCAAGGTTTATGGTTTTATTTTTACTTGCTCCAATTCCACCCCCCACTCTCCTACTCTGCAGTAGTCTTGAAAAACCACAGTCCCTCAGTCACACTGAGAACAAGCAACTTAGCAGCCCCTGGAAGGGTCATGATGAGTTGAAGCTTTTTCAAAGCCCCATTTTCAGACAATTATCAGTAGACCTGTTGGTAGTTCTTTGGAAATCTCCACTTGTAGGGTTTGTATTTACTTGGCTCAACTCAGATCTCTCAGTGAAAACAGCTTTTTTTCCCCTGGGAGGAAAGTATCAATTGAAATTGTTTGACATCACTTTTCTCTAAAGAAACAATGATAGTTGGAGCAAACAGGAAGCTGAACCAAAATACACCAGGGAATTTGATGTCCACAGGGGACTTTGAAAATTTCCTACACATTTTAGGGAAGGTAGAAGGCCATGTATGAACAAAGCTATGCACATGCCCAGGACAGTATGAATGCCTGGGAAAAACATGAGGAGGATTGACCTTAAGGCTCTGTGAAGTTGTGATAAGTACTAAAGCAGAGATGTAAGCTGACTACCTTGACATTGAAGGGATGCCCCAAATATCCATACAGAACAGCAAAGGCTGAGAAATGTAACTGGTTTCAAGAATTTGAAGAAATCTCTGTCCAGTCATTAGCTAACTATTAAGCTAGCTGAGCAGTGACTTCAGTAACTACACCCAACAAAGAATACAAGCTTTCCAGAATAACCATTATTTCAGGAAAGTCACTAAATGAACAATTAGTAGCAGCAGTAATAATGAACCCTGGGGGAGAAAATCTGATTTCCAGGGTTTTCACGCTGTATTAGTTTAAAATGTTGTTTTGGTGGCACCTGGGTGGCTCAGTCAGTTAAGCATCTGACTTTGGCTCAGGTCATGGTCTCACGGTTTGTGAGTTCGAGCCCCACATTGGGCTCTGTGCTGACAGCTCAGAGCCTGGAGCCTGCTTCGGATTCTGTGTGTCCCTCTCTCTCTGCCCCACCCCTGCTTGTGCTGTGTCTCTCTCTGCCTCTCAAAAATGAATAAACATTAAAAAAATTAAAAAAACATAAAAGTAAAATGCTTTTAGCAAAAATGTATGACACATATGAAAAAACAAGAAAATTTGGCCCATACACAGGAATAAAAGCAGACAATAGAAACTGCCCCTGAGAGAGTACAGATGTTGCACTTAGTGTACAAAGATTTAAAAAAAATTTTTTTAATGTTTATTTTTGACAGAGAGACAGAGCACGAGCAGGGGAGGGGCAGAGAGAGAGGGAGACACAGAATCTGAAGCAGGCTCCAGGCTCTGAGCCGTCAGCACAGAGCCCAACGTGGGGCTCGAACTCACAGACTGTGAGATCATGACCTGAGCTGAAGTCCGACACTCAACCAACTGAGTCACCCAGGCGCCCCAACTGTACAAAGATTTTAGATCAGAAAACTAAAATATGTTCAAAGAACTAAAGGAAATTCTATTTAAAGAACTAAAAAAAAATGTATTAGAATGGAGTAATTGGAATGTATAGGAGCAAAGTTTTTGTATACTATTGAAGTTTATTTGGTATTAATCTGAACTAGAATATTATAAATTAAGATATTAATTATAAAGACCAGCACAGCCACTAAAGAAAATAACTCAAAAATACATATTAGAACAAGTGATATTGAATTAAAATGATACACTAAAAAATATGTTTAACATGCAAGAAGCCAATATTGGGTGAATTAAAGAATGAAAAAAGACGTAAGACATAGAAAATAATAATAAAATGGCATATATAATCATAGCTTATCAGTAATTACATTAAATATAAATGGATTAAATGCTCCAATAAAAAGGCAGAAATTGGTAGAATGAATTAAAAAACACAATCCACCTATATGCTGTATATAAGAGACATACTTCAGAACCAAAGACATAATAGATTAAAAGTAAAAAGAATGTAAAATGATATACTGTGAAACATTTACCAAAGTAGAGCTGGAGTGACTATACTAATACCAGACACAGTAGAATATTAGAAAAAAAATTGTTAATAGAGACAATGAAGGACATTTTATAATACTAAAAGGATCAATACATCAAGAAGATATAACAATTATAAACATACATGCACCCAATGACAGAAGGCCAAAATACCTGAATCAAAAACTGAAAAAATTGAAGGGATAAGTAGATAATTCATCAACAAAATTGTAGACTTCAATAAAACAGTATCAGTAATGGATAGAATATATAGACAGGAATTCAACAAAGAATTAGAAGACTTTAAAAATATTAGAAGACAAATAGACTTAATAGACATTTATATAATACTTCACCCAGTAATGGCAGAATACACATTAATTCTAGTGTACATGAAATCCTCTCCAAGATAGATTACATACTGGATCAACTTTCAGTAAAACTAAATAAGCTGAAATCATGCTAAGTATGCTCTATGACCACAATGAGATGACATCTGAAATTAATAATAAAAGAATTTGGGATAAATTCACAATCATGTGAATTAAATTAAATTAAAAAACAAACTGAAAAACAAATGGGTCAAAGAAGAAATCACCAAAATATTAAATACTTTGAGATGAAAGAAAATGAAAATACAATATACCAAAACTTATGAGATACTGCTAAAGCAGAAAAATTCATAACTGTAAACATCTAAATTAAAAAGAACAAAAATCTCAAATTAATAATCTAAGTTTCTACCCTAAGAAACTAGAAAAGGAGCTCTAAATCCAAAGCAAAAAGAAGGAAGAAAATACAGATTAGAGTAGAAATCAATGAATTTAGAGAATAGGGAAATAATAGTAAAAAATGATGAAACCAGAAGTTGTTTCTTTGAAAAGACTGACAAATTTGGAAATCTTTTGGTAGGCTGATGAAGAAAAAAAAGAGAAGATTCAAATTACTAAAATCAAGAATAAGAGAGAAGATACTACTATTGATACTACAGAAATAATAAGGATTATAAAGGAATACTGTGAACAATTGGCTGGAAACAGATTTTATAATGTATGGTAAATGGGAAAATTCCTAGAAAGTCAAAAACTACCTAAACTGAGTAGAAAAAAGGAGGAAGAAAGAAAGAAGAAGGAAAGAAAGAAAGAAAGAAAAAGAAAGAAAGAATACTGCATTTTTAATACTACTTAACTCCTTGCAAAGAAAAGACCAGGCCCAGATGTCTTCACTGTGAATTAAATCAAACATTTAAAGATGAATTAACACCAATTCTTTACAAACTCTTCTAAAAAATAGAAGAAGAAAGAGTACTTTCTAATTCCTTCTGAGTCTAGTATTAACCTGATACCAAAACCAAAGATACACAATAAAAACTACAGACCGATATTCTTTATGAATATTGATCAAAAATTCTTAACAAAACACTGGCAAACTTAATTCAGCAATGTGTAGAAATGATTTTACATCACCAAGTGGGATTTATGCCAGGAATGCAGGGTTGGTTCAACATTCAATAATCAATGTAAGTCTCCATATTAACAGAATAAAAAACAAATCCACATGACCATTTTAATAGATGTAGACAAATCATCCAACAAAAATCCAGCATCCTTTCATAATAAAAAAATTTAATAAACTAGGAACAGAAATTTATCATCTACCAAAAAAAAAAAAAAAACACTTATGGAAAGGACATTTGTGAAAAACCACAGTTAACATAATACTTAATGTTCAAAGTCTGAATCTTTTGCCCCTAAGATCAGGAACAAGATTAAAATTTACTTCTACTCAACTTTTTCCTGGATGCTTTAGATGGGAAATCAGACAAGGAAAAGGAATAAAAGACATGCAGATTGAAAGGCATAAAATAAAACTGTCTGTCTTTACAGATGACATGATCTTGTATGCAGAAAATCCTGAGGAATTCACACACACAAAATTATTAGAGTTCAGCAAGGTTACCATATGAAAAAGCAATATAAAAAATAATTATATTTTTATACCCTTGCATTGAATATTCCAAAATGAAATGAAGAAAACAATTCCATTTATAATAGTATCAACAGAATAAAGGTTTAGGAATAATTTCAGAAGAGCAGTGCAAGACTTGACACCGAAAAACACAAAACACTGTTGAAGGAAATTAGACTTTGGGGTGCCAGGGTGGTTCAGTCGGTTAAGTGTCTGACTTTGGCTCAGGTCATGATCTCACAGTTTGTGGTTTCAAGCCCCACGTTGGGCTCTGTGCTGACAGCTTGGAGCCTGGAGCCTATTTCGGATTCTGTGTCTCCCTCTCTCTCCCTGCCTCTCCCCTGCTCCCACTCTGTCTCTCACTCTCTCTCAAAAATAAATAAACACTAATTTTTTTTTTAAAAAAAGAGAAAGAAACTAGACTTCAATAAATGGAAAGACATCCTGTGTTCATGAATTTGAAGTCAAGATTGTTTTGATGGCAATCCCTATCAAAATCATAACTACTTTTTTTCAGGAATTGAAAGCTGATCCTAAAATTCATACAACGGGACATTATTCAATCATAAAAGAGAAAAAAGTTCTTATACATGAAATAATACGGATAAACTTTGAACATACCATGCTAGTGGAAGAAGGCAGACATAAAAGGCCACATATTATATGATTTCATTTAAAGTAAATGTTGAAAATTGGCAAATCTTATTAGTGGCTGCCAGGGTTGGGGGATTGGGGAATGGTAAGTGACTGCTTAATGGATAAAGAATTCCTTTTTAGGTGACATAAATGTTCTGAAAATAGTGGTGATGGTTGTACAACTTTGTAAATATACTGAAACTGTTGAAATGTACAGTTTTAAAGGTAACTTTTATGGTGTGGAATTATATGTCAGTTTAGTTAATGAAAGAGTGAGTGAATGAATTAAATCAACTGAAAATGTTCTGCCAGCCTTTACTAGATCTTCCCTTCCACATTAAATCTATTATCTGACAGCTAGTCATCAAAGGTAAACACAATTCCTTGAATCATGGCTACTTACACATGCCATTGTATACTTACTTCTGGCTATTATGTGCTGGACTAAATATATTAGTATATATAGTTTCATCAGAAACTAACATGGAAAAAACTATCTTGGGTTTAATTAGTATTTTGTTGGTTTTTACCCTTAAAATTGTTATAACTTTTTAAAGCTTTTACTTTTAACTTTAAATTTGGGGAGAATGATTCTTTTTTGTAACTACTATTTTTGCTAGCCAAACTGTTCCCAGGTAAGGACATATTCATGTCTATTGTAGACCAAATAAATCAATAAATGAATAAAATAAAGAATGAATATCTTCATGTAAAACAATATTCATCTCATTAATAAACTCTTATTTAAATTCAAATATAGTCATTATGATGGATTAAGTTAATATATTCTGATAATAATGACACATTATCCTTTGTAGCAATGGTTGGGTAGTCATGAACTGTAGCAATGGTTGGATAGTAATGAACTATGTCATGTCAAAAGGGAACTGAATAATTTAGTTATTGCAAATTTTTGTTATAAGTCACTAAATTATTGGGCCATTTGTTTGCTGAATGTCAATGGCTTTTCTGGATATATGCAAAAGAATGTATCATGATGTCTTTGGTGTTGAAATGCCCTTTTCTAGTCAGATGATAAAGTATTGGAGTAGGCATTTATAGACTGTGGTTCTAGATTAATGTGAAATACAGCCATATAAAACATCTATACAACACCACATTTCTAGATGAAATAAGCATTTCAATTGATTTGTGTCTGTGGTAAGTTTTCTTAGAGATGATAAATCAAATGAAATATTCTCTCAATCTGGATAATTTCTAGTAATACTAAATCAAATCAATTGAAATAATTTTCTCATCTGCCCTTCTAATTGAGTCAAAAATTTTGATTGACAAAGCTGGAGATTTTTTCAGTGTGGATTTCTTTTATGTTTATGTATGTTATGTATTCTCTTTTGATTGAGATATATGTTTAAATATATGTTTAAATTAAGATAATCATAAGCATGGTGAAGCCCTACTCAAAATACTTTACATGCATTGGCATCTTAAAGATGAAGTAATTAAGTCACCAGGAGGATAAATAAGTAGCCTGAGGTCACTCAGACCACCCAACTAGCAAGTAGCTGAGCTGAAATTAAAATCTAGGCAGTGTGTTTTCAGAGGCCATTCTTTCAACTACTTTTCAATACTGCTTCTTCATAAAAATAAGGAACCAGGACACATTAATAGTTATTAGTTGAGGTTATGAAAAAATAGGGGCAGTATTAGGCTGGAAGGATTTGCCTAAGTGTAGGCCTGAGATTATTTGTGGATCTTCACAGCTATTAGCAATTAGTATGACAGCCATTTCTCACCTCTAGTATAAAAAGTCAAATATTTAAAAAGCATATTAGGTATGTCAAACATTTGGTCAGCCATAGACTCAAATATTAGCTGATAATAACTGGTATGAGTATTAGTAAGAACAGATTTTCCACTGCTTCACCAACTTTTCCACCTAAACACCTCAAACAAGAGAGAAGAGTGAATTGGCATTCCATGGAGGCCTAGGGAGAAACCATTGTTGGACTGAAGTATCTTGCTGAAACTTCTATCTTACAGATGTATATGATAAATTTTTAGGCAAAATATATTCAATTTCACACACAAGAAAACCTGTTTTAGAACAAAAATAGGTTTTACCCAACACTTGGAAATAATTTGTCATTCTAGGAAGATGCACCATGTTGAATCTGGATATGCAAATTGAGTTTAGGAAACACAGGATTTTATCTCACGTCCATTAGGATGGCTATAAAAAATACCCAGAACAAACAAAATAAGACATGTAGGCAATGATGTGGAGAAATTGGAACTCTTGTGCACGATTGATGGGAATGTAAAATGGTACAGACTGTGGAAAACAATCTGGTCCTTCCTCAGAATAGTAAAAATCAAATTACCATATGATCCTGCAATTCCATTTCTGAGTATATACCCAAAAGAATTGAAAGCCAAGTCTTGAAGAAATGTTCATGCACCCATGTTCATAGCAGCATTATTCATAACAGCCAAGAGGTTGAAGCAACTCAAGTGTTATTTTTTTTAATGTTTATTTATTTTTGAGAGACAGAGAGAGACAGAGCATGAGCATGGGAGGGGCAGACACAGAATCTGAAGCAGGCTCCAGACTCTGAGCTGTTAGCACAGAGCCCGACGTGGGGCTTGAACTCGCACACCGTGAGATCATGGCCTGAGCGGAAGTCAGACGCTTAACCAACTGAGCCACCCAGGAGCCCCAACCCAAGTGTTATTAATGGATGAACAGATAAACAAAATGTACTATATACATACAATGGAATATTACTCAGCCTTAAAAAGAAAGAAAATTCTGACACATGCTACTACAACATGGATAAACCTTGAGGACATTATGCTAAGTGAAATAAGCTAGTTACAAAAAGATAAATACTAAAGGATTCCATTTATATGAGGTACCTAGAGTAGTCAAATTAATAGAGAAAGTAGAATGGTGGTTGCCAGGGTCTCGGGTGGGCAGAATGGAGAGCTCTTTTAATGGGTACATAACTTCAGTTTTATAAGATGAAAAAAGATAGGGAGATGAGTGGCAGTGACGGTTGTACAATAGTGTGAATGTACTTAACGCCACTGAATTGTACACCCTAAAAATAGTCAAAATGTCACATTTTGTTACGTGTATTTTGCCCAAATTAAAAATTAAAGAATAAAAAGAAAAAGAAGCATAGGCTTGTGTGAGAAAAATATCACATAGGGTTATGTGACCGAATCATCAATTTCCTGTTATCATCTTTATCCAAAATAAAGATCACTGTCTTAGAGGACCACCTCCAGTAAGCCTATAGTAAAGCTTATACTAAGCCTAGAGCCTCATACTATAGGGTGACCATGCATTTGTTAACCAAACAGGTATCTTTGAGAATGAGAGAAGCCACTATCAATAATATTACAACGCAGTTGGCATAAACCAGGATTGTTTTATTCTCAGCAAAGAAGCCATAGTGGTCTTTGAAAAGTGTCAGATCATGTTCACTGAAAACCTGCAGTAGTCTCCTATTTCCACATGTGGCTAATGGTTACCAAACTGGATAGTGCTGATCCAGATGATATATATCCCCAAGCTATCTATTTTTCCTTAAACATCGGGCTTTTCTTCACTTAAAGAGGTTTAATAATTTCCGTAACTTACAGCTACTGTGTGAGCTCCATTAGAGCAGGGACTGTATGTTCATTCACTTCTGCCTTCCCAGCATTCAGTCCAGTTTCTGGCATGAGGTAAGGACCTCAGATTTGTTAAAATAAAGAATGATTATATTAGCAGTATTCAAACAAAATATGATTTTGTTTTAAGACCAGAAAAATATTTAGAAAAACAGCATAGCATTTGAGGAATTGTGTTCTGGAACTATATATTTTTTCCATTTCTAATTTCTCTGGGAAGTATTGTAATAGATAATATAGAAATATTTGGACCAAAAGATAAATAAGTAGGCATCAAAGGATCAAGATTATGTCAGTTAACTGGTATACCATATCAGAAAAGCGGAAAACACATTTGAATTTTTTCTTTACTGAGTTTTTCACTACTGAGTTTTTCATTTTTCCTAGTATTTCTTTGATGTAATGGAAATATCCAACATATTCAAACATATGTTTGAAACACAGCCATTAATTGGGACATATTTTACTAATCACTATCCTGTATGGCTTCTACTTTCAAGATATGAATGAGGAAGGAATGGGAAATATTGGTGGCATGCAAGACTCACAAACAAATACAAAAACTGTGTGAAGTCCTGCTTCTTCTCTTCTTCTTTACTTAACTTGGCTCAGATGAGGAATATTTAAAGCTTTGTATGTGTGTATATGAGAGGGAAAGAAAGAGAGAAAAGGAGGGAAGGGGAAAGGTGGAGGGAGAGGGAGTGAGGGAGAAGAAAGAGGGAGAGAAAGGGGAAGGGGGGAGAAAGAGAGAGAGAGAGGAAAATCTGCTTACTCATGAAAGTCAGAGCATAAGAAAATGGTACAGGGATTTGTATCATTATGACTCTGTATTCTGGGCATAGTTCTCAGATGAGGCCTATTATAGGTCAATGGATTTTCAATTTTATTATGTTGCAAGCAAATTATGAATAGTATCTGCATTTTATTTATTTCTGCATTCTTCACAGTACCAAGCTCTCAGTAAATGTTATTTAAAAATGATAGATTCTGGCTCAGTCCCTTAAGCGTAAGATTCTTGATTTGGACTCAGGTCATGACCTCATGGCTTTGAGATTGAGTCCCATCTCAAGTTCTGCATGGGGCTCTGAGCTGACTGTAGAGCCTGCTTAAGATTCTCTCTCTCCCCCCCTCCTCTGCCCCTCCCCTGCTTGCACATACACTGTGCGCATTTTCTCTCTCTTAAAAAAAAATGAGTTTCCCAATTAGCATTTATTATCAACCAGTGGCTACCAAAATTATATTTCAGTAACAATATATGGATATTGCCCAAATTTGCAATGATTTGTTATTATGAATAATGATCTAAAAGCTCAACATTTCACACATGCAATGCAAGTGTTTTCTTGATATATTGAATTACTGTGATAAAAAGTCTTATTGCTTTGGAACAGATGACTAATGATGCAAAGATGAATACTGAAGATATTCTTGTTAAATGGATGGAAGCACCCCAAAAGGTTTTGAGGAAAGAATCTACTAACCACTTATCTATGTGCAGTCTCAAGCAATTTAAGAGGAAACTGGTGTGGGAAGTAAAGACCAATGGCGAAGACTTTTCTGTTATTTTTTAATTCGTGGCATAATGTTCAGTTAGCTCATAGGTGCACAGAACTTAATCCCTTTCCTCTCATTCTCTCCTTTTATAATTTGTATGCCATGGAGAGGTTGGAGAAGCCTGTTAAGGGACAATGGTGGGAGAACAGAAGACCACAGAAGAAATCCAATAATGAAGCTACTCTGCCTGGAAAGTCACCCATTGGAAAGTAGTGGCCCTGAAAAGTAGTGACCCTGAGAAGTAGTGGCCCTGGAAAGTAGTGGCCCTGGGCCATAAGTTGGTACAGGCACTTAGTTTTTGCAGCCTCTGATTTCATGTGAGCTGCCTGACCGCCAAGAATTTGATCAGTACGTGTTAAAATAGGCACTTTTTCTCAAAATAAACTGGATGCATAATATACGCGTCTCAAATCCTGATTTATAGCAACTCCAAATTTCAGAGATAAGGATTTAGGTAGAGTTGCATTTAAAACAAACATTTTGCCATTATCTGTAAAAATATAGTTCTTCTAACTTCAGGATTTAGTCTTCCAAAGTCTTTTCCCTTTATATGTACATGTACTTACACACACACACACACACACACACATAGTGAATGATGATGGCATATAATAAAATAATACCACTTTCAAAACCACTTACCTTTTAACCTACCTGAAACAATGTCCATTTACACTGATTATGTGGTGGTTGGGTCAGATGCCTTCTGACTTCTTTTTCTGTTGAAGTTGCATTCTATAAATGACAGAAGCTTTAACCTTTATTTAGTGGGAGAAGCCATTAATCTGTCTTCAGACTTTCCCCTACCTCCCACAGAAAAAACAATTTGCTCTTCAAAAGTTTGTTTGGAAATGAAACTGAATTCTGTGTTTCCTCTACAGATGGTTGACCTCTTTCAGTTGGTGGCTGCATTACTCATTTAAACAATTATACAGGTCAATATAGTGTAATCTAAATTATTTAGTCTCTTAGTGTTTTTCAGACACGACTGACAGTTGGAGAAGCTCCAGCTGCTGGTTGTACCTGGATTTGAACCCCACCCAGTGATAATAGTTTCACTCTGAATTCCAGAGCCCATCCATTGACAGTCTTGCACACTTGTCCTGAGGGAGTTATAACTTAATAATCGATATGCCGACACATGATGATTAATTCTTTTCAGATGAAAGGTTTCAAATGTGTGTGATTTTCAAAGACTTGTTGCTACCTGGAAGGTTTTTTCCTTCTGAAGCCTAACTTGAAAACACCTTTCTTTTTTTGTTTGTCCCCCACAGGGAGCAATTCAAATCTACCAAATAGACTAGCAAAATATTATGATAACCTTTTCCATCCTAATTTGTACTGGAGGCTGAGTGTGTACTAGGATCAACATTAATTACTGTATAACATTTCAGCAGTGTGGTTCATGGAAATGTCAGAGAGTTAGCTAAAGGGGACTTGGGGTCTTGGAAACATCAGGGGGGAAATAGCTAAAGAACATGTGTTCCACAGGACAATGGGGATTTACAAACATGAAATTTAGGACTAAGATGAAAATAAAACCCAGTACTAGGGTGTTAACGCTAAGCAAATCCAGTAAAAGTTAGGTTTATCGAGGTAGAACAAAGTCACAATGCAATACAATCTGGTGGTCCTTCCACCATCTTTGACTAATTTTAAAATTAGTAAAATTTAGTTTCCAGCAGTGAACTCAACAGCTTGTAAAAATGATTCTTTAAATAAGGAATCCAGTTTGTTAAAGTTAATATATCAGTTTGAATTAATGAATTGTAAATTCAGATTCCTTTTGCAGCTTGAATTCAGACTAATTACAGGTTTTAAATTGTCACTAGTCGGAGCTCAGCCAAGGCATATCTCCTCTCTTCTTTACTTATACCCTGAGAATTCATGAATCAATTTTTTTCTGGGTCATGACTTTGCCCCACCAGGAGAGAGAAAACCCTTCAGTGAGAAGAAAATCCAATGGCAGCGATCCCAGTCAGTCAGAATACGCAAAATACAAGGAAGTAAACAACAGAGGAAATTTCCCAGCTCTAAAGGAAAAAGGCTTAAAAATCATATATACAATCGAAACAGTAATGAATTTAGTAAATACTTTTAGGCACAGCAGTATCCACTTCTATCCTTGTAATTTAGGATTACTGAATGTTTTTAGGAAAGGGACTGGTTTTTGCAAGCCTTTTTTTTAAACAGCAGAGGTCACCTTAGTACAAACCTCTTTAGGGGGGAAATGCTTTCTGTTCAGTGGTGATAAATTAAGTACTTTAAAACCATCAGCAAGTCTTCTCTTATTTCACTGAAACTCAAAAATCAAACACACGTGCTTACTTGGATTTTTTAAAAGTTGGACAAAATGAAATTGTTTTAAAATTAAATTGCTTTCAAGATTATATCTTTTTTTTAAAAAAAATGATTCTTTTCCAAAATGAATGAGAATAATTTGAAACAATTGAAGTCATCATAGCATCAATTATACTTCCAACTTGCGTAACAAAATTCCATTTTGTATTTACTATTAGAAAAATATCCAGTAAATTGTCCTGGCTCAACTACTGTGGCTTATTTTAGAAACAAATTGTATCTATAAAGTATATTCACTAACAAAAGCTAATAAATAGGTGACTAGATATAAAAATTCCAAAAAAGTTATCCTATAAAGCTCAATTTAATAAGACATGCATTAGTTTAGGTAAATTGATAATAATTTCAATTCTTGTTTTGTGACTATTCTAAGTTTATGGTTCATCCAATGTTGAGTTATAAGCTAGTAGGGACATTTATTTTTCAGATATTTAAAGACCAGAAGGCATACAATGGAATGTTTGTTTTATGGGATTCTATGTAAAATATCTTTTAGTTTCTAAAGTTTATTAGAATATACTTTTAATTGATAATTACATCTAGTTACATTATAGAATCTTTAAATATTTAATGCATATTTTCTAATGAACTCATTATCTACAAGATGTGATCAATTTTAAACAAATACTTCCAATATCCTCTTATTATATATGCCAACATATCACTTTTATATTATAATGAACAACATAACTATTTTGACAATGAGAATAAGACTTATTAACACTCTCCTTTTCTTGCCCTGTCCTTCTCAGATGACAGATGACAAAGTTTTTGTAAGTTTCGAAACAAGACTGCTAAGACAATTGCCATCATTCAGTGAATGGAGGGAATATTCAAAGACATAAAAATGCCCAGGAAATTCTTAAAAGCTATTTTAGATTTTAATCGCTTTATTAGATTTCTTGCTTGAGTGATTTGTGCAGAAAACATTTTATCTATTTTGTTTTCCTCTGATTACCAAACTGTGTTAGACACAAAAGTCTACTTGAAACTAGCTTACAGTTTAAAGACAGGTTTAATAACAGGTGAACACTGGAAAATATGCAAACAAAATGGCAGACATGAATGACTTCATTTAAGGCATAATTGCTTCTCATCAACCCAAGAAATCATGCAGAAACAGTCTCTGTTTTACCCAGCCAGGAAGATACCAGAGAAATCACTCAGGCAGAGATACTAAAAGGAAGGTCCATTCTTGGGTCTCAGCCAAACAACCACTCCACACACAGATCCAAGCGTAAAGACAATAGTCCTTAGAATCACAGTTCATCATAACAGATAATTATACAGCAAGTAAGACAATAAGGTTTTTTGGCCTCTGACTATATAGACTAATTGCTGGCTATGGAGCTCTGCCTGGAAGGCATACAGCACAGCCTCTGCAATGTCTTCTTATTCTGTGAAGACTGGTGTAATTTGGGTGGACAAGAGGTTTAGTGTCTAGTGAATTCCATATGGTGGTTTTTTTTCTCCTTTGTGAATTTCCTTTTTCCCCTGACAGACAGATAGTGGTTTTCCAATAGCAGTATTCCAAATGACTGATGACATATCTACCTGGAAGGAGTTTTAAAAGGAAATCCTGACCGGTATTCCCAAGAAGTTTTTGGTTGATTAAAAAAAAGAAAGATCAATAAAAAAAAGACCTAAGAAAATCTGACCACTTAAATATGGGGTTTGCCTTTATACATTATGCAATATTAAGATTAGGATATGATGTTAAGTTTTACTTAAATGCACATGGGTGTCAGAAGATTTGATGGATAACACAGGCAAACCCCAGAGTTAGCAAACAATCCTTGCTTTCAAATATGCATGTGGAAGGAAAAGAGTCTCACCTTTATTTTGATTTTGTCTTGTTTTGTTTTGTGCTCTTTCCACTCTCTGACAAGATCTATCACGATCGCTTGCTTGCTTGCTTTATTTATTTGTTTATTTATTTATTTATTTATTTATTATCAGGAAAGGTTAAAGGTGTCTGTTTTTCAGATATTGGCTTATGACAGCGAGTTCTTGGCAAGATGGCAAGGAGATGCAGAGGCTCTGGAACAGTGACCTACTCTTCTTCCACTGGAAACAAATATGTCTCCAATTTGTGCGGCCTGCAATGCCAGCCAATTAACTTGAAGTTGAGTTTTGACTCAAACTCATGACCCTTCAAGCCATAGATCCCTATTATACATCTGGCGTCATTGAACCAAGTTAGGGTAAAAATAATCTCCGCTATTGTTTTTGTGTGTGTGTATGTGTGTGTGTGTGTGCGCGTTGCTTCTTTTCCTTGCTTTTAAAACAAAACAAAACAAAACAAAACAATTGAGGTTTCTAAGACCTACTGAAGTCTTTAGGATTCCTAAAGCTTTCTACATGATATTTGTATGTTTTCTCCTCTTTAGGAGGGAAAAGGGGCTGGAGCACAATCATTTTTATTGAATAAAGTTTGCAGTTCATGAAAGGCTTTCTTGCTCCCATGTACAAGCACTGACCATTACATCATGTGCCCTGAGGGTTGTGCTAGAAAAGAGAAAAGAAGCCGAAATCAGCAAAAATAAAAGAGTCTTCCTGACTTGAATTGAAAAATGTGCTTGTTTTTTGTTAAACACTACAAATTTGCAGGAAGGCTGGCAAGTGTAATAGCATTCTGAGCATATGCTCCCTCAGAGACACAAAGCCCTTGCTTAAAGAAATACACACAAAATGTACACTTTGATCCCCAAGATTTGTTCAAAGAAAACTAGAGTTTCCAAGCTGTGTCATCTATTTTGAAGTTAGTTTAAAAATCTGATTAAACAGGATTGAGTATGCACTACCCAAACCAATTTTACTTCATTTACTTTTATTGTAAATTAATTTGAAATTCTTTTTTTCCAGTGGAAAAAGAAAGAAGGTGGGATATCTTTTGAAACAAGGTGAGCTGAGGATCCAAAGAAGCAAAAAAGGAGTCCTGAGCATAGTGAGTTTACTCTCTCTTTTTTTTTTTCTTATTTTTTTTCTGTTTTCTACAAATGCAGTGACATTTGACTACTGGAGATGTTTGGTGCATAAGATTATATATAACATATATACTCAGGCAATATAAATGATATTATGGTAGAGGTGCCAGGAATGTAATGATGTGCATATGTCCAAAAAGGACTTTGAGTGGTGCTGCAATTTAGTGGCTTTTAAATACTCATCTCATTTTGACCCTGAATGTCTATTTTTAATTGGGAACAAAGTGAATTCACTATTTATCTGTGGTTTGATTTGCAGAAGAAAATGAAAACAAAACCAAGCCCAACAAGGCCAATCACTCTGCTATTGTGGCGGTATTTTAATGTATTCTCTGATTCTGTGTGAATATTTTTTTTTGAAAGTACACAGATCTTAAATATCGTCGCTAGAGAGTTGATATGGTTTGGATTTCAGATGATAAACACTACCAAACGGTGTCATATTAAAATGTAAAAACTATGCACGCGTGCCACAGCCTCTGCCTGCTATGAATTTGGTTGTACGAATGTTTTTTTGACTTCTAAATCACACATTTGCTAACATGAGCTCTGCTAGATATCAGTTTGCGCACAGGCACAATGTGTCTCAGTCAGATTCATAAAACAGATAGCTGAACTAGACTTTGACTTTTGACATCAACAATCTGACTTCAATATTTCTCTACAAAAAGAGTCTCCTGACTCTGTGTGCCGTTTCCCTGTGATGGATAGCTTTTCAGCTGCTGACAGCACGGAACATAATAAATGTTTTCATTAGCAGTGGGGGCTGCATAGCCCATGTCTTAAGTTTTACAGCTAGTGGCTTTGAAATGCCACCCAGAAACACCTGCAGCATTGCCTTGTCTCTGCAGAACTGCAAAGCCACTGTGCAAAAATATTATTATAAGTTGTCTGTATATCAGCATTTCTCTGCTAAACAACCTTTTAATTGCCTACCCTCTAATTTTTCTTTGCCTGGAAACACTTGCAGCCACATATTTTAATTTAAGCTGCTCTGTTTGACTCCTCCGATCATCTGGGTTTTCATTGTCATTGCTTCACAATAATTTAATGTCATATATAATGGCATCAAATTGAGGAAAGCCCTAAAAGCTGCCAATCCAAAGTGATCTCAGAACGTTCCGCGTACAAGCCTAGATAAGCTTGATTTGTTTGTGCCAACATTATTCATCACATTCTGTGTCTAACTGGGCCAGTGTTCTCTTGCTCTTGCATTTTCAAATCCTCTTCCCACATACACTGAAGCTTCTTAATCAGTGTGTTTTCTATACCATAGTTAACAAAATGGCTGAAAGTATGCATTTGCGACACAAAAAAGAGAGAGTATTATGATGATGCTTACCCTACTACCATCTAAACATTTTACCATACTGTTTTTTAACTTGCTTCTTGTTTTAAAAATCTCATTTTGTTTGCCACTAGATGAGAAGAGTTGAGCCACATATAAAATTCAACATTTGTTTTAGATTTTCATTTAGTAATATTATGGAGAGCTAACTACCATTAATGAAAACTTTATTTGTGAGTCTACTCCAAAGCTGATCATATATGTCTTCTTGGGAGGAGAAGAGTTTTATTTTATAGCTAATTAAAAGTTTCTAAAGATGCCATGGATTTTTTTTGTGCAAATTAAAATTAATTAGAGTTATTAAGGAGCCATGAAAAGAAGGATTTGAGAAATAGTGAGAAATATTATTTAAACCCTAATGGAATTCAGTGAAACCCACAGGTCTATTACAGGCCCCTGATTTGCCAGGATCACTGCAGGGAATCTAACATTAATAAGCACACTGGTAATTAAATCATTTGTTACTTTGTCTGTAATGTTGTAATGTTTCACTGATACTCTGTCAGAGCTCTTTGTGCAGATCAGAGCTAATCAAAGGTAATCAATTTTCAGCATTTGAGAAATCTGTAAATGATTATACATTCATCAGATCATTTAGTGGAGTGCAAGGAAAGTGCAATGCAATTAATCTTCCTGCATGAGGAGGAATTACCACCACAGAATTCAACAGTTATAATTAATTTCATTGTCTTGCTGTGAATTTTGATTGCTTTTCTTTGGACTGTATAGTACAAATGATGATTCATTGCAAAGTATTTGCAAAGCAAACACACCAGTGTGCTATGCAAATTAAAGTAGCTGTATAACAGATAGGTTTCAAACTTCCTATTTACTCAGGGTTGTTGAGTACTAATTTGCCAAATAATAATTGCTTGTTAACTTTATACACTCTTCCCTTGAATATCAAGATTGGTAACCAACATAAATAGAAAGCACGTGCTATTTTGTATCTTATGGTATGTATGCAAAATACTAGTTAGCGCTTCAACTTGTTCGCTTTACCAAGTAATTTAAGCATGAAAAATATTATTTACCTCTGAAATAATTTGCTACTTATTTTACTTACACAAAATAGATAGTGGCAATAGATTTTGCATAGAGATTTTCTTGTGAATTGCTTTTTCCATTATTGTGACTTTAAGTCTTTAAGAGACTTTCACTAGCACTTGCAACATATGATGCATAGAATCTATTGATACCTAGAATGTTGCTTGTTTAAAAAATATGTAATTTTGGGTACAGAGTAGGGTGTTGCCAGAATAGATTCTCCAAAATTTATAGATTTCCTATGTAATTTCTTTTCAGTTTCCCAATGTTCTGCTAATTTAAAAATGTGCCTCTGGAAACAAAAATCAACGCAACTGAAAAGGTTCGCCTCACATTTTGTGCTAAAATGAAATGAATTTAAAAATGAAATTAAGGTTAATGGCAAACAATGAAAAATGTGCATAACTTTAATGTTAACTGCCAAATGACTCCAATTCCAGAGTACTTAGAATGTGGAGCTTACTTTTTCTTTTCTTTAAATTACCTTGTGAAATCCAAGTCTCTAATGTTTTCTCCCAAATTAAACTCTATAAGGCTTAAAATGAGCTCAACATTTTAAAATCCATATAAACCCACAAACCTGAAACCCTATTTTATTATTTCCTAATCAAGAAGTTGATATAGGTGCCTGGTTCCCAGTCAAAAACCAACATGAGATGTCACTTTTCCCCCAAACTTATTGTGTGTGCGATGTCACTGAGGCCTTTGTTGAATGCACATTGAGGAATAAGTCTCTTCGTATATGTTAATTTTTTAACCAGTAAATTAGTTCAAACCATTGCTTGCTAAAACCACAAGGGTTAATATAAGACTTTGCTATTCCGAAAAACAAAAACAAAAACAAACCAAAAAAACCCGAATGGGTTAACTGACTAAATCAACACGTTCCAAATAATATGCAATTAAAATGTCAAGGTATTGTTGCTTAAGATTCATGGTAAGATAAATAATACTAGGAAATAGACGAAAATAATGCAAACATAATAGTAAATTAATGCTATTTTTTTTCTGAAAGAATTAAATTATTAAATCATCTGGAAATCCAAAGAGATAGTCAAAGGGCAAATGAGGCCCCAAACTACCATTTTGCTGTCAAAAATCAATAAAACAACTGGGAATATTCTCTGATAGCATCAAATCTTCAATACACTTTAAAACATTTGCCTAATGTGGAGATGCAGTGAGTGTCTCATCTAAGATTTTGATAAAAGACAATTAGTATATAGGTCAAAAGTTTTTTGTTTCTTAACTTTAAATGTACTCATATTACCTATTTTTTTTTCATCAGAACTGTTTCTTTTTAAATTGTTCAAGTTGCCCATCTTTGCTAGTCTCTTGTCTTTAATGATTCCCCATTGTTGCTGGGATCATCATGTTCCTGTTTGACACTTCTCTCTAGTTTTCATGTCTGATGCACCCTGCCGATTTCAGGTATTGAAGTTGGTTCAAGCAGTATTCTGTGCTAAACATAGTTCAACTAATTTAAAATTATTTGAACTGCCAAACTTAGAAAATTCATGTAATAAAAATTAATCCTCTTCACTGATGCCTTCCATCGTAATTTCTTAAGATTAAATCTGCAAATCATCCGTTTGATCATTTTGACTAACTTCACTGGTGAAATCATCTGGAAAAAGTATATTTGAGTTAATAGAGGAAATAGAGACATAAACAGAGTGTAGAAAGAAGATAGAATAAAAGTTAACATACAGTACAGTTTGTTTTGTGTAAAGATCACAGGCTTTTGGACGAAAGAGACTTAGTTCAAATCCTAGGTCAACTTCTTTAAAGCGGTATGAGCTTGAACAATTTTTCTTATGTAAACTTATAAATCTCATCTCTAAAATGGGAATAACAGTCTATTTTGTAGGAAGTTGTTTTATAGCAAATGTACATTAACATGGTCGGCACACAGTAGGCACTCACAAGAATGAAAGCTGTTGTTTTGACCCATGGAATAGAGAAAAGAAAATGTGTAAGTTGACGGTGGAGATAGTGGAAGAAAGGAGCCTAACAACTGGGGTGTATCTGTGATTGTAAATCACAAATAGTACTCCCATCATACTGGCTTCTGAGTTACAAAAATCAGGCAAACAAAAATACAGAATATTATTAATTAAGGAATTTAAAACACATTTGAGTTGGAGAAAGAAAGGTTACAGATGTCTCCATTCACTGTTTCCAAAAAAGGTTTTCTTTTCTTTTTTTCCCCACTAATACCTTTGAACTGCTTCAAGCTTCTATGTCTGAAGGTTCATAAACTTAGGTGTCTTGTGTATCTATTTTTTTAAAAAAGTTTCAAATCTCTTGAATTATTCACTTCTCTTTCAGTTGCATTGGGACAGACAAGCTGGAAATGGTAGGATTATTTCAATAATTTCTACTGGCTGTTTCAGTATTCTTTCTTATTAACAATACCTCAGAATATCATTATGGTGACTTACCATTAATTTAGTTAAGCAATGATTTTCTAGATAGGATTGTAAAATCTAAGACATTCAGAAAATGTTGGCTTATTAGAGGTCAGTTTGAAAAATTCGGTCAAGGGTCAATATCAAGTTCTCAAAATGCAAGCTCAATATTTTTTAAAGTAAAAATATTTCTGGAAACATAGATTTTTTTGTAGGTGGGGGAAGGATAGATTTTCATGGTATAGTTTCTCCATAATTCTTGGTTTGCTCTCTTCTAGATCTCTTGCAAAATTTCCTAGTTTCAGTATAAATGAAAACCCTTTGTAAGTGAAAAACAAAGTCAGGGATAGTTTATAAGATTGGAAAAATCTAAGTTTTATTTTGTTTTAAGTAATTACAAATCCAAAGAAATTCCCTTTTCTGGCATTCAATTAAAAATTTGATGAGACTTGATATTTCCCCCAGTGCAAATTTCAGGGAAACTTTTTATGACTCAGTAATTATCTTTATTAACAAAATATATTTGATGAATATTGTTTCCACTGGTAATTTCCATCTACTAAGTAACAATGGCTTTTCATTTTTCCTATATTTTTTAATTCAGAAAGTCTAATATCCTTTTGTTGGACATCCAAGTGACTTTGAGGCATCTTCAACTATAATAGTTAATACAATTCAATTGAGGAATGAGCCATATATATTTTTGATAGATTTAGCAACTGTTCTGTTCATATAAAGCACTAGTCTTTGAAATTTTTCTTTGGTGTAAGATGGAGAACAATATAAATAATCTATCTGACTTAAAGTATTTGAAAAAAGAAAACAGAAAACTTGATAGGTTCTTACAATATCATAATTTATGTGAACCATGAAAAAAAAAAACATGCATACATAACACCTTTCCTGTCTGGCTTCATCTGTATTTCTTTGTTGTCAAAACAGGTTTCCATATTTAACTTCTTTTTTTGATTATGCCTTTTCCTTTATTTCATGGAATGATATGTTATTATCTCTGAAGTGTAGATTTCTGCCAAGTTCTATGCACTTCAGTGTTAAGAGTATGGCCCACAGCTCTGGGAATCTTTGTTGAAGCTGTGGAAATAAAATGAATAGTATAAAAGCTTGATGGCATCTGTGGATAGGAAACTCATTAAAGGCCCCAGCCCTCTGTTTTATTTCCAACCACATTTTCCCTGTGGGATTTCAATGTCTTGCAGGATGAAACCAGCAGGACTCATTACTTACAAAACAATGTTTAGAGTCCTTTCGTGGTGCTGGAATGCTTCTGCCAGTCAGGTAAAGAACCTAGGCCTTTATCCTTTTGGGGACAATGCCGGCCAGCTCACAAACGCTTGGAAAAGTCATGCCTTTGAATGTAACTGCAGGTGTTGCTCCCCAAAGCCTGTTGGTTGGTACCCTCCTATGCAATGTACAATGGGATAATAGAAAATTCACTTTGGAATTCAAACAAAGTCTTAGAGAAATGGAAATAATAGGAACACAATTTTGAGACTTCCTTAGTTTTTCCCACGAACTATGGACCATGACTAATACCCTCAGGGCAAAAAACATCCCTTTGCCTTTAAGGGATGTATACAATTCAGTGTTTCAGATAAATAAGTTTCATGACCTCACCAATTCTGTGGGTTCCATTCATTGACTAGAAAATAAATTTAAGCAAGAGAATAAGGCCACGTTATGGACTGAACTTTAAGACACTTAATCTAATAAAAGATCAACGCATATGGGTATAAAGTATAACAAGTAGTTTTTTTTTTTTTTTTCCCTAAAAGAAATCACTGCTTTAACTGGGTTCCCTAAATCAAATTAGTATAGTTCTGACTGAATTGCCTGTCTCTCTTTGGCAATGTGGCTAGTGGCATTTTGGAAATATTCTTAGAACTTGTAAAATTCCTGCAAGAATAATAAGGACCTTGCCATTGTGGAATCAAAGAGATTCAATCACTTAAAGTAGTACTATAGGCTTGTCAAGTGGAATTGCTTTTACAGATTTGCTGAATAACTCATCCATAATGGCTGAAAATTTCAGCCATTTTGTTAAAACACCCAAGGCAGAAGAGATTAGTGTGCACCATAGAAAAGCATATGTATAATCACGAAGAAGTTTAGACCACGTCTGCACCGTGAAGTACCATTTAAACATCCCAAGTTCTAGTCATTACATTATGGAAAACAATGTGAGCTATCTAAAAAATGAAGTGTGGCTTGCTCTTTGCTAGCTGAGGAGACTTTAATAGCATTTAAGCTTGGTAAAATGTATTTCTAAACAAAGTTGCTATCTTTGCAGCTTATCTTTACAGATGACAAGGTCAGGTAGAATTTGACTGGAGGGAATTTAAAAAAAAAAACCAGTTAAATGTGGCAACTATAGAGAAGAAGTTAAACAGTGAGAAAGCGCTAACCTAGTTGTTGAAGAATTAATATCAATTAGATTCCTATTAATAATAATAGGATAAACTGACAACAAACATCTGGGTTGCTAAAATGAGAAACCATTAAGCTCTTCCCTTTTAAACACATTTTGACAATGGAGACATGTTATGTTATTTTTCAATGGGTAAGTTTCAACTTGAAGGTTTCTAGCATTTATTTTCACAATTTTATCATAATTCTGAAAAAGAAATCAGGAGATAAATTGCTATTTTAAAGATTGTCCCTCGAGCCACTGGTGCTTTGCAGAAGTGGATTCTGGAGGGGAACAGTATATTTTTAAATGTCAAATTCACCCCATATTTTCTATGTGGAAAATGTCATGAATACTAAATTTTGTCCAAAGGCTCAAGTACGCTTAATGGAGAATAAGTATTTTTCCTCCTCCTATATTTTGCATTTTGGACTTTGGGGGCTATATTTAGTGTGGGTTGTATCTGGTGTTCAGTAGAATAAAAACATGTATGTAAAACTTATCTTCAGCTTGAATTTAAGTTCATCTGCTTGCTACCTTGTTTAAACAATAAAAAGGGAAAATATTCCCCAGGAAAGATGTTTAAATACCGGTATGTAAACAATGATGTCACCTTGCAATTTGAATGAAATATTAATGGAAAGAAGAGCAGATGAATATCAGAATATATTAAGAATAGAGTAAATGCAACAGAAGGCTATTTTCTATCAAAAGAAAGGTGGTAAGAAATTTAACAGATATAGTTCATAGTCTCAGTGAAATTAATACATTTGGAATAGAATATATAGAAGTCATTTAACTTCTCTGTTCCAAGAATCTCAAGAGCCTAGACACATGCAGATTAAAAAATTAAGTCAGAAAGATGATAATTCAATCAACAATCTCTTCTGGTTTTCACTGTTTGCATAGCTTTTGCCAGAGGTCATGCAATAGGTCATTTGCACTATCAGGAATCCAAACTTTAATTCTAGCAGTATTTCTCCAACACTCCCATGTCCTCCAGAGCAAAGTTGTCTACATAAAAAGGATTAGAAAATGTCTCTTGTACACAAAGCTATTTGGAAAAAAAAATCAACTAATTAGCCCATCTAATGAGTCATTCAGTAGTAAAAGCAGCATTTATTTGACATGTTCCAAATATGTCAGTGATGGCCGCCTCTCCTTCCAAATCATATTGGGTCCTTGTCTACCAAGCTTCCCCATTCCAGTTAGCTGTGCTTAGGATTCTCGAGGAAGCCAATAAATAAAAACTTCTTGCTCTCCTAAGTTTAGAATCAATTAAAAGATAGGTATTCAATTGTACTCCTCAAACTAGTATAACACTGTATGCCAATTATACTTCAATACTAGATAAGTAAACAAATGATAGGTATTCGAGGCAGCTGGATGGAGCTGAAATGCTAGCTTTATTACTGGTAAGTGGTGGAAAATCGGGTCTAACAGGTGAGCCACTCAAAACACCACTCAGTAAATAAATCTCCCACCCCTCTCAGGCAATGTCACATACCTGCAGGCCTCCCTAGTAGGGCTAGGGTCTCTTGACTCACAGGAGGGTGGACCTAGACATTCTCCCTGTTGTCAGCAGACCTGAAGGAGAAAAATGCTGAGCTTTCTCCTGAATGTATCTTCAGAGAAATTGCTCCCCCTTTCCTGAGACCTAAATGTGAAGGCTGCATGGGTCCCCTTGGACCTTTCTCCTCCTAGGAAATAGAAGGGACATTCCCTCTCCTTTAAGGAAAGAAGAGGAGTTAGAAAGCACATGTGTGTGTTTCTTTTTAACTTGCCTGGATTATTTTCTCATGTAGGTATTTAGGGACTAGAGAGGAGGATTATATATATATATTTTTTCTACCTACATATCTGCATATAGCTTCCTATACCTCAGCTCATGGTGCAACTTTCTATGTGAGAGTATCTAAGCCAGACACTATAGCTGAAAGAGGTATATAATAATGATAAACCAATGAATTTTATTTTGAAGGGGCTTGAGGAGATAGGTGTCCATACGTTTGTCTTAATGTATCATATTATGCCTCTCCCTCATTCTCATATTTTTGCAGGCTCTTCCCAATTGTTTTTTTCCTCACTGGTGAGTGACCCTTCTGTACCAGTCAAATAAATCAGTTGATTTGGGAAAGTAAGTTTATTTGAGAAGGACATGAATCCCTATTACTTAAAAAACTTTCTTTTGTTTTACATTAGATCCCACCAAAGCATGCCATCGTAAACAGGCACTGTATAAAACTGATTTTTGTTTTTCACACACGAGACAGCTTATTTTTGCTACTCAAAGCACGGTCTCAGGGCTAGCAGCATCAGAATTATGGGGAGGCTTTAGAAATACAGAATCTTGCATGCCATTCTTCAGCCAGAGCCTGTAATTCACAGGGGGCTCCGGGGCATGTTCACTTTTGAGAAACACTGGTTTAAGAAATCGTTACCTTCCCCCAGGTGGTCAGCGGGTGGAGGAGACTCAGTCCTTGTTCCACTGAGGCTCCTTACTCAAACTATTTCTGCAGCTGTAGGTGGAGGAGTGGTTGGGCCACATTGTTCTCGTGGTTGCCAGGAGTGTTTTAGTCTAGTAGCTGGGACCGTATGTGGGTGGGCAGGGGCCTGTGACGAAGAGCAGCACAGGGCATTATTCAATCAATATGGACCTGAGTTTGAGTCTTAGCTTTACCATGTACCAGGACTGGGAGCTTGGCAAGTTACTTGACCTCTCTCAGCCTCAAATTCTTGAATGTGGAAATAGAAAAACGATGATGACCTTTAGATTTATTGTGAAGATTACATTAAGAAAAGTATGGTAAGTGCATGACATAAGTAGGGAAATAATACATTTTAGTTCCTTTGCTTTCATTTCCTGCAAATGAAAAATGTCCTTCCTTGTTTTAATAGCCTCAGCTTTCACATCCTGTTCAGCCAATGTGAGGGATGTGGAGGGAGGGAGGTTGCTTCCCTACATGAGGCTCTCACCCTTTGTGGCCAAACAATAACTGTCATATTCTATTCTGTTGCTGCTTTAGCGCAACTACTTCTTGTGTGCTAATTGATCACTGACTCTTCTCACAACAACCCATGGAGTGAGATCTATTACTGTTCCCATTTTCACAGGTAATAAAGAGGCACAACAAAGTTATGGAAGCTACCCAAGGTCACCCAGTTTGTCAGAGTTCAAGTGAAGATTCTCACCCTGTGCTATTCTTCTAGAGCCCATATTATTGACAAGTATGTTAGACATGGAATTAGAAAGATTCAGTCACTTTCTTTTATTGTAGTTTATGTTGTGGCCAAGAATGTGTATTTTCAAGAGTCAAGTCCAAAATCTGAGAAGAAACACAGAAGCACATGTATAAGAAAGCCAAGCCTTAGACCCTGACCCCATTTTTCTAGGTCAGGGTCACAACCCTTCATCCAGCAGTAACAATTTCTTTATACTTTAAAGTTAAGTCATTTCATCTTTACTAATTCTCCTGGGAAATAAACAATTCTGGTTTTTCACAGCCTACTCTAGAGAACTCTGGCCAAAGAATCAACAGTTGTGGAGGAGAAAATGGGCCAACTGCCTCCTTGGCTTTCCTCTGTGGTCAACAGGGGACTGTCATCAATGCCCATTTACCTCTGGAGCAAATATGAATGTGAACTCAACTTACTTTTTTAACCTCTTCATTAATACTGTTATTATTTCAAAATTTTTTTATCGATAGAACAATTATGATTTCTAATATACTTTCAATGTCTTGAAAGTTTCAATACTATACTGAAGGTAATATTGTTTTAAAGAAAGCCTAAAAACTCTGGATGTTATTACTATTGTGTCATTCATTCATTCATCCATTCAACAAATATATATTGTACATCTTCCTAGGTACTGAGCCTTATCACAGGCTCTGAGGATATAACACTTAAGACAGATAGGATGCACAGTTATATGGAGCCTACCTTCGAGTCAGAGGAGACAGAATCTGTGCCTCAGAGGTAAAGTCTTTGCTGTCTCATTTCCTCAGTCCTGATGATTTTTAATGATGAGAAAAAAGAATCTTTGATTTAGTGAAATGCACCAATATTTGTCGCCACATGAATAAAAAAAAAGATTAGTAACAATCTTTACTGGATGAAAACTAACCCATTTTGGTAGGCACAATGTCTTAGCAGAATTATATTCTATCTCAGAAAGCACTGTAATAATTTAAATTAACAATATAATTTACAACTGCATATAAGATAAATCAACTAAAATCTAAATATATGAACTTGGGTTTCTAGAAACATACCAACTAATGTCCAGAAAATATTGTATACAACATGAAAGCATCTATCTAGCAATCCGTCTATTTGTTTATCTATATACATAAGATCTGATAAATTTATTTTGACACAACTGAATTTTTTGTCAGGTGCTATTATTTAATAGATCAAGAGAGCATTTTAATTACCTATACTTCAGTGATAACTCTTTGAAGGGAAATGTGCCTTGGAATTTTCCAGGTTATTATTGTTCTGTGGAAAGGTAGTATTGCACATTGCCTGAAGAAGGTGCTCATAGTTTTACTTCTTATCCAAGACCCTTAAATTTTCTATTTTAAACATTTCTTTTCCTCCATTCCTGACATTTGAATTCATCATTCACGTCTGTGACATGTTTTCATATTATCTTTTAATACCGATGTCAGTACCAAACAGTAATAAGGGTGCAAACATCTGTTGTTTACTCGGAAATGATTAGCTTCCATATATAATAATAAAAATTTACCCTATTGCAATAATGTTTAAAAAAAACCCTTGCAAACATTTTGGACTGTGGTGATACCTTTAAAAAGGCAGTGCAAAACCAGCTATATAAAGTTTGCCTGCTATTTGCTTAATCCCAGTAAAATCTAGAATGAGTGGAAATAAACTTTATTCCAGAAAATGTTTACAGTAAGGAGAGTCTATTAAATACATTCATAGGCTTACTTGGTGCTTAACTTCACAAAGACTCAGAAACAATGCAACAAAGTGGTAAAACCATGTAGACTTTTGCTGAGAAAGGCCTATCATTTTACTGTCCTTTTCCAAACTGGCTGGCTGTGTCTTTGGTAACATTTAAGGACAAGGCACATTTGGTTGATAATACTGCTGACTTTAAGCCGAACTAGAAACATCTGGAGGAATCACATTTCTTTCCCTGGCTAACCTTTATTCCTCCTTTGAAATTCTGCTAAGGCATTGTTTTCTTCTTTTTTTTTTTTTCTTTTTTAACGTTTATCCATTATTTTTTAGAGAGAGAGACAGAGAGAGAGAGACAGAGAGAGAGAGAGAAAGAGAGAGAACATGAGGAAGCAGGGGAGGGGCAGAAAGAGAGGGAGACACAAAATCCAAAGCAGGCTCCCAGGCTCTGAGCTGTCAGCATGGAGCCCAATATGGGGTTTTGAACTCACAAACCTCAATATCGTGACCTGAGCCAAAGTCAGACACCCAACCAACTGAACAACCCAGGCACCCCAGGCATCATTTTCCTTAGCATGCCTTCCCTGAGCCCCTAGGTTAGGCTGTTTCTCTTTGAAACTCATAGCACCCGGTAGAGCCCCCTAACTCAGAACTCATCATAGGATTATATTTGAACCATCTCAAAAATGAAAATCTTCCCTGTTAGACTGCAACCAGAGACCCCAGCCTTACTTACCTTTGTATCACTGGTACCAAATACCCAAATACAGCAATATATTGCCTGATCATGGATAAGGGACCAAAGATGGACAAAAGGGCAAGAGTTAGAACATCAGGCGATGTGTAAAGCAGGCCCTGGATGAACACAGTATTTCTGTCCTTTAAAATCTAATCATCCAGCAATCTAGGTGTAAACAGATACTACCATGAGAATATGCACAGGCTGTAGTGGGGAACGATAGGGGAGGTTAATCAGCCTGATGGAAAGGGATTGACAAGCTAGTCTTCAGAATATCTGATGTGGGAGCCAAGTACTGAAAGATGAAAGTTACTCATTGATTGCTTCAAGAATAAGAGAGCAAGACAACTTTGGGTATCTACAAATTGTTAAGTGTGTCTTGAATTTAGGATTTTAATGGTGGACGATGGTGCTGAAAAAGTAGGAATTAGAACAGGAAGTTGAAACACCAAGTATTTAGTTTTTTAAGCTGCAAACTGAGAAGCCATTGAAAGATTTTAAACAGAGGAGTGCCATAGTAAGATTTAAATATGAGAGTGATAATCCAAGGTAGTCTGATGGAAGATGAATTATTGGGGGCACAGTGAGGAAACGAGAACATTGAGGAGAGTACTAAGCTGGGACTTGGGGATGGTAGTCAGGAATAGATCAGAGATATATTGAATAGATAAAATCGGGAGGACGTGGTGAATTAAGGATGAGGTATCTGGCAAAGTGAATTGAATTTTGTGGACTGGCCCATTAGGGTATGAAAGTGATATTCACTGAGAAAAGCAAAACATGAGGATAAAGATGTGAGCCTCATTTTGGAGAAGGTGTATTTGGGGAGCCTGATTGACAAGGAGAAGGTCCAACGGACAGGTATATGGGTCTGGAGTTCAAGGGTTAGGTCTGCGATAATGAAACAGATTTGAAATTTGTCATACTGGTTGAAACTGTGGTGTTATAATGGGCACTGACGTTTTGCACACAGATGCCCTGGGATCCTTTTTGCAATTTCTGTTTTCTAGCCAGCATCCCTACCCCAGCTTCCTTATGATTTTGTATCTAGTGGCCTGAACCCATGGAAGGCTGCCCTTGAGTACTGTGGCTGCTTTGTCTTCAAGCTCAGAGAGCAGGAGGTATCTGTTGTTTTCAGTACCCATGGCCAACCTTAGCCAATGATCAAGGGGTATAGGCGTACAAAGGCCCAACTCTTTTGCCTCCAGATGGAGCAAACCGTGAGGTATAATTTGCCTTTTAGGACTCTTCCCCAAACTGTACCTTTGCATGCTTTGTTCCCATTCCCTGGCCTACTTCCCTACCTTGGAAACCACTTGCACACAAGTAAATTCTCTTCTCATGGTGTCTTTCTGGGGATGTCTACCTAAGACATGTTGTAAATAAGGCCACCCAAGCAGAACATTGAAAGCGAAAAGGAAAAATATCCAAGAAAGGAATTTAGGGGTAGGCTGCAAGATCCATTATTTTGAATTCGACAATTATGGGTAGGGCCATCATTAAGGCTGAACACTGTCCTCTCAGACCAGTTAGTTGGTCTCCTCACCCCCTGCTCACTTTCTGACAGGACAAAATTCCTGCTGCTGACAGCATGGAGCCTGCTTGGAATTCTCTCTCTGCCCTTCCCCTGCTCACCCAAATGCGTGCTCTCTCTCTCTCTCTCTCTCTCTCTCTCTCTAAATCTCCCCCTTGCCACAAAAATGTCATATCTAGAGAAAATGCCAGTGCAGACCCAACTCAGAGCCAGAGCAAGAGGCTCCCCTCTCTAAGTCTGGTGGCAGTTACAAAATGCCCCTGGAACTTAGAACTGACTCTGAAGAGAATATGGTGTGAGTAAACCAGAGCAGAAAACTTAAACCTCCACAAGGCTGAATTTTTAACCTGCATCAACCAAGTGTGAGGTTAGTTTATTGAAATGATTGAACCTGAAATTGACTAGGCAACATTTTCCGTAATCCAGTGAAAATGGGGGCTTATAATAGAGATGATGTTGAACCATGAGGAAATAAAGTTCTAAATTATTCACATGAATATGTGCATTTAACAAAAAATTCATATGACTACCAGTGTGAAAATGCACAAATTCCACTTAAAGACATCAACCATACAAAAAGAGATATCTGTCCTAGTTTGTTCATCACAGCATCATTTGTAGTAAGAGAGACATGGATAAAGCAAGGTATCTATCAATGAAGGAGTAGTTATTTATTAAAACATAATTGACATGCATAACAGTATGCAATACAATAATTAAAAATAGTGATGTAGATCTATATTTATGTGCATAGAAAGATGTCACCATGTAATAATGAGTGAAAGGGGGGAAATGATAGCTCCTCCCCATATATGAAGTATTACATTTTCATTCTTCCCTTAATAAACAAGTCCATAATAACTGCTTGGCCCTCATCCAGGGCTCATTTTCCCATTACGGCCAAAGATATGCTTATCAGTATCCTTGCTTACAGTGTCATTGTGACACTTCATCAGACAATCCTTCATCTCCTCACATTTAGCAGCAACAGGAATTTTGTCCTGGCAGAAAGCGAGCAAGGGGTGAGGAGACCAACTGGTCTGAGAGGACAACGTTCAGCCTTTGTATCCCTTGGCACAAATGGTGTTCAGTGTTTCTTCAATGATGACTAGTCTGTGGTTTTACTGGAACACTGCCTGGATCTTTGGCCCAACTGATTTCTCTGAGTTGCAGCCATGTTGTCCTCAGGTATCTGACTGTGGTTGGAACAGTAACCAGTTCTGTGTCCCCTCATCCCCTGAACCCCTGCTGGCTCTCTCAGCCAATCTTCACATCTCACTTGGCACATGGGAACTTTGGATTTCCTCCACACCAATTAGGGAACATAAACACCTGTAAGAAAGGTAGAAAGTCTAACAATTTCCCCCTTTGTAGCCCTTTTTACTTAACTTTCATGAGAAAAGAGATAAAGTCACTAGGTAATTCCAAAAAAAGAATGAGTTTGGAATTAGGGAGAGTAAAGTTTTGAAAGAGCAGTTGAGGAGAAAAGTGAACTATGGAGAAGAAATGTCAAGCAGCTTTACAAGTGTAAGTTCCAGGCCATAAATTTCTAGAGGAAAAAACTGGGCAAATAAGTGACAGTTTCTCCATCATTACTCAGTGATAGCAAGGAGTTGAAGACTGGGAGCAAATGGAAGGATGTGGGACCAGAAGCTGAAGGGTGTCAAGAAACTGTGGAACAGAACAATATAAATGAGCTGGACAGATGGCAGGTGTGGTCAGAGAAGAAGGTGATGGATTTTAATAGTTTAAAGGTAGAACGTTTTGGGCGATGAAACATATTTTGTGGGGGAGGCTTGGCGAAGAAGTGAAACCCATGAAATTGAGGAAGCCCAATCACTATGAGACAGGGGTTTTGTATGGAAATTGGAGCTAGTTAGAACAAAGGTTGAACTTGGGACAGACGAGACAAAAAGGCAGATTCTGAAGTGCTCAAAACACATACTGACGTGATGAGGAATTAAGTGGAATGAAATCAAGATAATGTGAGTTGACAACAGCAAGAAGGAATAAAACATGACATCGTAGGGGGCAAAAGCCTGACAGGAGGGAAGATTTGATGTGAGGGAGGAACATAATGGTCTGAAAGTGAAAACCAGAAATTGGAATAGTAATTAATCCCTCCATTCCACTTCTCCAACTACAGACGTGCAAGACATGGGAGGCTCTCAGGGGAGAGCCAGATTATTGTAAGGGCAAAGAGGCAGAGGGAGTTCATTTGGCAGAAGAACTCAGGGAGCAGGAAGAGCAAAGTGATAATAAGTGAGAGTACGGGAGAGAGGAGTGGCTGGTGGGGCTTGTGTTTGGGATGGTGGGCAAAGCAGACTGGACTAGGAGAGAAACTTGGTTGACCATTCCAACGTTCTGAGGAGAACTTCTGAGGACATCTGTTTGCTGTTGCTTGGCTGGGGTCTCAGGAGTCATAGGCCTCTTCATTGCCTCTCTGTGGCCTAGCCAGCTGAAGGTAAGTTGGCTTGAGGTATCAAACAGAATATTGATTAAAATACATTTTGAGGATTAAACCTGGAGTTGGGTGTTGAGAACACGAATGAATATGCTTCATGTGTCAAACAGAAGTGGAAGACACTTGTGAGATGAAGTGGTCGAAATTCTGATGTGAACCCGGCAGACCTCAGCCAAAAGTTGCTGAGTTTCTTGGATTGCATGGTGTAATTTGCAAAAGTGTTATTAAAGGCATTGAAAGTCATCTTTTCCAAAACAGATGATAACAACAGCAAAGGAAGTAGTCTATTTTATCTAGAATTTTAGGATTATAAGAGAGGGTAAGGTGGCCACCCTGCATAAGTCACAGGCGAATTCGACCTACTCTGTTTGGATCCTGTCATCCTTTAATTCTTACTTTGTGGTTATAATGACAAAATTGAACCCCTCATCTCATTAAGAAAGGAATAAAAAAATAATAAGTGGAGAAATTAAGGGAAAAATAAAGGACAGCATTCTCGTTTTTCTCTTGCTATCATTCCCACTTCTCCAAGAGAGTGGCACTAATATCGGGCAAATATAGGTGCTATTACATGTTATGGTCCTGTCCTACAAGGGCACAGCTAAAGATCTCAGACCCGAGTTGGGTCCTGGATTTGCATTTTCTGTTCTGCCTTTAATCAGTCATTTCCTGTTTGGTGTGAGTTAACAGTTCCTTTGGTGGATTTTTTTTTTTTCCCTCCCTCTGAGTCATCTTACTTGATAATGTCAGCCATGGGCTCACTGGCACATGTTGTATTGTCAATCTGTGATTCTCACTTTGGGCCATTTCTGTTGCTTGTGTCTCTTCTACTTGCAATTTCCCTTTGGTCGCCATCCCCTATTTTAGGAGAACTCAATCCACGTGCAGAGAAATATTATAGGTTAATCTCAGCAGGATGTGTGAGAAAGAGACCTTGGAAACAGGATGAAACTTGGAGTGTCATAATTCTATTTGCAGAGACTTGATCCTTGCTTACATGGACCGATCACAGTTGCTGAAAAAAAATAACTCTGTGATATTTTCATGGATTCAGCCATATGGCACCGCCCTACCTGAACCATCATTCTGTTTTCCCTTACAGACACTGAGGAATGCAATATGGACATCCCGTCTGACTACACAGTATACAAACTCTTTACCTAATGTTGCAGATGGGTTTCATATATCCAAAGGGCTGTTTATTAATGTGGATATTTTTTCTCTCACTTATTTACATATTGCTCAGAAGCCTGCCTACAACATGGAAATGATTTGCATGCATCTCATATCTTAGGAGTAAAGCACACTCCTACACAATAGGGCACATCACTTTACAGAGAGACAAGTCATTTTGGGGTCTCCATCACCATGTTTTGTGGGGGCAGAGCCATAAAGGCACTCTCTAAACAAACCACTTTCTACAATTTACTTGGACTTTTGAACAAATATAAAGAAGTGCCTCAATGCTTGGAAATAGTGGGGAGTGGTAGGTCAGAGGGACCCGGCAGCAGAGGGGGAGGGGGTTGATAGAAGGAGTGCAGGCCTTGGAATAAGACATAGTCCAAGAACTAAAGGAATATTCCTGGATTTATTATTTACCACGTGTGCAGTCTTGGAAACTATTTAACCTGTATTTACTTGGTTCCTCATTTAAAGAACAGGAAAAATAACATATATCATGAAAAGTTATAAGGACTGGACACTGTGGATGTATGATTAAAAATGGAGATATTAGTAATAATATTGTTAAAAATTAATTAGGCATGATTACTATCTCCGTTTTCTCAGGACAAGAGTATTGATGCTTCCAAAAAGTAAACATAATTGTCTTTGCTTCTCTTTACCCTGAGAGAGTCCTTGAAATGTATATTCCCAGTCCCCGTGCAAGTGCCTGGCAAGTAGTAGATACTCAATCCATGTTTGTTTAATTAACTGTAAAATTGATTCATTCATATGAAAAACATTTAATGTGCCTAAATAGGTATTCATATTTAAGGAGGTGAAATCAAAATTTTATAGACAATCATTGGATAATTTTATGGAAGAAAAAGAAATCAAATATGAAAAGAGATGTAGATTTTTTTCACCATTTACTTGCTTCAAACTTTTGATTTAGAAGTGAAAACCTGACACTTGGAGGACAACAAAAGAATAGGAACATCATTCGGTGATCTCTTCATTTTCATACACTGCCTTCCTTTAATAATAGAGCACTAGCTTGCCTGAGAACAGAGATCTTGTCTGTTTTGTCTTTGCTAAAATCCTTCCCTGTGCCTAAAACAGTGTCTTGAACATAATGGTTGCTCAATAATTATTGAATAGATTTCTATCTCTTTGCATCTAATATCCAGAGAGAAGTTTATAATAACCCATCTTTCTTCCTCTTCAGCTATAGAATAATGAACACTATAGCCCTTTTATTCAAGATGTTTTTAAAAAATTTCCAGTATTCATTTTTATTTTGAATAAAACATTTCTTCTTTTACTGTGTATTTCTGCTTCTATCACTTGGTTAAATGTCACCCAAATCGTTTAGCCTGCATACTTAACTTTGTTTCAATCACAGTTCTTAAATTTGGTTATCTGTAGCAATCAAATTACTGTTTCTTGTTTTGTTTTGTCTGTGTAGACTCAGTCCTGGTTTTTCAGGTATTCCAGTTTGGAGCAAACCTTGGTTAGCCCAGCAAGCTCTGTATGAAAAAAAAAGTGTATATTAATTATTTTTTCAGGACTCAATTTTTTTGTTTCTATCAGATAAAACTTCCAGATGGATGGCAGATCATAGAATCACATTTCCCTGCTATCTTATGGCACATTGAAACACTTGATTTGTAAGCTGGAACACAGCGATCTGACCATGTAACTGTCAGCAACATAACCGGGTATACACCTTATGCCTGGATACTCTAATTTGCAAATTTTTTTCTGACACATTTTGAAAGGCTACAGTCTGAATCCTTCAATTCCTGTTCATTTAGATGTTAGTAAAGTTTGAAAGTATACCAACTCTAATAGAAGCGGGATGATAACCAGTAAGCAAAATCATAGATTATTCCCAAAGCCAACTGATGTCCTTTATTGGCACTAAAGTAAGGGCTGGCAGTAGTTAAAATTTTATTTTTCTTCAGTTGTTCTTCTAAGTAAGTTTTCTCATAAACATAGCTGGCCACGAAATGTAGATGTGACACACACTAGGAGGGACTCAGCAGTGGAGCAGAAAGGTAGATTCTAGGCCCCCCAACCCCTTGTTGTGGTTGAGTGGTCTTGGGTAAGCAATTTAAACTTTGGGCCACTGATTCCTATAGAAAGAAGGAAGGGTTTCAACAAGGTAGTTTTGAGATCCTTTATATCTCAAAAATTTTTATGATCTACAAACCAGATAGGTCAATCCTAAATTATTAAAAAATGATATATTTCTGTGTGAAATGAAGTAGGTCTTTCTACCACAATAAGCCCTTTAAATAATAGCAACGATGCCTTAGCCTTGCTTACATTATATGACAAAACACCATGCCATTGACAGCCTCTGACCTAGGTGATACCATTCATCAGTAATACACTTTAAAGCATTTGAGGGTTTCAAAGCATTGCTCATAATTTGTCTCATAATTTGAGGAAAAATAAACTGACAAAAGTATAATCCAAGGTCTGGATTAGTATGCTCTGGAAAATATTAAATATTAAAAACAAACCAGCAATGGCACATATAACAGTAATTTATGGATTATGATAGAGCTCAGGCTTGTGTGTGGCTTATCTCTATATTCTAACATGTTGACAACGGAGCAATAATGATGTTTAATTCAAACAATCTTTTTATGGAAGGCAGTATGTGAGAAATATTTTTGATGTATTCATCATGTTTTTGTGTTTCAGGATCATCTTGCAAAAGCAAGCTTGAATCCTTCCTAAATGCGTGGTCCTTCGATTTGAACTGATAGAATATTATGACTTCCTTTGTCTTCTGTTTTGTGATTTTGCCAGTAGTTGAAACAAGGAGAACAATAGAGTGTACATGAATAGAATTGAGCATTACGGAAGGTGTAAAGATACTGAAAGCTGACAAAAGAGGAACACTAATGAACCAAAAAAAAAATTAGTTTAATTTCTTGAGTTAGGGGTTTCTGTATCTATATCTCTGTATCTTTTGTTTTCCTTTAAAAAAGGACAAATACTTTATTCGAAGGGAATTAATTATTTCACTAATAGCTATATAGGACAATTTATTTCAGCTCAAATGGAATGTATATAATACGTACTGAAAAGACAAGATAAAAATGATACTGGTCTCTGCAGGGAAAGGAACCGTATAAAAATAATGGGACCTTAAATACATGTGTTAAAATTATTTATTGATTTATTTATACACATTGTTAATGTATAATGTGATTCTTGCTCTAATCTTATCATTAGCAACCAGCTTATCAGGTTATCATTAGCACAAAGTCAGTTGCTACATTAAAATGACCTTTCATAGCATACAACCAGTTTGTGCTAGAAATCCAGGCACTTTTGTTAATGTGGACTGTAGGTTTGTCTTAGAAAACCTCCCAAAGGCCTTTGTTCACCTTTATTCAAACACCATGTTGCCACCTGTTCTGTCGACTGGCAACTCATTCCCTTTCCCTTGAGTTGTCTATGCTGCCGATTTCTTCAAATGATGGACTTCTTTCTCCAAAACTAACACTCAAGACTCTTCTCCCTTAGTCTATTAAGTTAGATATTTTAATGTAAACTGAAGTGCGAATACATTTAGCTCTAGTGTAATTTGCATTTTTAATGCTACTTTTTAATGGAAAGGGATCTCTAATTGGGGGGTTTATCTGACTCCCAACCTTACCCCCTGTTTATTCTCCTTCTTAAACTTTGCATTCTATAAAGACCTCATTTGGTTACTTTGAATTTTCATGTTTGGTGAAAACTAGTTTATTTCTTTACCAAAAAATCAAGAAGTATTTTGTGGGGAAAACATTTTATGTCTTTTCCTCTAGTCTGTGTGGTCCATAGTTTTGTTCTTAGATTTTACTATTGTTACACTAGATCCCACAGCTAATGAGTGAGAGCATTTTAGTTATTTGTTTCTGGGCACAGTGGGTCCAAAGACTTCACCTGCCAAGAAAAGCAATGCCTTTTCACCCTCCTTTGTGTGGGATCTCTGTAGGCACTTCCCAAACAGGTGAGGGGACTCAGAATTGCAGCCCCAGTGTGTGCCTCAGCTTCTCTCTGCTCCAGCTGCACTTTTTTTTTCTAGTCTTCTTCCAGGTCTTTGGTATAAAAATGATGGCCCTGTCCTCATTTAATGTGTTTCACACTATCTCAGAGGCCACATAGATTAGTTTCTAGTTGCGTCCACTTCTAGCCTTTGGCAGTAGAATTTTTGTCTATCCAGCAAGAAAATACCTTCCCTTTCGGTCTGTAGATCGTTAGTGGCGGTGGTCCCGTGGCAATGAGAGTAAGGTGCCAAGTGACACTGAGTTTCAGCTTTCATGCACGAATGCTCTGTTCCTGAAACTCCATCCTCTGAATGAGGTGTTTGACTTTGCGTGGCAAAGCCAGTTTTGAGCCTCACTTAGGCTTTTCCTCTTAGGAGACCTCTGTTTCTCAGTGTTACCTGCCTTCTCTCTTCAATCGCTTTTAGTCTATAAGACATATTAGTATATGTTTGGACTCCTATTGAAGACCAGGTTCAAGTTCTTCCCCATGATGTTCATGCATGGCAAACAAATCAGAGGATGTGGCTGTTGACCTCTGCTTAAGTTTCTGTAAGCAGATAACGAGACGTTGTCTTACTAGTGTCAGCTGTGGCCCAAATAAATCATGTTACACCACATTTCTTCATTTGGTCAGAATAATTTATTTATTCAGAGTATAGGAGGGAGAAAAGATCTCTCTCTTCACCGCTAGTCTAAATATTGTATTAGCCAAGCTGCCTGCTTTGTTATTGGCTTGGGGAGGGTGAATGGCAGGGCATATGGTAGTTATCATGACTCTATGAATTTCATTACAGATTATTAGTTGCCCATTCAAGACAAATATAAGAATATGCTGAGTGGACCCCTCCTCCAAAGCTAGGGTCAGATGAGAAAAAAAATGGGGAGACACGTGGTAAAAATTAAGTGAGCATGAGTTTGGAAATAGAGAAAGAGGGATGCACAGCTTCTGCAGGCCGAGTAGAATTGTGTGGCACTCTGAGGGTGGAAGACACAACTTAGAAATTCAGAAAGCTTCTCTGTGACGTTGGGAATGGAGGCATGAAGATGACGGTGTATTGACAAAGCGGGGTCCGGTTGTGTCAGGGCTAAGGGAAACAAAGTTGGACCTGCATAGAAATAGAAGTCTCCAGAACAGTAAGGGCAAATAGAAGAAAAGTGCTTTAAAGGTGAAATTAATTATTCTCCAAATCTACCTTATTTTCAATTATTTCCTTATTTTAGAATATTTTATAATCCTGAGTTTTCTGCACACTGTTGGAGAAAATAGGTTTTATCAACTTGTCACATTTGGTCACTGGCTAAAAGGGGATGCCATGAGAGGAAGGGAATATAGGATAAGTGATTTTATTTATTTATTTTGAGACAGAGAGAGAAAGAGAGCAGGCACATGAGCAGGGGATAGATACAGAGAGAATCCCAAACAGGCTCCACCCTGTCAGCACAGAGCCTAATGCAGGGCTTGAACTCATGAACCCTGAGATCATGACCTGAGCCAAAATCAAGAGTCAGACTCTCAACTGACTGAGCCATCCAGGCATGCTGGAAGTATTTATCTTAAATAATCCTCGGTGAATTTAGGAATTTTCTATTTTACCCTATAATTACATGTTGGTAAATATGGTTAGAAGGTTAATAGTGACTGCCCCCAACTAAAAATAGGAGATTTCAAGATTTTAATTTACTTAGCCAGAGGTTGGCAAATCATAGGATGTATTTCTTTAAAAATAGTTTCTTCTCTTTGGGCTCCAAATGTAGTGAGGTTAGCATATATATGTGTTGCCAGAGAACAGTGTCATTAGAAAAATGCAAAATTCTTAGGTCAGAATCAGTAGAAATTTCAACCAATGATGTTTCATGAAAGTTCTTAATCAGTGAACTGTTTTTATGCAACTGGTTCTGGAGATTTTGTTTAAAAAATTTTTCTTTAAGTTTATTTTGAGAGAGACAGAGAGAGCACAAGTAGAGAGAGAGGGAGATAGAGAATCCCAAACAGGCTCCATACTGCTGGTGAAGAGCCTGATGTGGGGCCCAAACTCAAGAAACGACAAGATCATGACCTGATCCGAAATCCGCTCAGATGCTTAACCTCCTGAGCCACCCAGACACCCCAAGGTTTTGGAGATTTTGAAGACACAGTCTTGAGTGTTTGTGAATGCCAACTGGTGTGTGTCTCTAACTGTTGTCTCTATATGATTTCATTGGTGTTTCAAACTGAGGGTCATAATGGTGGGAAATCCACTAAAATTATGTGATAAAATTGGTGCAGGAGAGGGGTGCCTGGGTGGCTCAGTTGTTTAAACGTCTGACCTGATTTCAGCTCATGTCATGAACTCACAGTTCTTGAGATCAAGTCCTGTGTCGGGCTCCATGCTGTCAGCACAAAGCCTGCTTGAGACTCTCTCTCTCTCTCTCTCTCTCTCTCTCTCTCTCTCTCTTTCTCTCTCTGCCTCTCTGCAGGTCGTACTCTCTCTTTCTCAAAATAAATAAACTTAAAAAAAAAACAGTGCAGGAGATTTTATTCCCCTGTAAGATTGCATCTTAGTGTTTCCTTAATATGAAAGCCCCACATCACACCGATGGGGAAATCAAAGCTCTAGTCTGGTTATCTCCCATCTCAGAGTGGACATAAACTATTAATACTGTGATTGTGCTAGTTGTGCTTGTAAATTGTATGGATTCAACTAGAATTTTAAAATCACTTCCAATTCCAATTGGTTCTTAACCTGATTCCTTATCTGCCAATTGATGAGGAAGAGTTTAGATCTTTACAATATTGATTCTTCCCATCCTATTCATTTATTTATTTTATTTTATGTCATTTAATGGTTGTATAGTACTTATTTAGCGTTAACTTTTTTACTTGGTATTTTAGAGTTTGTTGTTGCTCTGGTGGGAAAGCTAATATCATCCCATGTCGCCAAGCTCTCTCATAATTTCTGTGAGATTTTTCTGTTGACAGTCATAGTTTCTAGGTAGATATAGTAATATACCTCAGGTACTTGACATCTAGAGTAGATAATTTTTTAGCACGCTGTACTCTATATGACAAAATTATTTCCAGTAATAATCATGAAAGTAAGTAAGTAATAATAATGGCCAGAAAAGAAATGTAGACAGATTGGAAATTTTCTTAATTGAAGTTCATACATTTTTACATGCCAGTTAATATTAAAAATAATACAAATATTACAATACTTAAAAGGAAAAGATCGGTTGGTTAATAATGTTTAATTACATTAATGTATTTTTTGAAAAGGAGAATTAATATCTATATACAGTCTGTCTCAGTAATAATAACCTTAAAATTACTATTTTCAAGCCTTAATTTCTATACAGTTGTCGATTAAATTTTGGAAAAATTAATCTTGGTATATATGTTTAATGGTATAGCTAGGTTTTTTAATCCATTTTTGCTTATAGTAAATAGACTATGTTTTGATTAGTTTTAGTTTTAAAGTTTTTTCCCACATGAAGCAGGATATATACGAGTAGGAAAAGTCTTAAACATAAGAATAACATTTTCGGGGCGCCTGGGTGGCGCAGTCGGTTGAGCGTCCGACTTCAGCCAGGTCACGATCTCGCGGTCCGTGAGTTCGAGCCCCGCGTCGGGCTCTGGGCTGATGGCTCGGAGCCTGGAGCCTGGAGCCTGTTTCCGATTCTGTGTCTCCCTCTCTCACTGCCCCTCCCCCGTTCATGCTCTGTCTCTCTCTGTCCCAAAAATAAATAAAAAACGTTGAAAAAAAAAAAAAAGAATAACATTTTCAGTGATTTATAAAGATCCTATTTCTTAATACATTCCAGAAATTGAATACTGTCCATGTCTGTGTTTCTTAGGGATTAATTCTATCAGCTTTCAAATGTCTGTATGTATAAAAAAAGTTCCACAAAATAACTTCATCAGAAAAGTCATCATAAATTTCTATTACATTTGGTTGAAACATCAAAAACTTTTCTTCTGCAAAAATCAAAGGAATTAGATGAATAAAATAGCAACCATTATCATTATTTGATCCGTTGCTGTAGAACAAGTGTCAAGTTCTTAGGGAACATGATCAAGGCATTCAAGCCCGGTATCTTTTGTCTTTCTCCTGGCCTTCATATAATGACAGAATTAAAGTAAGTCCAGTTCACTTTCTTTATCTTTATAATCACTTTGATATTATTATTTTTTGTTTAAAATCTGTTCTTTAAATGCAGGGATATTTAGCAGAATAGAGGTTCTCGACACAAACAATGCCTGGAGCAACTTTGACTAATTCTGAACTGTTATGAACTTTCTGTCAATAACAATCAATGTAATGAGCCCTCTGACAGGGGCTGACTGTATAACTAAGAATGCTCCATATCAGCTTCCAGATATTAGTTATTAAAAGGTAAATAATAAGATGTACTAATTTGAAACATATGTATGACATATTTAAAAAAAAAAAACAGCCACCAAAGCAGTAGTTTTAAAACTTAGACCAAAAACATATTTTTTTTTCAGAGAGAAATATGTTGTTATTGATGATATTTAGAGTTGCTGGCACATAGCAATAATAAAAGCAGTCTGAGTTTTAGTTGGTTTTGCTACTGTTTTACAATTCTTTACAGACAACACATACCTTTATGTATCTGAAGCGAACAACTCCTTGCAATACATTGGAGCTGTGATCATGAGTGTTCTTGACTAGATCTTGACTGAAATGAAAGTGTCTCTAACTTTTCCATTACATTTAAGTCCATAGGCACTTTGTAAATAACCCATTCCCAAGCAAAAGAACATTCCTTCCATTTCTAATTTACTATTTTTTTCATCAAAAATGTTCTTATGAAATGTTTTTCTGTGTCTATTGTGATAATTATATGGTTTTTATTCTTCAGTACGTAAATACCACATTAACAGTTTTCCAGATGTTGAAGCATCCTTGATGTTTGGTGATAAAACCTCCCTCATAATGTAGTATTCTTTTATATACTGCTTTTAACAATTTGCTAGTATTTTGTTTATAAAAATTTATCAGCAGTATAGATCTAGAGATTCTCTTTTTGAGTATCAATCATTTTTAGTTTTGTTACCAGGATCACACCTCAGTGAATCAGTTTGGAAAGTTTCCATGTTTTGGGTACCCTGGAAAAATTTGTGTAACATAGTAATAGTCTGTTCCTTGCAGATTCTGTCCTTTTTTTTTAAGGAGAAGTATTATATTTTGTTATCTCCTATAATTCCCAAATTAAGTTTATAATACTGTGATACTGAGTCTATCTCAATTTGAAATACAGATGTGTTATTCTCTTTAGTAACTATCTCTCTCTCTCTCTCTCTCTCTCTCTCTCTCTCTCTTTCTCAGAAACATTATGTAAGTTATTTTAGAGTTACCAGTGCTTTCCTCGAATAGCACTATCTCATTGGTGCGAGGAATAGCTCCTTTCTGGGTCGACGGACTGTGTTGACGTTAGTTTCCCTCTTGCTGGTCATTTTGCTCAAATGCCTGCCAATTCTTGGTTATCTCTTTTCTTGTGTAAATGAGGTTCTAGGTTCAACAGTATTGGTATCTGAAACAGAGTTTCAAGATATCTGAAGACAACAAAAAGTTGCTGATGGAATTCAAAAGTCTTTCTCATCACTTCACACTTTTCCCTCTCCAGCCATGAGAACCAACAGGCCCTAGGAGAATTGTAGCGAAGATTAGACTGAATAAAAAATGATCCCTTCTTCCTGGTCCAAAAATCTTTATTTTGAAGGATAGACTAAGTAGTAAGGAAGTATTCTTAATGTCTGTGAATGATGCTGAAAATTTTTATAATTACTAAAATCCAGTTACATTTCCTTTACTTCTTGTTCAATGATTCAGAGATAACAGGGTTCTATTTGTCTCTAAATAAATGGTTGGAAGAATTTTCCATTTAGGTTGACATATTCAAATGTAGGTTCCTGCCCATGAAAAAGGAGCGAATCAGTTTCCAAACTCTTTACCACAAATCCTGGCTTAATATCTTCTTTATGGAATATATAGGAGAAGAATAGATTAAATCAAATAATATTTTTAATTAAAAAATAATTAGAGCAGGATTCCCGTCAAACTCCCAGGAAGGAATCCTCATCATATGGAGACACATTAGTCAGTTCACGGAGTCCCAGTCAGTGCATTGAGAAAGCAGAGTGGTTTTCTAGGCTATGTGGAATCCACTTTGTTCTCTTTTCTTGCTCTGATGCCAGCACCATGAGAGGCTTCTGATGGGATGGGGAATTCAGCTGAAGTTGCTGTAAAGCCATTGTTTAACTTCAGAAGGCTGTGAATCGGACTCTTGCCAGAGTATCCACAAAGCCTCCTCCCACATTTCCCTATTAGTTAGTCCTTAACATTTTTTGTGGATGACGAGGTATCAATGCTGAGGACTCTGGCATTGCTGCCCTCTGCTCTTGTCATCCCACAAATATTTTAGTCAAGCAGCTAGTTCAGGTTTTTGTTCTAAGACTTGGGGATGGGACAGTGATGGGTAGTCTGGCACATTCCTCTCAAATACTGGCTAAGACCCTTGGATCTTTGAGTCTTTTCCCCCCCCACTTCCGTGTCTCCTTCAGATGAGTTCTTTTCCAGAAAGTTGCTAGGTATTTTAAGCAAATAAAGCCTTGATGAGGCAGGTTGATCATGGGTGTTCTCAGACACAAAACCTTTTCTCATTCGTAGAGTTCAGTCAGTTTAGTTTACCAGATGAAATGACAAATAATGAACACATGATAGTAAATAAATAGTGTTCTGTTTTAAAAATCTGGGGCTTGGATAATAGACACATAGATGTTCATTTTGCTATTATCTTTTATAATTTACATAAATCATATATATACATATATATATGAAATTTTTCAAAAATAAAAATGAAAGGCTAGATGAAAAAAATAGTACATAATTCTAGGATCTCTGCCTATCCAGAGAATTAATTTTTGAAATTATGTGTGTGAGGACTAAAACTACACACATAAATTTATATAAAGATGGCTAGTTTACATGGTATAACATGATAATTCTGTTAAATTCTACCTATTTTTTAGATTTCCAACTCTGTTTTGTGTCTGAGTTTGGAATGGTTCTACCTTGAAAACTCCCTCTCACATGGGCTTTGCTTTGAAGAAGGAATTGAGGGTGAAGTTGCCCCTTTCAGCTTAACTAATGCATTAACATATATTAAAGTAACAGGTTCTTTAGCTGCCATCTTGCACACTGCAGAAACTCTGAACCTAGAATGAGATGGGAGAAGTGGAACAACTATTATGCTTCAGTGGGGGGCATAGCCATAGCAATCCAGATCCTGGTTGACTGGGGTGGAGGCCAGAATAAGAGGGATTGCCCTGTAATTGCCCTGTTCACTCTCTTTTTCTTTCTGTCTAGATTGTCACTATTGTTTCCAGATTATTATCCTTGACTGAAGTCTTCACTCCTCTCCCATTCATCCTCCATGTTATCTTTCTAAAACACAAACTTGAGCAGTTTTTCTCTTCTTAAAAACCTTCAATGGCTCCCTAGTATCACAAAATAAATTATAAATTCCCTGAACTGACATTCAAGGCCATTCCCTTTCCCTCATTCTACCTTTTTGCAGTATGTATTGGTTTTGGGAGCTCACACCCTGGCCTGACTTCAAATCTTGACTTTACTGTTGCATGGCTTTAGGTGAGATACTTTGTCTCGATTTCCTCTTCTAAAATAATAATAATAATCCTGTATGAGATTGTTTTGATGGGTAATCGAATTTAATACATGTTAAGTACTTAAAAGTGATACATGCTAAGTACTCAATAGCTGTTAGCAATTATTACAAATATCATGTTACACTCATCTCCTCCATGAAATGTGTGCTAAACTACATTAAAGTATTTACAGTTCCCAGAACGTGCTAGGTGTTAGTCTCCATTCTCCAAGTGCCACAAGTTTGCTTATTCTATCCTAGAAGTTGCAAATATAAGTACTTTCAGGAATCTGGCAAAGTGGGGAAGGGGATTTTGTGAATTGGAGAACTTACGCCTTTTCCTCACAAAGGCATACAAATTAAGGTACATATTTTAAATCTGTGCTGACCAAAGAATTCATATCTGTGGTTTCTTCTCTACTTTTATGGAAAATTACAACCCGTCACTCATGGCCAACAGCAAACACTATTTCTTCCATTGACTTCTTTGACTTCTTCCCTCTTTTGTACTCATAGAGTGCTGACATATTCATACTCCCACCTTAATGCTTATAATATTATAATTCAGTTGCCTACATAATTGTCCGCCCCCTTTCATGTTTTTAGTTCTCAAAGAGCAACCAAATTTCTTGTGTATTCTTGCTTTTTCAATATCCAGCCAGTGTTTATTACCCGTTTTTGAATGAATGGTGATAGTACCTGGGATGCATGCAAATATGGAAAACCAATATGATTAGAGACGAAAAGGGTAAGAACCTTGACTGGTGGAGCAGTGAAGGCCAAGATAAACTGCTCCCCACGTTTGTGTTCCCTTTCACTAGAATCTCACTTATGGATTGGTTCCCTACATTGTCTTTGGGGAAATATTGTTAAGGACACCACTGTGAAGCCTCTGCCAATTCAACAAGGCAAGCAGTTAGATGGTTTTCTTTCTATGGTTGTTTATTTTTATTTTGAGAGAGAGACACACAGAGAGAGTATGAGCAGGGGAGAGGAAGAGAGAGAGGAAGAGAGAGAACCCCAGGCAGGCTCTGCGCACTGTCAGCACAGAGCCTGATGCAGGGCTCCATCTAACGAACTGTGAGATCGTGACCTGAGCCAAAATCAAGAGTGAGACGCTCAACTGAATGAGCCACCCAGGTGCCCCTGGAAGGTTTTTTTTTTGATAAAGTAATGGACTTATTTCCTATAGGAGGTTGGTTTGTTTTTATATAAAAATTACCAAGAATCATCAAAGACATTGATAGAAAATACTCAATAAAAGATTATTTTTCAGATTTGGTAAAGATGATTTTCTTTGTTTCTTCAAGATAGTTTTTGTCAAACAAAATGGCTGAAATGCCAATAATTTACCCAATTGAAATGTTTCCATTTGTATATACAACAAGCTGAAGTTAAACAAACAGCTCCCTCCTACCCAAAAACACACAAGAAAACAAAACGAAACTGACAAACTAAAGCCAAAGCCATCAATAGGAAGGGAGACGACAAGTGTCTTAAATTTGTGGCAATGTTGGCTGGACTGTTTTGGCCCCACTGCTACTTCAGGAACATTCAGAAGCAGTTCTCACCTACTCACAGCCCAGTCCTTGTGACTCATACACCCTTCTTTTCTGGGTGTATTGCAGTGTGGGCTGCAATAGCAAAATATTGTAGACTGGGTGGCTTAAACAACAGAAATTTATTTTCTCCCAGTTTTGGATGTTGGAAAGTCCACAGTCAGGGTCTAGCAGGTTTCCCTTTCTGTGGAGATCACCCTTCCTGGTTTGCAGATGGCTGCCATTTCCTGAGTGCTCACAGGACCTCATTTTTGTGGGCTCACCAAAAAGATGGAGAGAGATAGCTCTTTCCTTTCTTAAGGCCACCAAATTCTATCAGATTAAGGCCCCACTCATGACCTTGAGTAATTTTTAATACCTCCTGAAGGCCCTATCTCCCAAGAGAGTCACACTGGGGGTTAGGGTTTCAAAATATAGATTTGGCTGTGAGGCTTGCAATTAAGTCCATAGAACTGGGGTAATGTCCTCTTAACTTGCTTTGTTTGAGTGCCAATTCACAAAGTCATTCTCTTTCTTTCCTGTAAAAACACTTTTTTTTTAATTAATTATATCATAAGTACGGACTTTCTATCTTTTGAACTTCTCTAAATATTTGTTTTTTATTTTTAGTTTTTAAAAATTTATTTGAGAGAGGGAGAGAGAGGGCAAGTGGGCGAGAGGGGCAGAGGGAGAGAGAGAGAGAATCTCAAGCCCGCCCAATACTCAGCGCGGAGCCTGACAAGGGGCTCAGATCCCACGACCCTGGGATCATGACCTGAGTGGAAATCAAGAGTCAGACACTCAACTGATTGAACCTCGCAGGCACCCCAACATGTTATTTCTAACTTTAATGAATTTTGTAAGTTTCGATTAGTACTGGGGGCGGGTCTCAGCAAATAAAACGTCTTTTGAAACCTTAAAAAAAGCGTTAATAAAGGAAAAGGAGTTAACATTGTAAATACCTTCCTTCTCAAACGTTTTTAAACAATGTATTTACCCATATTGATAGCTCCATGCAAAACAAAATCCCACGGTTTATTTGCGATCATGTTCAACTTCAAAAACAGTACTGACAACTTTGTTCTGATTCATCTTAGCCCCAAATTCTTGAGAACCCCAAATCTGGTGGTATAAATATAGTTCTGACTAAATAATTCAATTGACATCCATAATGCGATAGATAAACCAAAGGAGAGGAAAGGAGGTATTTTTAAACACATCTTTTTGGTGTTTACATTAGGCTTGATTTTTTTTTTTTCATCTCCCTGAGATACCCAGTCCTTCCTAGAAACTTTACTGTCATGATAGTACCTGCAGAGTGATAGCACTACCAGACCTGGCTGTTTGTTTCCGAGTAAGAACAGCTGTGCGACAGACTGTCTGAACAGTTCCCGTTTCAGGACGCAGCGCGGATCTCTGACACGAGGCAGTTCTGCACCAGCTGGCTCTGTGCTCGGTGCTTTGCTATTCCTGGATGATTTACCTGTTCTCAGCCCTGTCACCTTACTGTTTCTGCCATCTAATTAAAAACCCATGTTACTGGATTCACTCTGCTACAAATTAGCAATGCTATCTGTGTTCTTTCTGAGCCTAAACTGGCCATTTTTACTTTATGATACATGATTTATTTTTAAATTTATACAAGATGCTTGATTATTTATTTGTGGTATATTTTAGCTCTCTTGTGGAGTCTCGATCAGAGTAATCCTCTTCTAATGTATTCATATAGAGTGAAGATCTAAATTTCCTAATCAAAATCATGTCAGCAAAAGTAGAGCTGCTCTTAGGATAACATTTTAGTCTAGAAAATGATTTTCCTTTAAAAGGGATTCAATGGACATGATGACATAAAAAGAAGCGGCAAAATTACACACAATCAGTTCACATAATCAAAACAGCAATGTTTTATATTCAGCAAGGATTTCTTTTTTACTATAATAAATGGAACAAAATAGTCCTTTTGGAATTCTGCAACTGTGTTATGGCTACAAATGCAATACTACTAGCATTCTACAGAATTAGAGACCAGCATTTTCAAAGCTGTAGAAGAAATGATCCCATTGAGACATAGTCCCTAAATATACATTTGGGTGACATTTTATCACTAACGATGATGTTCTACCTTCGCTTTAACTTCATTAGGAACTCACGATTACATCAAGATTAGTCTATTTTTAAAAGGCCTAATTCATGCAAGTAGTCAATTCAAATGGTTGGATTTTAATCATAACTGCCTAGAAAGGAAATTTCATCCTAATATATACATTGGAGGTGTATAAGATCTATGGAGGCTTTCGAGATCCATCAGAAAAATCTGGTCCTGTCTTGTGGGATGCTCCAATGGCCTCTGGGCATGCTTCTGTCATAGTATTCTAGAAGAGTGTGTTGTAAGCCATGTCCGCTTGCTTAGAAAGATTGGGGTTCTGTGAAGCAGGTATCATGTATTGTACGTCCTTGTAATTCTAGAATCTAGCCTGGGCCTGATGTATGCTAGGTGCTCCAAAAATGATTGTTGAATCACTTTATGGAAACCAAAGGAATATGGTATAGCGTCTGCAGGGACTAAGGTACTAAATTAATTGCCTTCACAAGATGTAAAATTATAGTCACACCTCTATAAAAGAGCGGCTGAATAAATTTCATGAATAGATGTGCATAATCTAAATCAAAGCTCTGCTTTTTAAAAAAAATTTAAGGCTTATTTTTGAGAGAGAATGAGACAGAGCATGAGCAGGGGAGGCGCAGAGAGGCATGGAGACACAGAATCCAAAGCAAGCTCCAGGCTCCAAGCTTGTCAGCACAGAGCCCCACACGGGACTTGAACTCACAAACTGCGAGATCATGACCTCACCTGAAGTCGGATGCTTAACCGACTAAGCCACCCAGGCACCCCTGTCCTCATTCTTTAAAAAAAAATTAATGTTTATTTATTTTTGAGGGAGAGAGAGAGTGTGAGCAGGGGAGGGACGAAGAGAGAGGGAGACACAGAATCCAAAGCAGGCTCCAGGCTCCAAGCTGTCAGCACAGGGCCCGACGTGGGGTTGGAACTCACGAACCATGAGATCATGACCTGAGCTGAAGTCAGATGCTCACCAGACTGAGCCATTCAAGTGCTCCAAAGCTCTGCTTCTATTTTACTAAAGATTCTTCAATTCATAATCACACACACACACACACACACACACACACAACTGCTTCCCATTCAATAATTAAATTTTCCTTTGGTCTTTTTTAGACTTTTGACTTTAAGCATTTTATCTATATAGTGCATTTCTTTACTTTTTACTGTGAACTATAACAAAATTTGTGTGAAGTTTGGAACTATCAGTTTACATACTTCAGTGGGTATTTTTGGGAAGTAGAGACAGAGTGACAGAGTTGCTGGAAAATTTAAAAAGTCTGAAGCTGTCCCTCAGTAGCTAGTCTGCCTTTAATGTATTGGAAGTCACACCTCAATTCGGGACAGATACATACTGCCACAGTTACAGGAGCTTTTGCTATGAGCCTGGAAGTTACCAAGAAATTTTAAGGGACAGAGGAAAATTTTAAGGGATAAGAAGAAAGAGGACTTAATTCCCTAGGGAGTCTGAGTAGCCTTCCTTTTCCCCAAAGCTATTTCTTCCTGCTTCCCACTATAAGGGTATCAAGAAAAGAACGTTCCTTTTGCGTTATAGCAAACTGTAAAGATTCATAAAGATTCTCAAATGAGAACAGAGCAACCTGTTAATGGGAAGTTGTGACGAGTTACTTTGTGACTTAGAACCAGCATTCATGACTGGCTGAAGTTAAACTGGTCAGCTTACAGCAACAGGAAAGACAAAAGCATAAGTGAGCAATAAAGCCATTGATGGAAGCATGACCCGGAAGAAAATTGCTTTTGTAAGCACGAGGAAACAGCTAGTACGTAGCCAAAGAAAAAGTATAACATTCAGTGTCTTCATTGACAGCAGCAGGAAATGGGTACAAGGGGAAACCATAGAGTCAGGAAAGGCACTAGGAGAAGAAGATAAAGAAGAGTAGTATTGGTAATAAAGTTCTCATAGTGTAGTAAAAATAAATAGCTGTGGATATAAGGGAATCTGAGTTCCATTGATTGCTTCTAGGAAATGTCAGTGCAGAGCCCAAGAACTGGCAATCCGATGAGGGAGTAAAAAAATAAAGGAGGCCAAAGACTATGATTTTGCATACCATTTTCTTACAAAAGTGCATAATTATTTGTATAGACCACACATGCCTTTTCGGGTTTATAATAGGAACTTGTGTTTTGCATTTAGGTACTTTTTTTCTAAAATTTTTCTGAGCTTGAAAAATGTCTCATTTATAGTTTTTCTTATCCTTATTTTAATTTAAAAATGTATTTCATTATGTTATATATCTATTTGGTTAAATAATCCTCAATTATTTGTAGATTAAGGCAGATCATTTGAAAATTAAAAATATATATGTCTAAATTAATATACACATAACAATTACTTTAAACACAAATGTAATTAATTATGCAATGTATTTTACATATAAATTTATAATTAGGTGTATAGTGTCTACATTCATTATGTACACATATTTACTTAAGTGTTAATTTAGGCCTTCTGTAACTAATTATGAGAAGTTATAAAATGTATTTTTTTACTCAAAGTGTCATTTCATTCCTCTGAGCTGATCAGTGTCTTTCTTCTTTAGTTCCTAAAAAACCTCTTCAAACGTTATAAACCATACACAGCTGAACTTGATGCGGGGGCAACCAGCATTAGGCATCATCTTGAAACATTCTATTACATCTTATGCTGTGCATCATGAAAAAAGCAGCACAGTACCTTGTAAGCCTCACCGGGCTTTGAATGCACTACAGACCACATATTTGAATGCCTCTGACCTACAAAGATGACATAAAAGGCTGCTGTTTTGACAAGGGGATTGCATCAAGTCTAACTTGCAGTAAAGTAGCTTTGCTCCCTGGCCGATATCATCCGGCAAACTCCCTGGTATCAGATGCATCGATGGTGGGAAGAATGGCATGTAGATTTTATGGCAAGCTCCAATAGGCAAATCACAACACAGACGGCACCCTCTCTCCTCTCTCCCTTTCCTTCTCCCTTCCTTCTTTATGATGTACTTTCCATCCTGTTGAATAATTTGACACATTTGTTTCTTTCTAAGCTATTAAAAGCTTTCCTATCTATGCAGCATTTACTGCCTTGATGTTTGTGATTATGGTTCTCAGTTGCAATAAGAAATTCTATGGAAATCATAACCAATCCTGGTTTCAACTGATCAGCTTACAAAGGGAGAAAACCTTTCAAGATGCTCTCAAACGTGTGAGGCACACCTCAGTGAATGTAGTGTTAGAAACCTGCTGGCACTAAAAAAGAATTGCTTAAAAATTAGTAAATAAATACAGGTTTGCTGAGGTTGAGCATAATTTTAGCCAAACTGCAAATAATAATGGTTTAGTTGGAAGCATGCCTGACTTTTGGTCCACTCTCTCTTTTTATCATTTAGGTACTCAAAAGGCAAAATAACACCATCTGACACCTTGAATTACTGAGTAAACTTTTGTACCACTGAAAACTCACATCAGGTGCTTGGACAGAATTGGAGGGGGAGGACAGCCCTTGTCATCTGGTAAGTTATACAAGTATGTAAGCTGCTCACAGTGAAGATATAATAGCTTTCAGGAGTAGAGAATGGGTAGAAAGTACAAAAATTAAAAAAAGCAACAACAACCAAACTGTACTGGTTTTTTCTCCACAAATGGTATAATAAGATCAACCCAATAATTTTTAATTTAATAAACTTGGAAACATTGTTAATATTTGGAGTCTGTTTTGTTCCATCTTATTTGCTATAATATTTGCAGAAATAACTGCAACTAATAAGGAAAAACAATTAAAACTGTTCTTTCAGGAATGGAACCACTCATAGATATGGTCTTTCCATTTTCTTATTTTTCACAGAAGACTTCAAAGGATAGATTATGTAAGTCAAAGAAAGGGACATCTTTCTTTGACTAAGCATCTAGCCCTTAAGTCCTTTTACTTCACAGAAGAGAGAATGCCGTCTAGAAAAGTGACATGTTCATGGAACCAGAAACAAAAACCCATGTCTCCTGACTCCCTATATCTATGTCTTATTTCATTACACACATGAAGCAAGATGGGAAACATTCAGCTTTCAGTACTGGGGACAACTTTCTCAACTGTTGTGTAAGCACACTTCGATGGGCATGTTTACCAAGCATAGGCAATAGGTACATCACGTACCAGATGTACGTGATAATTATTACTTGAGGGTAAGATGATGAGTGATGGTTTGTGATTAGATTTTACACATAGTAAACAGACATCTTGGATATTATTATCTTTTTTCTTATTATTTATTTATTTTGAGAGAGATAAAGATAGTGAGAGTGAGGGAGGGGCAGAGAGAGGGAGACAGAGAATCCCAAGCAGGATCTACACTGTCAGCACAGAGACTGACATGGGGCTTGAAACCGCGAGATCATGACCTGAGCCAAACCAAGAGTCAGACACGTAACTGACTGAGTCACGCAGGTGCCCCTTGGATACTCTTATCTTTAAAGCAAATATGAAATTAATACATTAAAGAATGAGTATCTTAACAAATACACAAAATAGCAGGGAAGAGGAAAGAAGGATTTTAGAACAATGAATTTAGAAGATATGATTAAATTTTGATGTTCAGATGTCCCTTCACCTACAAATAACTTGATAAAAATGACCTAAAAAGTTTTTTTTTTCTCATGCTATCTCCTCCGCTCCCAACTATGTCATTTAACTAGCAGAAATGCAGCCTATTTGTACTTTTTCCCTTCTGCATCAGTTTCGATTCCTTTTTATGTGCTTGCTTTTATCTAGGTGTCAGATTCTCTCTAAATGATAGATTGTAATCTCAGCTATAGAAAAATGAAACTTACAAAATGGATGGATTTGATTTTAAGAGATGTGGTCTAGTCAGGTGGCAGCTACAGAAAGAAGAGCCTCTAGTGAGTTGCGGCATTATGTGTATTTTACATTAACTCTTGGTCTCATGAATATAAAAATATTTTGTAGGAAATTTCTTTGTTGTGTTTTATAAAATTATTTTTAAAAATTCTTCCTCCTTAGGTCTCTCAGGATAATCCCAAACCTCTGGCAGTTTTTAAGTCAGAATATGAATTGCATCATGAAAAACAGTTTCTTTCACTTCGAGAACATGTTAATCAGTCATGTACTCAATCTTTTTATATATTGAGAATTTACTAATGCTATATATTGGAAGCACTTAGAAATGTGAATGAAGAATGAATAAAACTTTTGTGGAATCATCTAATGGAGGAAGCAGGGAAGTAGAGACAATTATAGCATGGGGTGATGGACTTTATCATAAGGGTATAGAAACCATGCTAGATGGAATAAAGCTAAGTCAGGAACTGTGTGGAAAGCATGCTTAGGTCTTATTTTTAAAAATGTATCTGTGCATTGTGTTGAAGGTCTATGCAGATCCTGTGATCCTTATTCAGTGGATCAGACAAACATCACACGCCTTCAAGTTCTTACTGACTGTGTACAATGGATCTTAAAAACAACTGAATCTAGAAAGAAAATGCAAGGTAAACCAAATTATTTAAATGATTTCCTTACCCCAGTGATGTTTAAAGAACTGTATTTAGAGGAATCTAGTTTCCCATGACCTCCCAGTGTGGTTTCATTTTTTAAATTTTGCAATGGAGTTTCCAAATGTCATACTCAAATTTTAAGTATGAACATTACAGAGAAACATATTCCTAATCAAAAGAATATTCTTAGTTATAGCAACAATTTAGTTTCTCCCTTTTTTGTTTTCTTTCTTCCCTCCCTCCCTCTCTCTCTTACTCTCTCCCTCTTCCTTCCTGTCTTCCTTCCTTCCTTCCTCTCTCTTTCCCTCCCTTCCTTCTTTCTTTCTTTCTTTCTTTCTTTCTTTCTCCTTCCCTCCTTTCTTTCTTTCTCTTTCTTTCTTTCTTTCTTTCTTTCTTTCTTTCTTTCTCTTCTCATTTCCCCTTCCCCTTCCCATTCTTTCATAGATCATTTTTGGTAAAAAGTAATTAATTGGTGATTTTCCCAGGAAGAGTAATCACAGGAGACAGGCACATGGGAGGAGGGAGGAATGGTGAAGTAATTCTACCCTTCTGAATCAGGTTTGCCATAATTTCTGTGGTGGTCGTGTTCCTTTATAGCTTTCACTTTCTCTGTGCTTCAGAAACACTGTTTCTTCCCCTCAACCCTACAGGCCCAAGGTATGCTCATGGCTTCTAATTGTTGTAAACTATCTGGGAGCTTCAGATCTAATGTTGGTTCCATAAATTTTGTCCACACCTATGTAAAATGTCTCTTCATTAAGTTCTCAAAAGTTCAGTTGAGTATACCCTCTACTTTGTTTTGGAACCCCACTTATATACAACATAATTTAAAATCCTGAATTTTCCCTGGAAGTATCCTAGAGTTAAAGCCTCAGTGAGCTCATAGTTTGAGCCTCTAGACAGAGCTGGGAAACACTGGAAGTACATTACAATGAGGCCAACCAACTTCACAAGCTGTCATCACTGGGCCCAGTCGTCCTATGTTTTAGGGTATATTACTTATAAGACCCCAACTTTAGGACAACGTTGTATAGCAAGTACGATGTCTTTATTTGTAAATGCCAGAAAATCTTACTAAAACAAGCAATAATATTAAAGAAGATATATTACTTCATATGACATAAAAACCAGAAGTAGGAAAGGCTTTAGTCATGATTCCATCTGAAGAAAATTTATTTATGTATCTTTCTGCTTCTCTCCTCACACTGACTTTGTTCTCTTCTTTCTTTCTTTCTTTCTTTCTTTCTTTCTTTCTTTCTTTCTTTCTTTCTTTCTTTCTTTTTCTTTCTTTCTTTCCTCTTCTTCTTTCTTTCTTTTTTTTTTTGGCTAACTTCATTCTTATAGTGGCTTCCTTCATGGTTCCAAGATGGTTACCAAGTGCGATCAGAAATACAAGGTTCCTGGTTTACACTGGACCCTCACAACTGTCATGCTCACATTCCATGCTTTACAGTATATAGAATAATTAACAACAACAAATATTTAAAAAATTGGGCAGAAGACAATGATTTTGTGTGACTTGGCCAAAAATATCTGGATTCTGAATAATTGAATATAGGAAGGATACATTTATTTTTCCTTAAATATTAGATGGCAGTTAAATATATTCAGGGACATGTCTGTATTTTATTATGACAAAATGACTTTAAACACTTCCAGCTTGTGTGAGCTACACTTGTCCTTTTTTACTTACAATTTGTCCTTAGACCAGAGTTCACTATACCACTATTGAATGTAAGTGGTATATACTTTCATGAGAATAGCAGTATGTCAAACCTTTAGCTATTTAACAATAGCTATGAAATTCATTCTGTTGGTATTATTAGAAAAGTACAGAAGTACTATTAGAAAGTACAGAAGTACTTTAAGTATTATTAGAATAATACTCTAAGTATTATTAGAAAGTACAGAAAGATGCCAGGAGAACGATGATGTGGTCCTTTGTGAAAAATACGTCCACACTTTTAGCTGGGTAACATCACATCTACCACCCACTTCCGGTGAAGATAAGTGGGTTAGATGCTGTTCAAAAGGTGCATTGCAATTTGATCCTCAAAGTGTGTTCCAAATAATGGCAATTTTAAGCTATGGTAGTAAGGTTACATGGTCCAACAAATTTAGGACATGATGGGTTAAAGACTGAGTCCAAAATGTGTCTTTATACTTGGATTTCTCCAAACTTTTAATATGGAAAGCTGCATTGCAGATGGTCAAGAGGGCAGTTTATTCTGCTGTGTTTCTCAAATATATTTATACGGTAGAAACTTTTTTGAGACTACTGTTTGAAGGAGTGTACCTAGATAAATGACAGGTTAAACTACTCGCCGCTGAAGCTGGTTATCTTGTGTTTATGTTCAGAATTTGTAAATGTCTACATGGTTTGAAAAATTATTTATTCATTCAGCAAAAATTTAAGATTGCTTACTTTCTCACTGTCTTAGTCTATTCAGGCTACTATAACAAATTACTGTAGACAACAGGAGAGCTTATAAACAACAGAAATTTATTTAACATTTACAGAGAATGGGAAGTCCACAATCAAGGAACCAACCAGTTCAGTGTCAGGTGGGGGCCTGCTTCCTGGTTCATAGATGGCTGTCTTTAACTGTGTCCTCACATGGTGGTAGGGGCAAGGGACCTCCCTAAGGCCCCTTTTATAAGAGTGCTAACACCATCCACAAAGCCTCCACCATCATAATCTAAATACCTCGCAAAGACTCTATCTCCTAATACCCTCACATGGGGGGTTCAGTTTCAACATATGAATTTTTAGGGGACAAAAACATTTGGTTTATGATACTCTCTTTGATAAAGTGAAAGGGACCAAGTGGAGGCTCCATAAACTTTGAGGCTAATCATCTCTATTAAATGCCCACACATTATTGACAGTGTCCCATTATGCTTAAGACAATGTAATAAGATACTATGACTTTAGGAACCTCATGTTATGATTTGAAAGGCCAAATTCACATTAAAAAATTAATTAAATCTACCAGGTACTACATATAACAGATATCCAAGTTAGGGGTCATCACCAAAAACTAGAAAGAAAGGTGATACAAGGCCTTTAGAAGAATGTAGGAGCTGAATGGAACTTTGAAGGAAGCTTAAGGCTTGTAGGAGATCCAAATGAAGAGGGCATTTTGAGATCCCATGAGAGTGATTTTCTTAGAGAAACAGGATGATTCCTCTCAATTACAGAGATTGTCTCTCCCTACAAGATTAATAATTAGCTTTTTTCTTTGTCAATGTAGATTGAACATCTTTATCTTTAAAAAAAGGTGTAAAGAAAAGGATTCATTGGAGGAATTACAGATGATATCACCCACCATTTAAAGAGGTGATTATATCAGGAATGGTTTTTAAAACATCTATATAACTTTGAAAATAAGAGAAGTTATACCATTTTAAAGCATTTTTTGGATCATGCCAAATCTAAATGACTATTTGAAATCTAATAAGAACTAAAGTACTTGCCACAGAAAGCACCTCTTATTGTCATCTAATTTCAAGGTTATCTGCTAGGGATAGTGGAAAATCATGAACACCAAAAATTGTAGATTCTGTAATTTCCCTGCCTTTTTCAATTTTTCTTGTTTTCTTCCACAGGTAAGTTTTCATTTTAAAGAAATACATTTCTTTCCTTTCCAGTAGCAAAGTTAAAAACCTTTAAAAAGTTTCCCAAATTGACACTCTGTATCTCAGGTATGCTAGTTTAGACTAAACCAGAAAAAAGCCTATCAAGTAAGTTGTAATTATTTCTTGTCCACTTTAAGAGTCATATATAAGCTTATGTTGGGTCCTTTAAATTCTAGTTGTTGTTTCTGAGAATTTTATTGTTTCGTAAGCACTCAGCTGGAGTTAATGCACTTGAAATTACCAAGCCAGTTTCTGTTTTTGTTTGTTTGCTTGTTTTGTTTTTTGTGTTTTGTGTTTTGTGTTTTCTTTTTGTTTTTGTTTTTCCTAGTTGGCCATTCTGATTATTTATTCATAAAGGCTATTGACCCTAATCATTGACATCATGTTCCTGTTCCAGTGGTCCATTTTGTTCATTTTGCTAAAGGACAAGCCTAACAACATAAGAATATGGGAGAGTTTTCACCCAGAGTCTAAGTCATTAATTGGAAACCAGAAAACTTTGGGCTTCTCACCAATACTATTAAATCAATATTTATCAAAAATTTATTGAAAAAAAGTATAAAATCTGGGATACTATTAAAATCATAGCCGGGGTGCTCAAAGATGGATGTGCAAGTCATAGACCATATTTCTAAAGGTTTTATTGCCTCCTAGAGGGACCAAACAAGTAACTAAGCAGTGACAAATCAATGCAAATACGTTAAACAGTGTTAAGACAAACATAGGTGAGAAATCATAGTAGGGAGTGAGAACAACTAGGGCTACTGACCAGGAATAACCAGTGTGGTGGAGAGGAAATTAAATTATAGCATTAAAAGAAAGTGAGGATTTCTATAAGAAAGAGTGGAATCTGGGGAGGCAGGTGAAAGTGAGAGATATGTCAAGGACAAAAACAGAGAGATAGGAAAGTTAAGAGCTTCAGAAAATAATGATTACAGTTGACCCTTGAACAACTCAGGAATTAGGGGCACTGACACTGTGTGTAGTCAAAAATTTACATGCAACTTTGGACTCCCCCCAAATTTAACTACCAATAATAGCCTACTGTTGACCAGAAGCCTTACTGATAACATAAACAGTTGATTAACACATATTTAAAAAAATTTTTAACGTTTTTATTTATTTTTGAGATAGAGAGAGACAGAGTATGAGCAGGGGAGGGGCAGAGAGAGGGGGAGACACAGAATTTGAAGTGTGCTCCAGGCTCTGAGCTGTCAGCACAGAGCCTGTCACAGGGCTCAAACTCATGGAGTGTGAGATCATGACCTGAGCTGACATTGGACGCTCGACTGAGCCACCCAGCGCCCCTAAAAATTTTTTTTAACGTTTATTTATTTTTGAGAGAGAGAAAGAGAGAGAGAGAGCGTGAGCAAGCGCACAAGCGGGGCAGGGGCAGAGAGGGAGAGGGAGAGGCAGAATCTGAAGCAGCTGTCAGCACAGAGCCTGATGTGGTGTTTGAACTCACAAGCTGTGAAATAATGACCTGAGCCAAAGTTGGCTGCTTTACTGACTGGGCCATCCAGGCGCCCCAACACATATTTTTATGTTGTATGTATTATATACTGTATCTTTACAATAAGGAAGCTAGAGAAAATAGAATGTTATTAAGAAAATCATAAGGAAAAGAAAATGCATTTACAGTACTGTAAAAAATCCATGTATAAGTGGACCCAAGAAGTTCAAGTCTGTGTTGCTCAAGGATCAACTGTAATTTCATTTCGATTGCTTCCTGGGTTGTCAGTGGGGAAACGGCTGGAGCAAAAGTTGGAAGATGGGGTCGGATCACACTGAAGTGCCCTAGGAGACAGGGTGAAAATTTGGTTTTCATTTGATTTTGATAATGAGAAAGGATTACTTAAGAATACTTACACTGGCATGTAGATTGTATCTAAGTATAGATAAAACTGAAGTAAGGTTACCCAGTAGGAGGTCACTGACTTAGTGGTATACTGTTGACCTTGTGTGAGAAGGAGTCTCCTTAAGCAAAATAAAATAACTCAAGTCAAACATTAGAAGGCATTTGAATCTAATGAAAATTTTTACTAACCCTTGATTCATTTTTTCTTTTTCTAGACATAAAATACTGATTGAAAACTTTCCCTAATGCCTAATTTTATACTAGCTTTCTATTCCAAAGATAATGATTAATGACAATAATAATTTCTTATAGGTCACAATGCTTATGCTTAAAATGTTTTCATATTAATAGGCCATAAGTAAAAAAATAAAATTAGTATTTGGCCCCTAAACTGTAATCATCCCTCAACCCATCACTTCTCCTCATGTGGTCCTCCTCCTCCTCAAGCATTTTTTCTGTTTGCGGGTTCAAAGGCATTATTATTATTACTTTTTTTTTTTTTTGCCTTAGCAAAAGGACTAATACAGTGTGTTTTCCCATACAAAAACAACTTTTTTTTTTTATTCTTCACCGCTTTCTACCATTCCTTCAGTGTCTTCCTTCCTTCCTTCCTTCCCCTCTCCATTTCCTTTTCACACTCTTCCCACTCTCTTGCATACAGAGAAAGTAAGGACAAAATATAAAATATATTTATTTTATATCTCCTAATCAATTTCTTTCATTATGCTCTAGTATTTTTTGGACCATAATTCTTTGCTTTTGTATTAACTTTTATGATTAATCTAAGAGCAATTTCTAAAATTTAACATATTATATTTGATACCTTTTTAAATATTTCTAATATATATGTATATATGTATCGTATAATAAGCTATATTTTTCTTTTAACACACAAAAAATTATTTTTTTAATGTTTTTTTGAGAGAGAGAGAGAGACAGAGCATGAGTGAGGGAGGGGTAGAGAGAGAAAGAGGGAGACACAGAATCTGAAGCAGGCTGCAGGCTCTGAGCTGTTAGCACAGAGCCCGATGTGGGGCTTGAACTCACAAACTGGGAGATCATGACCTGAGCTGAAGTGGATGCTTAACTGACCGAGCCACCCAGGTGCCCCTCTTTTTTAACATTTTAAAATATAGGATTGTCAGATAAAATACAGGATACTCAGCCAAATTTGAATTTCAGATAACAACAAATAACTATTTTGTATAAGTGTGCTCCAAATATTGTGCAGAGAATACTTATGCTAAAAATTATTTCCTATTTATCTGAAACTCAAATTTAACTGGTGTTCTGTATGTTTTGTTTTGTTTTTGCTAAATCTGACAACTCTTTTTATTATCTAAATGCAAAATAATTACTCTCCTTTCAATGAGATGATTTTTAGGTCTAAGCAGCTAAGCTCAGTGAGGCATTACTACAGGTATTTGGCAGAACTTTGCCAGGTGGAAATAACACATGGAAATACTTTTTAAAACAGCTTAGCCAATGTAAACAGTTCTTGATGTCAGCTAACAATTAAGGAATTGTAGCTTTCTTAATAAAATTAAGCCGGATCTCACTAAACAAGAGTAAATATTTCTTTTTAAAAATTTTTTATTTTATTTATTTTGAGAGATAGCAGGAGTGGGGGACGGGCAGACAGAGAGGGAGATAATGAATCCCAAACAGGCTCTGTACTGTCAGAATAGAGCTCAACACGGAGCTCCATCTTGCAAACAGTAAGATCATGACCTGAGATGAAATCAAGTGTCAGATGCTTAACCCACTGAACCACTCAGGTGCCCTACTAAATATTTCTTGAGATAAAATATAAAAAAAAGTTTGTCAACCTTATTCTACCTCCTAAAATCCTTTAGAGAATTTTATTATTTTCCCTAAACTCTGGGAGCCATTGATTCAAAACATTTCATTGCTTTTAGATAATTTAGTTCTGGAACTGTATGTTGGTTTATTTTCTAGCTTGCAGAAACATAAAAATGACTTTAAGGTAGTTTTTATCAACATGGGGTTATCTTTGCTTACCTGATTACTCCCAAGGTAAGTCGATCTACATTTTCCATTGAGACAGAATTTCTATTATATCCTGAATGGACTATCTCCAAGATAATATATGATATAAATTATAAAAATAATGTAGATTGACTTCTACTTAAAAAAAATAAATTAGAAAGATAAATTAGACAAACTATTCCCTGAATAAAACTAAAAACCCTGGAAATTATATATAAACAAACATAAGGACATTCTGAAAAGGGAAGAGAGAAAGGCACACCACCTAGGGATGTTATGCCCCAGAATGAGTTCCCTAGGTTTTCTTTTTGCTTCATGTACCCCAGACTTGGAGATGAAGAAGTTGGTAAGTGAGAAATACCAATAGGTACAGACACAAAAAGCTCCAACAAAAGCCAGTTCTCTGGCCAAAGGACAGGAATTGGGGCAATCTAGCAAAACAAAATTTATGGAAAGTAACTGCTTTGCTTTACCAAAACACTGTAGGAAAACAAAAAAAAAAAAACAAACAAACCTGTGGACCATCCTCTACTCACAATAGCGAAGGTTAGGTGAAGAGCCTAGGATTCTACCCTCTCTCGAGGCTATAAGGAGTCTCCTCAAATCTCTCACTGGGGTGGTATCAGAGAAGGTTGAGTAGAGAGCGGAAGCTTTCATCCTCTACCAGGAAGTAATGAGCCCTCCCAACACCACCCCACCTGCCTCTACTGCTACCCCATGATATCAACAGATACCACCTAGAGAGCCTGAACTCAGACCCTTATGTAGCTTTAATGAGATGCCAGTCCCCTTCCCAGCTAGGGTGGTGTCTTCCCACTCTCTTCTCCTAATCCCTGTGGTGTCAGTAATGAAGCAGTCCTACCCTCCCAGGCAGAGACTCATCAGTGGAGGCAAAATAGATGCAAAGCAAGCAGAAGTAAGAAAAAAATAAAGAACAGAAATCAATGACATTGAAGGAAATGCAGCAGAGGAAATATCCATGAAATAAAGAGTTGGTTGTTTGTGAAGATTAATAAAGTTGAAATCTCTAGCGTATAAGTCCAGTAAATCTTACAAGAAAAAAAAAGAGAGACAACACAAAATATCAGCATCAGGAATGAAATGGGGATACCTCTACAGATCCTGCAGACAACGAATGAGTAATAAGGGAATACTATGCACAGATGTAAAAACTGGGGCACTGGACACATGTAAGAGCTCCCCTGAGAGATGCTGGCACTCAGGAACATGGCAGAGGGAGAGTTCAAAGATCATGCCCACCCTCTGCGGTCTTAGGAAAGGATTACAGTCAGCCTTTAGATGTGTTTAATTATAATCCTGCATAATTCAGGCTGCAGCTATGATGATAAGCTAATAGACTTCTTTCCCAGAAAGACTGAGCTTTAGGTCTGTTGCCTCTTGCTGTGCCCTGGCAGTAATAGCTACTGAAGAAATTTCTCCATTAATTACATGGGACCCATGAACCCCACTGGCCACCAGAGTCAAGCAATGTAAAGATATCTCCTGGCATCAACTCTCTTCTGGAAGATACTGGTGATCTGGAGTGAGGCAGAGAAAGAGTGCAGAGACAATGTTCACTAACCTCCCTTCTCTAAGAGAACTTCTGTAGACCTCTATAAGTGTGCCAAATCAAAACCCTGCTCAGGCCTGGGGTGCCTGGGTAGCTCAGTTGGTTGAGTGTCCAACTTCTGCTCACGTCATGATCTCACGATTCGTGAGTTTGAATCCCACATCGGGCTCTGTGCTGGCAGCTCAGAGCCTGGAGCCTGCTTTGGATTCTGTGTCTCCCTCTCTCTCTGTCCCTCCTCAATTCGAGCTCTCTCTCTCTCTCTCTCTCTCAAACATAAACAAACATTAAAACAAAACAAAACAAATAAACAAAACAAAAAATCCTGCTCAGGCCAAAGCTCCTAGACAAGCAAATAGTCCTCTTTCTCAGGAAGCCTGGGGTGTGTTTCAGTGTGTTGTCTATGCAGTGCCCTGGGAGTGGTAGTCTGCCAAGAACTGTCTGATTGTTACAGTCTCATGGGATCCAGGAAAGCAGGGCCCCCTGACCTCCAGAATCAGGCAATCAAGGGGGTGTTCACTGGGTAGCCACTGCAAAAATTGGGTGACCAGACTTGTGTAGAGTCCTTGGCCCCATCCTGGAGCTCTGGAATGTGGCAATGGAAGAGCACCAAGATGGCACTCACTGGCTAGAAGAGGCAGATGTGGGATGAAAAGATGGCACTCACCATAAAAGGAAAAAAAGAAAAGAAATAAAAGACATTTAAAAAATCGTGCCCTGTGGCTTTTGGCAGAGGGAGATCAGAAATATGGTGCCGACCAGCGTCCTTCCCCAGACAGCATCCCAGCAGGCCCCTGTCCCTCAGACCAATGCTTTAAGATTAGTAAATGAGCCTCTTTCATGTAAACACTGGACACTTTTCAAAGGACTCCTTCTTCCCTGAGGCGTAGGGCCAGTGAGCCTGTACGTGGGCCCTTTAAGGGCCGTCCCTCAGTTCACCATAGACCATGGGTCTCTGGGATGCAAGCCCTGTTGGTCTTCAAAGCCAGACGTTTTTAAGGCTCTTCTCTCAGGTACTGGTCTTAAAAGTTGGGGTGCCCGTTGTGGGGTATCAGCCTTTTGCTCTTAGGAAGAAGCTCAGGGTTTTGAGTTTCCTGCTGATTATGGGTCGCTGCACTAGGGGTGGGGTTTGTGGTGAGATTGTGCCTCAGCCTTTCCTGCTTGCTTTGATGTGGTATCCCTCCCCTTTGCTCAATATGAAGGGATTGCTCTGCCAGTTTTTGGATTTTTTTTCCGGAGAAAGTTGTTCCATATACAGCTGTAGATTTGGTGTGTGCATGGAAAGAGGTGAGCTCAGGATCTTCCTAAGTCACCATCTTGAACCAGAACCTCTAAAATCTTAATAGTAAAAAAAAAAAACAAAACAGAGCATCAAAATCAACAAACTTATGGGAACCAAGTTAAAGTGAGAGATGATACCGGACTCCTTATTTCAGACGTTTATTTTCCTCTACCTGAATACTTTTGAAATCTTTAAAACTCAAAGTAAAGCCATTGTGTTTCCACTTTTGTGACTTTCATGCTCAGCTGAATTGATTTGGAGGCTGATCTCTATTTAATTGAGGCTATTTGGGGTGGAGTTTAGTAGTTTGCATTGAGAGAAGAGCATTTATTACATGTTTAATGTGGTGAGGTAGAACATTCTTTATGGATCATTTCAAGGAATAAATATACTTGCTTTTCACAAAAGTCATTCAGGTCTTTACGTTTTGAGAAGATTCCAAGTTTTCTTTCCTTGAATGTACATAAGTTAGGCACAGAAACAGACATTTGTTTTTAGTTTCCTTTGTTGTTAACTAGCTTTCCAACTTTTTTCGAAACAACTTGATTCAGGATTGATTACAGGTGACCACAGAGATGCTAAAAGAACATATGAAATCCTGAGAAATCTAGTAAGGTGTCACATGCCTTTTGCTTGTCTATCTTTGTTTACTTTCAACTAGTATTAATTTCGAGTGGAAATAGGTTAAAGATGTAATTATTTTAAAGATCTAGGAATGAGTGAAATTTATAGGACCACTCTCCTTTTGCTCTGTAAATTTTGCCAGTGATATGCCTACTAAGAGCAACTCCATGCTTTGGTGATTGAACTGGTGGCTGATTACAAGTGATTTTCATGACTCATCTCTGAGTTTCCTCTGATGTTTTCCTTTAGTTTTTCTTCTCAGATATGATATAAAGAAGATAAAGCAATAGAACTAAAATAAAATAGAAGGCAGCTGGGTTGTTCAAGTGTCAGAATTAGCTCATTTGCTGTGAATATTATATGACAACATTTGCTTAGGTATCACTTCAAAAGTCAAACTGAGTCACATGTTGAGTATATGGGACTAGTGACAGTAGCATGGTTTCTTAAAGAGCCTACAGTTAATGCCCATATTTCAAATAGAAATATGCTGAAAACTTTACTTACAAAATAAAGTTCTCTTTTGTAAAACTACATATTCTCTTTTTTTGTTTGTTTTCATATTAAGGCTTTTAATCAGAGCTTTTGGTGTATCAGGATCCAGAATGTTTGAACAAGTGAGTGAAAAACATGTCAAGGCTTGGCAAAAAGATGGTTGAATTTGGATGTGACTTCTTGAGAAAAATCATTTTTTCATTTTGGAATCAGAAATGGTCATGTTTCTAATATCTTGGTGTGCTCAGACACTGAGGCCAACTTTTGAACTATGTGCTTCCGATTTTAAACTGTCCTTTACTATGGCAGTTATCATAAAGACAAGACCTGTTTTCTCATCCTCATCCTCTCAAATGTGTTCTCTCTATGAAATACGTGTTTTTCAAGATAAGGGCTATTTGAATGTATTGTTTATTTCTGCTTGTTGGTGTACCTAAGCCAGTATCTCCTTGTTACCTAAAATAATAGTACCATGTGAAGCCTTTAGATATAATTTGGGAGAACATTCAAAGGATAAGATTATATTTATAAGAATCCTATAACCTTAAATTTGTAAGAAACTCCAGAGCTCTCTTAAAAGCAGGGAGTTTAAATATTGGATGACAGTAAATGTAGAAGCCCAAATCTATCCCTCAATTATTCACTAAAATAATCTCCAAACTTTAAAACAACCAGAGCATAAAAAAGAAGAAGTGGAGTTAATTTGTTAAGAAAAGAGAACTGAGTGGGCATTAATTGATCTCAAGAACACTGGTGACATAAGTAGTTTCTACTTCCATTAAGGAAATGATGAATACCATGTAATTTGTCATCCAAACTTGGATAATTTTGAAAGGAATGGGGCCTATTAATAATTAAATGTTAAAAAATAGGCAAATAGCAGGATATATAGTCACCCTAAGAATGATTCCTTTATTCACCAATTTAACAGGCACTCTGCTAAGTACCTGGGGAAAAAATGAAGACACCATCTCTGTCCTCAAAAAGATCAAGGCCACAAGGGTGGAATATATATGCTCTTATTAGGAATTAAGATAAAGCTTTTTAGGGAGCACAGATGTGCAGTTTCCGTCTGTTACTAAGGAGGCAAAAAGATTCTGTTAAGCCCTTAAAAATCCATAGGGTTGAGAATAATGAACTCTCACTCCCATTTGACAGGTAAGAAAAGTGTGACTCCTGCTACTCAACTAGTTAACAGCAGATATGAGGCTCAAGTATATGATCCTTGAGTTCCACTCTAGAACTTGCCATCCCACTATGTTATTCTCATGGGAGTTACCAGAAGGAAAGGGACATAAAAAAATGCTAGAGATTTGCTTTACATTTCTTTGGAGACAAAGGATAGCACAAAGCTTCTTTGTGATTGAGTATCCTTGTTATGAAGAGAAGAGCTAACCAAGCCCACCTATTCACTTTTAACCATATGACTCTTAAATCCTACTTCCCAGTCTTTTAATGCTTTGAGATATCTAGTATGTGTTTTTTTGTTTTTTTGTTTTCTTATTTTTTTAAGAAGACCCTTTATTTTCTTTGCAAGTTACTCATGACAAGGAATTGCAATTTATATATTCCACTACTAGGATAACTGAGCCTTTTTCTGCACCGCATTCTAAATGGAATGTCATTATATCCAAGTATAGCAAAAGCAGGTCCTACTGTGTATACATATCAACTCCACCACAATCCATTATGAAAACATTTTTCAGAAAATGCTTTATTATATTGTAGAAACATACTTATTATCTGTTAGCTGGATATTGTGCTAGTCCATAATACTGGGAATGAGCCTGCCTGCATGTAGACATATACTCATTTAGGCCCAAGTTACATTGTAGAACTATTCCACCATTCATTATTTCTGTAATGCTACTCATTTCATTATTCATTTGGTTGATGTTTTGATTCGATTCACCAGATATGACCGTCGAATCTATCAAACAAACGTGAATACCTCAAACTTCTTTTTAATATTGTTCCTTGTTTTTATTTTAGGATAAACATGTTTATTTGTTCAGCGTATTTATTTTGAAGATGAGATTTTAATGATAGAAAATGGTAATTGTAAAAGAAGTAATAAAATGCACTGTCTCTGAGGCAGAAAGCACAGTACTTAGCACAAGACAATGGCCTACATTCTCTGACTGACAGGTGGATATCACATTAGATGAAAATGATAAGCATTTTAGGGAACTGAAGAATAACTTCCTCTTGACAGCACCCTGACCCTTGACCTATGGCCTAACTCTTGTTAGCTTCACTAACACAGGGTAATTGTCACAGGTGTAGGATAAAAGACATCTCTACAGAAGCTACCAACAGTCTGAGATTTATTTCTTTGGATGACCACAGATGTACGGCTGAGATAAAACCGTAAGTTCAGACCTTCTCAGACCTATAAGGACACGAATATGTATCCACGAGAAAGCAAAATTCCAAATACAATGAGTTTTCTTTACTGTTTAGCTTGAAGATCACTGTTGTAACAGGGAGGGTATGTGCATCAGGGCAAAGGGATGGTAAATATGTTACTGTTTTTATCCTGAAAGTATGTTTCATACATAATTGTGACACAGATGTAATAAAGAATGCTCTATACACAATAGACTCCCCAAATTTTTATAATTATTAGTAAACTCTTACTATGTCATACTTTAGAAGTGTGTCCTATTCTGAAATGATTCTTTTGTATTTATATGCTAATCACCTCCTTCCAAAGAAATCAGTTCTTTGAGCTTTATTTAAATGTTCTCTGAAGGTAGTAGCTGTAAGAGTACTTACGGATGATGTGATAACAATTGTGATTTCTCATGAAAGTTAATGCCTCCTCCTGTAAGAAAATATATTGTATTCTCCTTTTTTAGCAACACAAGTAAGAAATTCAGAAAACACAGTGAAGCACAATGAGTTATGCAAATCCATGTTATAATAGAAGAATATTACAAGGGAAAACCAAATGACTGTAACATCCATTAAAGTGAAGTCAATATAGTCATATACCCATGTTTTAACAAAACGACAGAAGAATGACTATTCCTGGTAAAATGAAAATGACTTCACATTTCATTAAAATGGAGTCAAAGCAGCAACCTGGCAGTGTTTTCAAAACGTTTTATCATGAGGGAAACGAAGTCAACTTTTCAAACACTTGGCACAATAAAGTGGTGTGTTTCATTATTCTGTTTATTTAGAGGTGTAATACTAGAATCATCCAAATGTTTGTTACTCAATAGGAAGGAGCCATAACAATTTCCTAACCATAAT